>NW_028227267.1:80700856-81153356 GCF_978045245.1 Mus caroli
TATTGAAATGAGACTAGAACTTATCTGTGGGCACTTGGGAAGGATTTTTTTGTTTGCTCATCCTCCTAAGTCCAAATTGAGGCTATTTTTTCTTTAATAAAGGATTCCATGAACAACAATTTTAGCATGTTCTTTGCTACTTTTTCATTATTACAGACATCCTCTTTTTTTTGGGAATAACTAGTTTCAGGTAAGTAAATAAAACTATCTACATAATTTAATTAAAACAGCATATTCATATATACAGATAATACATGGTAAATTTTGTGTGATAAATTCTTCATCTTCATTACTTTACATGTGATTCAGCAACTGCAAACCCCTAAAATTATTCTCCTTAGGTTAAAAAAAAAAGAATTTTGTTGAATTGTGAATTAAGTTCATATTTTGTTGTGGTTGCTTTTAGTATAGTACCATGAAGAATTAAACTACTTACATAAATTCAATATGATAAATCAGAAAGCACATAAAATTACAAGTATGTGTCAATATTTATAATAAAAAACAAAAACCTTTCCTGTGTTAGTCCAGAAAGAAACTTGCCAGTCTGTAAAACATAAGCACAAGGCTCAGAGTATCTGTGCTGATGATGGTAAAACTGATCATGACCAAAAATTAAGACTTAAAATAGGTTTATAAAGTTAATGTTGAATTAAATGAAGTTGAACTTAGATTGAATATTATGCACAGTATTTGTAACATTAGTACACATAAAAATTATGGAACAGTTTGCTTCAGTTTTTAGAAAATTCCAGTTTGACTGCTTGCATTGTTTCAGAAGATAGGAAAGAAATGAAAAAAAAAAAGTCTTATCAACTAGGATGGGAGAGTGATTGATTGCATGCTTAATATTTAAACTGTTCTTCCATGTACACCGAATTAGCTCCCAGCGTTGATAGGGTGGCTGCCATGAATAACACTTAAACATAATAAATAATGAATTATTACTTTAGAAAGAACTGCACTATCATCATTTCTATTTGTTATCCATAGAAATTATGTTAATGATTATCATGGCTTATATTACGGTATTTAATTTGAAGTTCCTTAGTATTAGGTAATAATTTTCAGATATTAATTTATATACTAGGATATGCCATTTACAAAATAAGTGATATATAGTATATTAGTCTAGAGGATTGGTTTAAATTCATAGCACTAGCATGTATTTTACTAATACACTAATATTTTTATTTACTTGATGTCATTCATTTTGTGATGATTCATAAATGAGAAAATAGAGACTTTTACCTTTATCAATTTATGTGACCATCACAGAAATTATTATTAAGTATTTTCTCTCTAATCCAGTTTTGGCTCAATTCCAACAAACTTAGATCTATCCTGGCTATCTGGGGCTGACTTTATAGATCTTCCCATCTATATATTAGACACTGAACTAACTAGAGAGTCATAAGTTCCACTCAACATTCTAACAAACAAGTAGAACTGATGAAGCTATTCACAGAAGAGTAGGGCACCCTAATTCTATTCTTACTGAATGCTCTTTGTACTGCAATCTGATAGATACTGTAATATACACAGGAATGAAAGGAGCATCTTTGTATTCCAAATCTTAGGTTTGGGGGTAAAGAAAGGTGAATATATACATATACATATACGTATACGTACACGTACACGTACACGTACACACACACACACACACACACACATATATATATATATATATATATATATATATTGAAAATTGTATAGCCAAAAGCTGGAATGAAACCAGATGTCCCTCAACAGAGGAATGGTACAGAAAATGTGGTACATTTACACATTGGAGTACTACTCAGCTATTAAAAACAAAGAATTTATGAAATTCTTAGGTAAATGGATGGATCGGGAGAATATAATTCTGAGTGAGGTAGCCCAATCACAAAAGAACACACATGATATGCACTCACTGATAAGTGGATATTAGCCCAGAAACTTAGAATACCAAACTGTGGATACTTCGATCCTTCCTAGAAGAGGAAAGAAAATACCCATGGAAAGACTTATAGAGATAAAGTGCGGAGCTGAGAAGGAAGGAAGGACCATCCAGAGTCTGGCCCACTCTCGAGGATACATCCCATAAACAGCCACCCAACCCAGACAGTATTGCATATGCCAACAAGATTTTGATCCTGATAGAGCTGTCTCCTGTGAGGCTATGCCAGTGTCTGGCAAATGCAGAAGTGGACGCTCACAGTCATTTATTGGATGGAACTCAGGGTCCCCAGTGAAGGTGCTAGAGAAAGTACCCAAGGAGCTGAAGGAATCTGCAGCCCTATAGGAGGAACAACAACATGAACTAACCAGTACCCCCAGAGCTTGTGTCTCTAGCTGCATATGTAGCAGAGGATGGCCTAGTCGGTCATCAATGGGAGGAGAGGCCCTTGGTCTTGTGAAGATTCTATGCCCCAGTATAGGGGAATGCCAGAGCCAGGAAGCAAGAGTGGGTGGGTTGGGGAACAGGGGGAGGGTATAGGGGATTTTTGGAGAGGAAACTAGGAACGGGGATAGTATTTGAAAGGGGATAGTAAATGAGGAAAATATCTAATAAAAATAAAAAATGTGGTGTGAAATATGTATAATAAACAATTATAAGTATATTCTCTATCTTGCCTAAGAATATTTGTTCTATAATAGTAAAGAATCTCTCCAGAATTTGAAGAGATGTTTTTTAGAGTGTTTTAAAGAGATCTGAAGGGATATTGTCTATGAATGTGCTTATAAAAGCGTTGGGATGCTCTTGACAGGTCCTAGTGACATCCTGAAGACAAGTTAACTAAGATGGAAAATATAGACCATATTTAAGAAACGCTAGTGCTTACCTCAGGTGCAGACAGAAGTGTCGGATGCAGTCTGTCATCTGATCAGAGTCTATGTTACCTTTCGATTCCTCATCACTCTCAGCCTTTAAGAAGCAAAAGCTGGTCTAGATGCACATATTTCTTCTGAAATGGAATGACAACAGCCCTCTAAAGTTCATTTACACTTATTACAATCACTCTAAAGGCAAGGTCTACATTGGTAAATTAATAAATAAATACCTAATGTTCAAGCCAAACTTCCATGCTGAAAAAAATGTGATAGAGGTATCTGTTTTATTCCCAAATTCCAAAATATCCAGTAATATATAAAAGATGGAATGATGTAAAATATCACACATAATATAGAAACTTTCAACAATATCTGTTGGAAAGTTTTAATGAAGGGCAGAAATTATCCATAGCTTCTCTTTCTCTACCACACCTTCAGTATTACCTAAGAGAGGATGAGAGAATATGAACAGGTGGTTAAGTCAAGAGGCAACCACTTTACTTAGAATTGTGTGTGTGTATGTGTGTGTGTGTGTGTGTGTGTGTGTGAGTGTGTGTTATTTATGTGTTCTATGTGACAGAGATTGCCTCTGCACATTTTCCTCTATTGATACCCCATTCATTTTGGAGGCTTTGATTGTTACTTAACTGGAACACAATGATTAGCAAGACAAGCTGGCTGGTTAGTGAGCCCCTGACATCCAACACTCTCAATGCTCTCCTACCTTCCTGCCCCAAGCTGAAGTTTCAAATGCACACCACCATATTTAACTTTTCAAGAACATGAATTCAAGTCCTCATGCTTTTACAGTATGCACCTCATCTACTGAGCTGTTTCTCCAACATCCTTCCTACTGTTATTTATGTAATGAGTAGAATCATGGCACAATTAAGGGTGGGGCCCTACAGGAATCTTCAATGCTCAAATCCTGAGCTACACTACTTACAAAGTACTAAATACTTAAACAATGATAAATTTTAGTAGTCTCTTCTACCTGGCATTTGCATGTTATCACATTAAAGACAGACATTCTTAAGTGCAACGGGTAATGAACAGACATTTGCCTGCTGTAGCTAAACATGCTCTTGGCCCACTAATGACTTCCTGAAGACTATTAGAGTTTTAAATTAGCCTTCTCTTGAATTACTAGATCTGAAACATCTCTGACAAAATGATAGAGATCAAATTTTAATGAGGTTCTAATATAAGCTATTATAAATATTTCTTATGAAAGTTAATGTTTACACCATGAGAGAAAATTTTATTGAAAATTTTATGTTCATTTGTAAAATTAATGAACATATTTTGCCAATAGCAAGGAGAAAAAGGTCTTTGATCCTGTTTTGAAATCATGGCTCTTTTCATGCTCTTGACCATAAATAGTGAATATTTAATATTTAAGTTGGAATAATTTAAAATTTTTCAACTGATTTTTGGTAGTTATAATTTGCATTGGTAAGTAATAGTTGATTTATGATTTATGTCTTATGATTATGGTTATTTTTAAAGAACATTTAGTTTTTATAATTAATAATAGAGTGTAATAGAAATAATAGGATGATTTAGAAAAATAATACAAATACTACAATTTGGTTCAATTAAAATATATAACATAGACTCAAACCCTAGGGCAGAGATTTTTTTTTTAAAGATTTTATCTAATACTGTTTTATTTTTGTGACAAAATGCTTGACAAGAAACAACTTAAAAGAAATAGAAATGAATTTATATGAAAAAGAGAGAAGAGACAATCTATCATGAGATGCAAATGGCAGCAGGAAGGAAATGCTGCTGACCAGGCTACATTCTTAGTCAAGAATCACTAGTAAATAGAAACTCGGTACATTCTATAAATATTTAAATCAACCATAGAGATCCACTTTCTTCAGTAAAGTTCTAGTTCCTAGAGCTTCCACATGTCTTATAGCCACTGTCAGAAGCTGGGAACTAATCATTCAGACACATAAGCACATACAAGGGCCCTTCACATTCAAACACAGTAGGAATATTTCTCCCTCAACCTCCTAAACCAGAAGTGACTAAAAGTCATGTGGACTCACTTCAGCATACAAAGTGTACACATTTATTTTCATGGACAGCTACCTCATAGCAGTGCTTTATTCCAGATGAATCAACATTTTCTAAGAAGTATCTTTCATTGCCTGTCACTGTAAAAAAAAAAAAAAGTCAAGAAGCTGTTCTTAATTACAGGCTTTTGTGTGTATTTCCAGATAATTAATGTTCAGAACATTATTATTTAACTAATTATTTCTGAAAATAGCAGATTTCAACATATAGCATAATGCTGTACTTTCTCGGAGACACGAAAGACTAGAAAGTCAGTTGAATAAATAGAGTTTATTGAATAGTTTTGAGAATAATCTCTTTGAAAAGAACAAAATTGGGACACAGAGGAAAAAAAAGACAATTTTATGCAGGACATTTTGATCCATTAGTATTCAAGTTCGTGATCCTACTATTCTTAGACACCATGACCTTTTTATTTCCTATTCATCACATGCATTGTATCGAATATAATATATTATGACTTAATTCAAATGCATTAAACTACACAATTAGCTCTGTAATTTAATGTGTTTTCCTTCTTACCAGTTTTTCCAAAGAATTCTGAGTTTTGCATATTAAAAGTAAAGTAAATGTCCTTGAGGAAGGTTCACTAACTCCCCCTTAGTAAACATTACAAAAACAATAATTTCTTCATCAGTATGAGGAGCCAGCTCCAAAAAACCTGAAGAATATGAATTACATCTTGTCTGGGAGAAGTGGAAAAGGTTAAAATTCATCATTTTAACTGATAGGCTTTCTACAGAAAAATAAGCAAGGCAAAGAATACAAATGCTGTTTTAATTTTTAAGGTTCCTGAGTATATATTCTAAGGGAAAATATGGATTCGTTATTGGTATTGCAACCAAAGTTTTTATGAAAATTATTGATCTGGTGTTTAATTGCCCTTAATGAGATATATTTCTGCATTTAAATACATATTGAATAAAGTAGTTATGTACCTTTACTTTTTTAAACACAGGGTAACCTGTGAATAGCAATGTTAACTCCTACATGATGAGTATACTGTATTTCATGCCTGTATTAGTCTTGAATCTGTCCTTCCTGAGTTCTTCAAAGTAAAATTTTAATCTAAAGAATACAAAATTAGATTAAAGAAATAAAATTTTATTATTTTCCTGTCTTATTTTTCTTCCTTGAAAATTAATAAAATATGAAGCTATCAACATCGCCCTAATTTCACTGTAAAAAGGGAGAGAACTTAGGAGTCATGAAGTTTGCCTTTGAAATTGCTAGGTCTAGCCTTGTCACTGAAGGAACAGTGTAACCCAGTTCCTGGCCCTGGAGTAGAGCCAGCAGGGGTCTTCTGGTGTGTTGACAGTTGCTGTAGGCATAAGGATATTTGTATAATGATGTAAATGGTTTACTTTATGTTTTTCATTCAGGAATGTTCTCTCTGCCAAGTTTAAAGACTCCATGATAATCAGAAACAGCACAGTTCCAAGAAGCAAGAATGTGTCTGATGATCCTTAGCAAAAACAGTAATGCTGTGACCTTGAGGACAGCCCTGAAGGCTGTGAGAAAGAATGAAAACATGAGTTCAAGAACATATAAAATCAATGTAAGAACTGTTCTTTACTGGATTTCTCAACTAGGCAAAATATAAGGATGTAATATGAATTATATGATGGGATTCAAGGACCTGAAAGAACAGAGGCGGCTGATATTAAGGAATGAGATAAAGAGATTTAGGGAGCAGTGATCTCAGGGCAAGATCCTACTCAGCTAAGCTTACTGCTTGTGTTTGCAGTTGAACAAGGGTAGTTTGGATTTTTAATCTGGAATGAACTACAATCTAGAAACAAAGGGCACACTTGTGATCCAAACCCTAAGGCTGCAAGACACACAGGCTTTTGATCCTGATCTTGTGTAATAGTGGCCCTGAAAAGCTTAGTGCCAAGCATGGTGACATGACTTTAATCCCACCTTTAATCCCAGGGGACAAAGACAAGAAGCTCTCTGTTTACAAGGTCAGCCTGGGATAGAGAAAGTCCTAGGTGAAGAAAGTTTAGGTCCAGGCTTGGTGGTACATGCCTTTAATCCTAGCTGTAAGGAGACAGAGCCATGAAGATGTCTGAGTCTACAAAGCAAGTTCCAGGGCAGACAAGCTTAGACAGTGAAGGAGTTGGAAACAGAAAGCTGGTGATAAAGTAAGAGAGCAATGAGACCATGTTCCAGCTCCAGCAGGAAGCAGAATTTAGTTTTAGCCACCTGATTTGTCTTAAGAGTCAAGGGGCTAAAGTCATAAAATGCTGATCCATGAGGAAATCAAGAGAACCTGGTGTAAATGGTTGAATTGATATACAAATCCTAAGGAAGGAGCTTATGCAAAATAAAAGAGTGGGTTTTGGTCTGCAAGACAGAGCTGTTTTGAGCAAAGCAGAACACAGATGTCAGCTTACATCCATCATTGACTCTGAGGGCTCCTAAACAAACAGCCCTTCCTCAGGACCCTCTCCTAGGCTAAGGCTGGTATTTGGCATGAAATTAACTACTGACCATAGTTTCTGGTGTTTCCCTTAGGTTCGGTCCACGTTCTTCTCAAAGAACTCTCTAAAACCATTCACTTTTACCAAGAAAGGTTCTCATCTAACGACTAAATCCTGAATTATACTTTGTCTACAAATTAGCATTCAGGGTCTATGTATTCTACACAGACATCGCAAAGAGTTTAATTTTTTTTATGTTTTTGTCTGCTACAATCTGTATTAATATTGGCTTTCCCTAGTGGTATGGGAAACCATAGAATGGATATTTATTTAAAAGTGGTTTAATTAAATTGCCTTACAAAATTACAATATGGGTGCTCTAACAATGACCGACTCATAGCAAGAATCCCAAGAACCCAGTAGTATCTCAATCTAAAAGGCTTGGTGTCTCATCAATCACAATCTCAAACTGAAGGCATGAAGGAGAGGAGGCATTGGCCTTTACACCCAATCAGGAACTTAAGCTGAGGCCTAGTATTAAAGGATACAGCAGGGTTAGTAACAGGGTACATGAGAGTAAAGGTAAACAAACAACAAGCAAAAACACTGTCTTCTCCTTTATCTGCTCTCCCACTGGAAGCAATTGTTTACATTTAAGGTAGGCCTTCTGACTTCAAGTAATGTGATCATGAAAATTCAATGTAACAAGCATCTTTAATAGTAGATTCAAGATCTGGTAAAGTTGACAAACACAATTAACCCATCAAACACACACCCTTTCTCCAACTGGCACCCAATCCTATGACTACTCAATTTCTAAATTAAAAAAGAAAAGAACAGAATCATTACAAGCAAAGATGCCCTTGGGGATATCCACAAACTGTTCTACTCTCTTATAATAAGAATATAAAATTCCTGAAGGTAGTTATTGATGGGAGCAAGGATCTGTCCCTTAAGGGACATTAATACCAAAACAATGTTTGGAGAAAAAAAAAGGACTTTTTTACATGGTGCCAAGTGAAGCATAGATAAAAGTTAGATAAATAAAAAAGGGGATAAATGATAGAAAATTCCTCTCACATGGAGAGCTGCACAAAATCCAATGAGGTTGTGGAATTCTTTTGTGATGTAAGCAGTATAGACTTGATTTTATTCCCAGTCATTTATGTTGTACATTAGTGTGAAAAGAGCATAGAGAAAGGGGTTACATCATTGATTCTAATACCAGACAAAAATGGACTCTAACAGCTTGGATATTAAGTACTGTGGTAAAGGTGGATCTGTACAGAAGCTGAATGAATTCTCAGATGAATACTTAGGAAATGAATCCAACCCTTGTCCATTCTTACAAGGCTTCATGTTCAAAAATTGTCTCCACCTATCCACTATAATGAACAACTAATCGATTTTTCATAAAAAGACCCCATTGAATATGAAAATACCATAAAAGACAAGTTTGATATATTTGCTATAGAAATTATAAATGCAAAAATGTCTAGAGATGCAACAATTCTACCTTTAAAATTTTTTGTTAAATAGAATTCAAATAGCCTCAGTTGCCAATGCAAGTTAAGTCCTTATAACTATTTCCTTAAATTATTTTCTTTAGTACATTTTTTTGGAAAAGATACAGCTAAAATAAAATTTTAAAAACTCATATTAAATAAAAAGAAAATGTTTATAGATGGTTTTGTGGATTAGTATTGGGTTGTCATAGGTTTTCTTCCAATTTTAAAATTTAACTTCACTAACACTGAGTAACTGGCTAGGTTTCCAGTACCAGGAGTTCTCCCTATTCTTGAGTGGATCTTAAGTCCAATAAGAGTTCTTACCCACTGATAAAAATAGTATTTACCTATCATCTAAGACATTTCTCATTGCAACATATGAAAACAACTACAAAACAAACAAATAAACAAAACACCACAAACAAACAAAATGCAGAGTTACGGGGCTTAGTCCTAAAGAATAGATCTAAAAACAAAAACAAAACAAACAAACAAATACCACTTTGGCACCTTTAAAGAACCAGTTGTCCAGGAAGTTTGCTGTAAGCTTGTTTTCTAAGTAATATCAAAAGCTATACTCCTAATGTTTCCCCAACAAAACCACCCAAATATGAGCCGAGCAAACATGGCACCAATGAATATGCCAAACCATAAGAGAAAATACCCTTGAGGCCTCAGCCTTACACAAATAACTTTAGACAATGGAGGAAAAGCAGGACAAACATGCCAATTAATTGTCTAGCACCAAATGGGCAGCCCTGAAAATATATATGCAACAAACATATAGATTGAACAAGCTAAATTTAGGAATATACGTGTGTGTGTGTGTGTGTGTGTGTGTGAGTGTGTGTGTGTGTGTGTGTATGTGAATTTATATGCATTAATTATATTAAGTAGTGAAAAAGAGGTCATGCCATGAATTTCAAGGAGAGTGGGAGGTTTAAATGGAAGTGATGGGGGAGATTATTATTAGATAATAATTCTATTATAATTTTATTAATTAAAACTTAATAAAAACTTTTAGAAGACATTTTGGTTGATTATAGACAGCACATTTTAGCTGAACAGAGTCTACAGATGATGAAATGATGACCAAATCAATGAAAAAATATTCCATTTTTTCAGAGCTTAATATTTTTTGTGCATGCAATCAAGTGTTTTTAAAGTTTATTTTTATTACTTCTATGTTCGTTCATTTCCCTCATCTGCATAGTGCACACTGCCATGAAGTCACAGGCATGATGACATCCATTTTCAGGCTAATTAGCTTTATTCTGTTCACAGACCATAGCCCTAACCTAAGGTAAATTGTACTAAAAATAAGTGTCTTCTATTATAACGCAGCCAGGACTTGAATATATGTGAATCTTTCATCACAACTAAAGAGAATCTCCATACCTTCATGTGTTTAGATGTAGTAACTGCAGTATCAAAGCACATTTTATATAAATGTAGCACATCATTATAAAATAAACTTCGTTGGTACACGGCAATATTTTTTCTCAGATTATGTTTTTTTAAAGGATTAGTTCACTGGTATCAAAATCACTCTGAATCCTTTTAATATTTGTATAAATTCTTGTATTCACAGAAATGAGCAGCCGTTTTTTACTACAGGTATATTATCTTCATCCAGAGTTCTTCGAAAGTGTTTTTAACTTACATTTTATTCTCAATGAATCCACAATTGAAATTATTGTTTAAACTTCTAGGTCAATCTCTTTTTTAGCATTGAATTTGTTGGACGGTCTAGAGCTAAAGCCATGGTGTGAGTTAGGTTTATGATTCCCAGTGGGTGTGGAGCACTTAGAACTGCACATATACCTTTCACCATGAGTTAGGTCCTAAAAGTGTGACTGCACATATAAAAACACCTTATAAATCATCACAATTAACAACCGTCAAACTGTCCATCCAAAGCAACTGGCTTGGCGTGCCATCTGTTATTTTTCCTTCAAAACCCTCTAGTCTGTTTATCTAAGGCAGCTATTAACATTTAAAATGATGTTCCTTTTTAAGATGTGTGATGGGCTGATGCAGTAAAGCTTTTTGTTTTAATTATCAAGAATTTCTATGCTGCAATATAATTTTTGTGGTACTCAGGGCCCTTTACAAATCAAAAAGAATCCAACTAAAACAGTAATTAATGTCAAATGACTAGTCACAAAAGGCCCCATTTAATTAAAAAGTTCTAATCTTTGATTACACCTCATCATATATTCTACTGATTGCAAACTCTTGTCTGAAAAACGGGAATAATACTGGGGACATTGTCTATTATCTCTCTAAAATGATACCTGAATATTACACGAAGTGGCTCTGAGGTACTGAGAAGCTGAACAATCATCCTGTCATATTTTTATTAGTTATTTTTTCGTTTGCCATTAAATTTAAAGACATCTGTAGTATAAATTAAAAAAATTAAAATTCACTAAGAATTAAGTCTATTACTAAGAATACTGTTTTGCTGTTTTTCTTAGAGTTGAATTTAAAGAATAATTTTATGCTTATGGAATCAATAAAGATAAGTCAGAAAAATGAAATCTCTGGCCAACTCATCATGATACATCTTGGGATTATAATTAGAATTAATAATTGGGTATAGTGGCATAAGCCTTTAATCCTAGCACCCAGCAACTAGCACCCTGAGGCCAGTATGGTCTACAGAGCATGCAAGTACCAGGACAGCCAGAGTTACTCATAGAAACCCTGTTTTGAGAAGAACAAATAATAATATAATTGATAATATTAATAATAATAAAAATAAAACTTTAAATATGACTTTGCCTTCAATCTCAATATTTGAAAGACAGAATCAGAAGGATCTCTGAGTTTGAGGCCAACTTGGATTCCAGGACAACCACAGCTCCTCGGAGACAACCTGTTTAGGAAAGCAAACAAACAGAATGGATAGATAGATAGATAGATAGATAGATAGATAGATAGATAGATAGATAGATAGATAGATAGATAGATATACAGACAGTCAGACAGGTCTATAAATAGAATAACAAATTTTCTTTAACTCTCATTCTCCAATGTGTACAGATTCTACAGAATGGAAGTCACTATTGAGTTCCATTATACTTATTTTATGTTATTATCAGATTTTAATATTTAATCAAGGGATGTTAATCTCTTATTCTCTTAGGTTACAAAACAAAGGTATACTCCTAAATGGACATGAAAACAGAAACTTGTATCTTTTGAAGTTTATAGAGCCATGTGATGTTCTCTATTTCAGTGGAAAGAATTTAGACCAGATATGGTACAATAACATGACAATCAAATGTTAATACTACTAAACACAGAGTGAATAGATTTTGTTAACTCAGTGCAGCACACTTTAAAATTATTTTTATCTATAACTCACAGATTTTAGCCTTATCTCAGTCATTGTTCAACTGTAACCTGTGTTAATCTGATTAATATGACATGGTATGTCCAACAGAAAGAATAAAGCACTTATTTAAGAAAAAACTGGAAAATTGGTAACAAGTATTCAGCGCCTGCTGCTTCCTATGCATGGCACTGTATTATGTAACCATTTCCCTTAATCTTCCAAATATATCATTCACTGGATCATGATTTCAATGAAAAACTTATGCGGCATATTTATAACAGAATATCTGTACAATAGAATATGTTAATTTTGTGATTATACTGACTAAAACCATATAAAATGCAACAAAAATATTTTAACAGCAAATGCTCTTGCTTACAACAATTTAGTATTTCATAGATTGGTTTTAATACTAAGATAAAGCTAATGAATACAAGAAAGGACTTAAGGAGTTGAAGGGGTTTGCAAACCCATAGGAAGAACAACAATATCAACCAATCAGAGCTCCCCCCCTCCCCCAGAACTCCCAGGGACTAAACCACCAACCATAGAATACACATGGAGGGACTCATGGCCCCAGCCACCAATGTAGCAGAGGATGGCCTTGTCAGGCCTCAATGGAGAAGAGGCCCTTGGTACTGTGCAGGCTGGATGCCCCATTGTAGGGGAATGCCAGGGCGGGGAGGCAGGAGTGGGTAGGTGGGTAGGGAAGCAGCCTCATAGAAGCAGAGGGGGGGAGGAGATTGAAGAAAATATTTAAAAATATTATTAAAAATAATATTTTCTTCAATCTTTACAATAAGAAACATGGTTGATTATATGACACAGAACATCTTAAAGATTAGCATCAAATCATTTATATGTATGACTTATTTGTAAAAGAACTGTGATAGAATTGGTGGAACTATTCAATAACAAATGGAATTAACTTCATGAGAATAATTGAAACAATAAAACATGTTAAAAAGAATATTATAAAATGTTCCCAACTTTTGTTTAATCATCAAAGGCGTCTAAATTTTGTTATTTCATCTAGCTATATCCTTGTATTGGATATATACTTTTGTCATTAATACCTAACAAAAATCTTGTTCAAAGAGAGGTTTTATGGGAGTTCCCTAATTGAGTTGTTGCAATCCATCAAGTCAACAAAAACGTGGTGGTTGAAGTTGACTCGGAATATGGCAATAAGAATGTATCACATTTGCTACATCCCAGTTGGAAGCTATTGGAACCCTTGTGGCCACTATACTGTCAAAAGTACCTCTCAGTGATCCACTTTCAGTGAGGTCCCAACTCCTATTTCTTTCTTTCTTATTTTTAACAGTGTATTTTCTTTTATTTTTATTAGATATTTTATTTGCATTTCAAATATTATCCCCTTTCCTAGTTTCCCCTCAAAAAATCCCCCATCCCCTCCTCCCCCATCACCCAACTCACCAACCCACCCATTCCTGCTTCCTGGCCCTGGCATTCCACTATAGTGGGGCATAGAACCTTCACAGGACCAAGGGCCTCTCCTCCCATTGATGGCCAACTAGGCCATTCTCTGCTACATATGCTGCTGGAGCCATGAGTCCCACAATGTGTTTTCTTTGATTGGTGGTTTAGTCCCAGGGAGCTCTGGGGATACAGGAAAGAAATCAGGAGCCATAGATGCAAGCATCACCAACTCCTATTTCTTTCCATAATATCTAAACAATTCCACTAACTGGGTACAGGTTTTCAAACATATGAGATTGTGGATCACAGGCGCTTTTCACCAAACTATAACTGTCCTTTGTATAGCAGTACAGCCAATACACAGCTGTACTGGCTGGTTTTGTATCGACTTAACACAAGTTAGAGTCATTAGAGAGGAAGGAACTTCAATTGAGGAAATGTCTCTATGAGATCAGCTGCAAAGCACTTTCTCAAATAATGATCAATAGGGATGGGTCCAGTCCACTGTATGTGGTGCTTTCCCTGGGCTGGTGGTCCTAAGTTCTATAAGAAAGCAGGATGAGAAAGTCACACAGAGAAGCCAATAGCATCCTCCTCCTTGGTCTATGCTCCTGCCTCCAGGTTCTTGCCCTGCTTGAGTTCCTGTCCCGATTTCCTTCAATGACAGAATGTGATGTGGAAGTATGAGCTGAATAAATCCTCTCCTTCCAGTTTGATTTTTGGTCATGGTGTTTCTGTCACAACAATAGAAACCCTAACGGAGTAGCACTTTAAAATGTATAATACTAAATGTATTACAGTCAATTTTCATCTACAGTTGTCTCTGTGATTCTTAAATATTTCTATGTGTTCTCTTTATTGTTATAAATGCCATTTGCAGAATATTATTTCCCTAACTTTTAGTTGAATATACCTATTTGGTAATAAATACTCATATTTGACATAGCCCGTTAATTTTTTTCCACGTAAATTTCATGAGAATACTTCTTGAGATGTATAAATAGGTTTTCAGTTTTTAAATTTAAATATTTAAAAATAAGGCATTACCATTAATATATATGTATATGTAATATATACAAGTAAAGGAGTCAGTTACATGTGACAATATGTCTATTGTCACATTAAATCCTTCATACCCATTCTAAAGAACAATGTTCTGGTACAAAATGACATGATGGGTGTCTCACTATGGAGAAAATGTTTCATAACTTTATGTGGTTTTGTTGGCAATCCCTTCTAATAAATAGGTAATGCTTAGTGTCAGGTATGGTGCATATACCTTTAATCTCAGCTTTCAGAAATAAAAATCAGGCAGATATTTCTGTGTTCAAGAGCAATCTGGTCTCTATATGGAGTTCCAACAAGGGCCATATATTGCCACACTGTCAAAGAAAGAGTAAGCTCTGAATGAACTACATTTTGAAAATATAATATTAATGATTTATATCAATACATTCAAATTATAAGACTAATATAAATTATTAAAATTTATTCTGCATCCTAAATCATCAGAAATTGAACAATTAATTTTGTGATGTATAACAAGAGAGAAATATTCAAAAATTATTTTAACTTTGTTTTTAATTCAATATGATTTCTAAAAAATTTCTCCACAAACTACAAAAAAATACCCAAGTATTCATTCATATTTTTCAATAAGTAGAATGTTTGTTAACTAGACTAATTTTGATCATGCATCTATTATTCAGTCAGACAAATGTGAATGTTAGCTGTATATGCCTTGAGTAACTATCAAAATAATGTGCAAAAATTACCTTTAATACCATCAGAGAAACGTGTTGCAGAACACATAGAAATGCCCTTCCCATATTGAAAAGGCATGTCAATTTCTTCTGCCAAAATCATGCAATTGGCAGCAGAACATTGCTACTAATTGGTATGTGTGTTCCTCCAAGAAGTGAGAATTCTAACCTTGTATTTGACAGATGTTTGTGTAAAATGTCATGTGATATTTTGAGAGTGTGCCTTTGCTCGTTATAATTTTGTCTCTGTTGTCACACACTGAGAAGGAAATAACCAAAACAAAACCAAACAAAACAGATGAAAATTATTAGGTATTTACAATTAAACATACATATCAGAAACAAGACAGTTTCAAATATATAAAACACTGGATGGATCAATAAAAACATTAACCCAGAAAGCACATTTCTTAACATTTTAAACACTCTTGTTTTAATGATCACCAGGGTAATCAAGATCAGCCAATACAAGTACATTGGATTGAAGGGGAAGCTCAGTAGTAAAGTGGTCACCTGATTGTTCCTGCAGCCTGGGTTCAGTCCTCAGTGGGGGCGCGCGTGTGTGTGTGTGTGGGGGGGGGGAGGTTGTGAGGAAGGGGAAAGAAACAAATAAATACTTAATATATAAATTACTGTATCTTTTATGTTTTAACTTTTATGAGGTTATTGTTACATCTTTTATATGTTCACACTAACTGTATTTGTAATGATGTAGCTACAAATGACTAATAAAATAATTGTTTAGAATATTTGAAAAGTTCTCTATTATCAGATCTCCACAAATGTGGATAGGAAATAATGATATTTTGTTAGCATTTCTGAGAAGTGAATAAATGTGTGTGTGTGTGTGTGTGTGTGTGTGTGTGTGTGAAGTTAGCTAACTTGTCTTTAAAATTAGACAAAAGCCTATGAAATCACTCTTACTTTGAACAGCTCACCTATGTGTTATCCCAAGATCATGAGAAAAATTTAGGTCCTGTTATGAATGCCAGGGACCTCTGGGCTGACAATGCTCCTCCAAGAGCCAAAGACCATTCCATAAATATTCCAACACTAGGCATGAGAAGCTCTCTTTTGCATTCTTGTTTTAGGTTGTCCAAGAAACTCTCAAAACATTATCAGCTATCACTACTGTTCTTGGTTATACATGGGACAAGCAAGGTAAACACCTATTGCTGAAGACACCATGTATTTCAACTATAATCCTAAAAGTTCAATGGAGCAGTGACGAACAGCTCAGTAATTGCATTTAAGACCTGCTCAACAGGAAAGAAATTATGCCAGGTATGGAAACTTAGTCAACTATCCAGGGCTAGTGAAGTCATGAAATTTAGACCAGTACCTCCATCCACATGCTTCGAGGCATGCGAAACCCAACTGACTGCCTGCAGATAGGTTTCAGTTTGACATATGTGAAGATACCTGTGACAATGAATTTTTTCAACTATCATTCTTCAACAAGGAAAACATCATTTTGTTTTAATCTAATTGATGATCGTAAGTAACTCATGAGGTATTAGACATAACATACCAAGCACACACACCCATTTGTTGTATTTACAGAAATAAAGGTGGGAAGTTTAACAAATAACTTCTTGAGCATGTTAAGCCACAACATACTAAATCATAGCTTTTGTTCTATATACACATAAATTAATTAATTCATTTATTTCTCATTACTTGTTTTCCCAACACTGTGTTTAGAGAAGCATTATTCATAGGTTTAGTGCAAGCATGCTATTATTCTACCCGAGGTGATGGTTTATTTACTCTTCATCTAATTGTTGGAAACAAGAAAAAGGAAAAAGCAATCAGTTACTTGTGAAACTCTATAATTTCAGAGATCCAAGAAACTTCAGTGAAATAAAGAATTCCCTTTCCTCTAGCTGTGCTGCCTTGTCTGGCCTCAGCGAGAGAGGATGCACCTAGTCCTAGTTCTGCTGCAACTTGATGTACCAGGACAGGTTGGTACACATGGAAGGGGCCTTCCCTTGTCTGACAAGGAGAAGTGACTGACAGGAAGGGGGGGACAGTGTGAGGGTGAAACCATGAGGAGAAGAGGGAGGGGGCTGCCCTCAGGCTGTAAAGTGAATACAAATAAATTAATGGGGGCGGGGGACAAAGTAAACTGAGCAAGCCATGAGGGATTAATCCAGGAAGCAGCAGAGTTCTGACTTGGTTTTTCCTTTGTTGATGGACTGTAGCACAGAAGTCTATAATAAATAAACCCTTTCCTTTTTAAGTTTGTTTTGGCCAGGGTTTTATCACAGAAATTGGTGCCTGGAGTGCATCCCCCCACTACCCTCCCCCCAGAGTGCACTCTTCTATTTGTTCCAGTACAAACTGAAAGGCTTCTCCTTCACTGTGCCCATTCCCTTAATGAATACATCTCTTTCGCACAAGCCTGAATTCAGCATTTAAGTTCCTAGTGCTCCTTTTCTCTCCATACTGTAGGTTTGATTTTCTTTCTTTTTTTTTTTATCTTTTTCATTAATGATCTGTATAAGCATTATCAGTAATAGATGATATATAGTCAAACTAATGCTGTCTTGAAATGTCTTCCACAAAAAAAGGAGAAAAAAATGATAAATTTTCAATTTAGCCATGGAAAAGTTTTTAGGAAGGATAGAAAGCATCCAGATGCTTTTCCAAAATATCAGACAAATGGCATCTAGTGCAGTTGCTAATGAAACCTTTTGAGCTGGAGCCTCTACATTTTACATTGTTCATAGTGTTATTCTCATCTAGGCTCCTATTAGAATGTAGCATTAATCTGTGCTTAGAGCAATCAACCACTTTTCCATTCTAAAGTTTCAAATCCTTTTGAATTAAAACAAAACGAAACAAAAAACCAAAAAAAGAAAAAGAAAGGAAGGAAGGAAGGAAGGAAGGAAGGAAGGAAGGAAGGAAGGAAGAAAAAAGAAAGAAAGAAAGAAAGAAAGAAAGAAAGAAAGAAAGAAAGAAAGAAAGAAAGAAAGAAAGAAAGACTAACAGTAATATGGTTATTTTTCTTTGCAGAAATATTTCATTCCCACGTGGGCAGTGGTGGCGCACTCCTTTAATCCAGGCAGAGTCAGGCAGATTTCTTAGTTTGAGGCCAGCCTGGTCTACAGAATGAGTTCCAGGACAGCAAGGACTACACATAGAAACCCTGTCTCTGAAAACACAAAACAAAACAAAACAAAACAAAACAAAACAAAACAAAACAAAACAAAACAAAACAAAACAGAGCAAAAACTGAAAAAAAGAAAATAGTTCGTTCCCTTGTACCAAGTTCGATATGAATGACTTTTCATTTGTCTGAAATAAATACCCTGACTCCAATGACCTAGACAGCTTATAGGTGAGTTTATTTTGGCTTATACTTCCAGAAGTATGAATTCCCTATCGTATGAAAGCACGGCAAATAGAGGGAGCCATCATGTCCGGAGAAGAGAGCTGAGAAGCCGTATCTTCATCCACAGCTCAAAGCAGAGAGAACAAACTGGAAACTTAACCCTCACTCCGACTGACATTCTTTCTCCAGTGTGGCTGCGCCACCTCTCCCCAAAACATTATCCTTTAGGGACCAAGTGTTCAAAGGACCAAGCCAAGGAGATTAATTCCTCATTAAAACCCACCACACTGGCTTTAATTTTCATAAAGATTTACTGCTATTTCTATGTTAATTCCACAGCATAGGAGATATCTGACCTTTATAACCTATTTTCTGCCGTGATGCATTTAACTCTTCATCTCCACAAAGCAAGATCACAGCCTTCATATTTCGGTCAGATTTAAACAAAAGCGAGAACACAGACCTCTGCATACTTTCTAGAACTACCATTAGAAGAACCACCCTATTCCCCAACCCCAGCCACAATCTTTTTTATTTAATAATTTCATATCATGTCTATTGTCCCACATATTCCCTGGGAAGCGTTTCCAGGGATTTAAGATTTTACAAATATGCATATCTATAAACTTAAATTGCCATTCATTCTTCTAGCATGTCACTGATGGTCTCATCATAGTCATGGCCAGTTTTCTTTTCTTTTTTGTTTTTGTAGCAAGATTTGAGATGAGAAAAAGAGAGGGAATAAGTATATTTTCACATACACAGTTTTAAATGAAGAGAGGGACTTGGGTGCCAATTGATGTCATAATCTTTTCTTTATGTATAGATTGGCTTAAAGTGATGTACTTAGGTTTCCTTTTTTAAGCTTAAAAGAAGTTCATTACATTTTGTGTGTATTGGTGTTTTGTCTGTGTGTATGTTTGTGCATCACACATTCCCACAACGGGCCAGAAAAGGGCATTGGCCCCTGGAACTGGAATTACAGACAGTTCTGAGCCATCATGTGGGTTCTGAGATATGAACCCAAGTCCTCTGGAAGAGAAGCCACTGTTCTTAACATCTGTACCATCTCTCTAGCTCCTTTTATAATTTTTTCTTCCTACCTTAATTCATTTGGTGTGAATAACTTTTAAGAAACTCAACGTGCTTCAAAATGTGGAGCCTGTGTGTTAAGATGACTTCCATCCACTGACTTTTTTTTTTATTACATCTTTTCCTCAATTATATTTCCAATGCTATCCCAAAAGTCCCCCATATCCTCCCCCCTAATTCCCTACCCACCCATTCCCATTTTTTTGGCCCTGGCGTTCCCCTGTACTGGGGCATATAAAGTTTGCATGTCCAATGGGCCTCTCTTTACAGTGATGGCCGACTAGGCCATCTTTTGATACATATGCAGCTAAATTCAAGAGCTCCGGGGTACTGGTTAGTTCATAATGTTGTTTCACCCATAGGGTTGCGGATCCCTTCAGCTCCTTGGGTACTTTCTCCAGCTCCTCCATTGGGGGCCCTGTGATCCATTCACCAGCTGACTGTGAGCATCCACTTCTGTGTTTGCCAGGCCCCGGCATAGTCTCACAAGAGACAGCTATATCTGGGTCCTTTCAGCAAAATCTTGCTAGTGAACGCAATGGTGTCAGCGTTTGGATCCTGATCATGGGATGGATCTCTGGATACGGCAGTCTCTAGATGGTCCATCCTTTCGTCACAGCTCCAAACTTTGTCTCTGTAACTCCTTCCATGGGTGTTCTGTTTCCAATTCTAAGGAGGGGCATAGTGTCCACACTTCAGTCTTCATTTTTCTTGAGTTTCATGTGTTTAGCAAACTGTATCTTATATCTTGGGTATCCTAAGTTTTGGGCTAATATCCACTTATCAGTGAATACATATTGTGTGAGTTCCTTTGTGATTATGTTACCTCACTCAATGTTGAAACACAAAATAAACTTCTGTTGTAGAATATTTTTTAATCCGAATCTGGGGTTTCTATTCTACCTTTAAATATTTGGTTCCCGGATAAGACACAACCTTTAATATATTTACAATAAGCCTTATTCAGCACAAGAGCTGGGCAGATATCTATCCTCTATGTTATTATGTCTATTTGCAGCCAATAATCCCATTATATAATTTGTCATGTTTCATCTGGGCTGGTCATAACTGCAATTAGTCAGCCACATGGCAATTGTTTTAAGGTTCTTACTTCATTGCTTTTCCTTTTTTCACCTTCTTCTGTCCCTTCGTGGTCTCCTCAGACCCCAAGCCCAGGTACCCAAGACCCTGTCTTTCTTTTGTCCATTTATTGGCTGTAGGCATCTTTATTCACCAATCATGGGTAACTTGAGGGACAAGGCTTCATAGAATCACTTGGTTATGTCACTTGAGTATGTACAGATTCTGTTACCCCTGAAGGCAACCAGGTCTTGGGGCCCAATATTTAGCATTACAACATAAGCAGAAGATCAAATCTCAACAAACTTCTCAATTTTTATGATCGATTATATTCTTGTCTTGCCTGTTCCCATCAGCTAGCAGAGCCCTTCCTTACTAACTAAAGAGAATCATGGGGTCATTGTTTCACCAGTGTGAGGAAGAAAGGTCTCTATGTCTCAACTGTCATGCTGATGCAACTGCTACCTCTGACTAAGAAGTGGAAAGCCTGCGTGCTAGGCAAGCTCGTACTTTACTCATGTATGTCACATAGCTGCTAATTTATTATATTTCCTACTGCTGAGGACGTTTCTGGTTCTAAATATTAGAAAATAAAACTGAAATGTGTAATCCTTTGTTACATACTTCCTCTAGTGACATGCATTATACAAACTTTTCTCTCTTAGGATTTTGATATTAGGAGAACAAAGATGTTAGTCACTACATACATACATACATACATACATACATACATACTTACTTACATACTTACCTACTTATTTGTGTAGCCAACACTGGCCTAGAAGCCATGGTAACCTTCCTGCCTTCATAACCCACTTGAGTGATGGAATTATAGGTAAAAGTCAACACAATGGTTTAAAGATAGTTTTAGATAATTTCCCAATTATGCTCATCAAGAATATGTGTTTCTTACAGTGTTTTTGAATATATTTGCATAGTTTAAATTATAGATCTCTATCAAATATATTAGGAAGGGGTTCTGTAGCCGTCTGTGGCTTCCTGAATAGGTCACTGTCACAAACAGGTTTAATTACCACTGCTCTCAATATGCTTTCAAAAGAGTATAAATTCATGATTGTACCAATGTCCAAGTTGTGTAATAAATGTTAAACTCTTGGATTTTCATGGACTTCTGTGATTACTATGCCTTCAGGAAAGGGAAAATAGATCACCCAGGCTCATCTAACTATAGTCACTATGTGTCTAAATTTAATCTGTATTGTTTTGAGAAGAATGGCCAACACAACTTTCTTCAGTAAGTTTACAATCAAACATACATTCCAACTTTCTTGATTAATATTTAAATTACAGTTGTCACATACCAAGATTCTATGCATCATTTGAATGACAAATAAAGATATCTCACTTATTTTTTTAAATAAGAATTTAAGCTCTTCAGTGCTTAATTAAAATTGGAGGTCATTCCATTTCTATCAGTATGGGTAATTTGTGGATGGCTTATGCCCTTTTCCCTAGATATTACTAGGTATTCTCATTCAAAAAGATAGGACAATCTTCAAGTATCTGAGTTCAGAAGCTCCAAAAAAAAAAAAAAATCAATTCACCTAGTGAATTTTAATGATGTTTCATTTCATTGATTTTTTTTTTAATTTAATACGATTTCAAAAATATCACTCAGAAAAACTCAGAGTATTTTCCTGACTATGGACAGGGAGAAGCCTATATAGAGGTGCTTTACTTAAAGCAAAAGTATGCTGTGTCCTGAGTAACAGACTAAAGCTGTTTGACAGCAGTTGGTTTGTAACTGAAATGTTTCTAGCCTTTTTAAAGATGAGAGGAAATAATATTCATAGCTCACTGGAAGAGGAATTTACATAAGGAGGCCATAATTACCCAAGTAAGACCTTGTCACAGAAACTTGGGAAGGTTAACGATTATAATGATAATTAAAATGCAGAGGATTTGTAGAGCACTTATTTGTTTTCCTGAGAGCTCAGCTACTTCTAGCGTATTCTTCTCATTGATCTCACTATGATAGCTATCTAACAAGCAGGCTAACTATCTTAGAATAATGGCTAGAAACGTGTGAACGGCTAGAACCATTACTGATCATAAGCATCTGGTGTCAGCCACACCTGAAAGGCGGAACCTCCTGTGACACAGCGGTTTGAAGCATCTTTTCAGGTCACCAGTGTAAAACTGACTCTGAGGAAAGAGTGCCACCTACTGAATTGAACTTCCCAGGTCCCCTCCAAGGGCTGGTTTCCCAGCCTCAGTCAGCACTGCCCTAACATGTGTAACTCTAAAAAATAATGAGATTGCTGTGCAGTGCGTGAAATCAAAATACTATCTTTTTCCCCCCCGGTGTCAACCAATTTAATGATCTAGCAGGCACATCTATAAATTAACTATTTCACTCATAAGCTCTGCATTTCACAAAGCAATATAAAAATATTAAATAAATCTAATTTTCCTAATGCTGTAAATTTTCCAAATACGCGAATGTCTATCAAACTGACCACAAGGGGGAGCCAGTATGCAACTTCTTATGGGGCATGAGTGTTGAGATATGGAATTAGTGTAACTTGCTCTTTTTTGGCTGGCAAGACAAAATAAATAAATAAATAAATAAATATGATATTTGTAATCTGTTGGGATGAAAGTAATGTTACATTATGTTAATGTTAATGTACACAATTTAACCTAAATCCCCTTTTAATATGTATTAGTAGATTTGGCATGGGGTTTCTCCACATCAAATAATATATTAATATGCATTTTAAAACGTGGCAGCTTATTTTATGAACGTAACATAAACATATTCACACTCACCTGTATTCACATGCACACTTATACCCACACACATACACACACAAAACTACTTCATACTAAAGAGCATTTAACTGTAAATTTTAAATAAAGAAATTTCATGTTTAAATTTTAAATTAGTCTCTAAAACTCAGAATATTCCTCCTAAGATGCATTAGGGTACTTCAGTTGACCATTGATTATTCATTTACCAATATTTCTTCTTACCTATACATTTTATAATTTACTGGAAATGTACAGATGCTGGTTTTAAGTTTACTTCATTCCTTTTGTGAATTGTGAATGAATTCCTCACAGGTTTAGTTTGCATGTCTTCGTTGAGTTAACCCTGTAGTTCCATTGTTAACATTGTAGTAAGGACCATACATATACCTGAATATGCTATCATATTGTAACATACTCTAACAGAAATATTATTCAGAAGAAAATTGAAAGTTTCCTAATAGTGTTTTTTTTCATAATTTTAATAAAAAGTGGACAAGTTTCATATTTAATTTGCATTACTAATTTTATATATACTATGCATTTAGAATGTATTGAGAATGAGAGAATTATTTTAAAATATTTAAATTATAAAACATTTTTCCTGAAGCATAAAATTTACATTTAATTTACATTGCTCTATCTAATTTATATTCATCATTGAGGAAGGAGAAAGACTTGGTAGTAGTGTGGTTTCATCACTGGTTAGAAGACAGTGCTCTGACTAAAGTCAGCAAACAGTCAACAATAGTATAAGATGGGAGCCATAGATGTCTTTAAAAGAGGAGAGGCACTAGCTATAAACACAATACTTCGTGCTTTTGAGAATTTGAATTTGATATGGTTCTGGTTTCCTGGTATTTAAGCCTTACGCTATTAAATTTGGTTTGAAATGTTTCATACAAAATTTACTGCACAAAACCAGATAATGAAATGATAAAGACAGAAATATAAGAATGTTTTTTTCAATCATGTAAGTAATGGCTGTACAGAAAATGGCAGCTTCTTTTCCTTAAGAGGTATACATTATTAAGTTTAAGATTATAGCAAAGCAGGATAAATTACAGGAGACTTATATAGCAGTGATCCTGGCTTCAGGAATAAACTCTTGAAACTATATCTAAAACACATAATTATGCATTCTTAAAGAGTGTCTCTGAGCTGAAGTTACATAAATTATATAAACTTCCATGAAGACCTATTTTGAGATGTTTCCTTAATTCTGTGAAGTCAATTATGAGCCCGACATAGCAGTATTTGCTCCTCTTTAATAGCCTGTAAAATTAACCTGCAATGCTTAAAGTAATTCCAATGCATCCATCAATTTACCTTTAAACTCAACTTACCCATCCTATTTTATTAATAAATCAAATGTTAAGTTCTCAGTGAGTGGTCCCACATAGATTCTAACTAAGCAAACTAGATCTTGAGATGGTCAGAATATATGAATTTACATAGAGAAGGGTAACATGTTGGATTAGAGTTGAATCTGGTTTGAAACTACAAACACTGATTATCAACCCAGCT
Source organism: Mus caroli (assembly GCF_978045245.1). Taxonomy (NCBI): domain Eukaryota; kingdom Metazoa; phylum Chordata; class Mammalia; order Rodentia; family Muridae; genus Mus; species Mus caroli. The sequence goes on from NW_028227267.1 coordinate 80,726,050, forward strand.
GTTCTTGAAAACTCTGACATTGCTTTAGTATATGCAGGTCATGACAGACTTCTGAACTCCTTGGCTTGGTGGCGTATGTGACACGGCCTTTCATGCGACAAAGCCTTGATACTTTTGAACTACCTAATATACTTACATCATCATCTTTTCTATTCCAGTGGAGCTCGATAGTTTTAAGATAATGAATAAGAAAATTTTAAATAAATATAATGTGAACACAAAATATGCTTGGAAGAAAGAAAAAGACAGACTTTGAAAACCTTTAACGATTTCATTTTAGAGTTAAATGTGATTGTTACAACTGATTGGAAATAAGCCAAACAACTGGTACTAAGCTATCAGTCAGTTTCATTGCTGGTTAAGAAAAAAAAACAGGTATAAATCATCATTACAAATAGTTACTTAGGATACATGTCACTATTCAACAATCATGTCGGATACTACAGCAACAAGAAATATAAGAAACATACTTGTGTTCTTTTTATTCTTGGCAGATGCCCTAAAGCATTCACCATATACACACAGTTCTTTCAGCAAACACTAGGGGGCGGTGTGGCATAATTACTCTGGGGAGGGGGAGTCTAAGCAAATGTATTCTTCTAAGGATATATTTGTTCCTGTCACCAATACCTTTCCTAGGCATTGTGTTTCTAATCTCCCTTCAACTGCATAGCACTATGTTGAATTAAGCCTAATCAATACACCCCAGCCTTCCTTGGAATTGTTTTATTGTTTTGTTTTTGTACCATGGTGAAAGTCAAAGACATCTAATTACTATGCGATTAAAATAAGCTTAAAATGGTCGTTTTTAAAAGGTAATTCACAATGTTTCTGAAGATATATCTAAGAGCTACTGATCTTGTTTAGCTTTTCAAAGTGCTGGTGTTTATCCTTCGAAGTCAGGCAGGATGAGAGGAGAGGGAAATACAAAATAAAAATTGATAAATGAATGTGTGAATTTGTGTTCACTATGCCTTAAGGCAGTTTCTGATTATAAAGATTACAAGCATCAACTTCCAAAGTACATGCATTGGACCAATATTTCTAACCAGAGAGACATAAAGAAAGCTATGGCTATATAAGACTGTGGTTAAAGACAACTTAGCAAAGCAGCCTTTACTTTGGCAAGACTGAGTCCTCTGTGGAGTACAAACATATATGCTAAACAACCTATTTAGAGAAGACAAGAAAGGAACGTTTTTGAATTTGAAGGCCTGACTAAAAAGATCTTCTCTTTGAATTTTTGAGCTGGTGGTCTCTCAAGGGAGTGGTACATTTGGAATGAGACCAGACTGCAAAATCAGACTATAGGTTATCTCCTTGAAGCTCTGGGAAATTAATAGCTCCTTGATCTGAACCTTTAAGCAAGTATCCCCAAAAACAATATTCAAAGCATTCTTGTAATTGTTCTGGATTTGATTTTCTTTGAAATTCTGAATGATTCATGTTACATATTTTTAATAGTAGTCATTCACAATTTATAAATGGCAACTAACTTCAGTATTTATGAACTACAATGAATACTGTAGTAATCAAAATACTTGCCTTCTCTATTTCAACAGATTGTTTCCCTTTGTCCCTCTTAACTCTGTTCCCGAACTGCTAGATCAGAACCAAAACTGATCGTCACTTGTGGATGTTTGTGAAAGCAGTTCAGACAAAAGCAAGCTTTCAGATTCTAAAGCTGGAGATGAGAAATTTAGAAGGGGGGGGGGAGGAGGAGAAGAAGGAAGAGGAGGAGGAAGAGGAGGAGGAGGAAGAGGAGGAAGGAGAGAGAGACAGAGAGAGAATATTTAAACAAGCATCATTGAATCTGGTATAAGTTCTTGCCTAAGTTCAGCTTGTATGCATAGGAGACTTTATACATATTATCAATGCCATTTGATTTGAAAAAAAATATCAAATTGCTATTTGGAACTTTAGTAAGATGAACAGAAGTGAATTAGACACCAAAGCTAGGGACATTAAGGGACATTGGATTACCTTGAATGTGGGCTGTGATAGGAGATGGTTAAAAGGTAGAGGTCTAAACACTGTTCAAGCAGATTTCAGTTTCATGGAGCTGCAAAACATGTCTTAAGAGAGGCTTGTTCCCTCCTTCGAGACACTGCCTCTCTCTCCACCGGCGTCTGCTTTTCTTCTGAAACACTTTCATAATCAAGTGACTTTCCTTGCATGGGTGCCTGGGGACAGCGGGGATTTCTCTGAGGATGAAGAAAGTTACATATTGATTACTGTTGCTTGCGGCGTGTTTGCTCCTGAGCTAGCTAGCACAGACAGCTCTCCAACACTGCACTTTCCTGGCATTCACTGAAATAAACATCCCGCCGTGAGAAAACGCGTACATACACCACACACACACACACACACACACACACACACACACACACACACACGTCCTCTCTCTCTCTCTCTCTCTCTCTCTCTCTCTCTCTCTCTCTCTCTCTCTCTCTCTCTCTCTCTCTCTCTCTCTCTCTCTCGGGCGCGCGCACGCAGACGCGCGCACGCACCCACTCCGCACCTCCAGACGAGTGCACGAGAAGTCAGAAAATCCGCAACTCCCTTGGCCCAGTGTGTGTGTGTGTGTGTGTGTGTGTGTGTGTGTGTGTGTGTGTGTGTAAGCTGACGACGTGGGTTGGTGTGTGGACTAGAAGGCACCAGGAAGACCGCAGCTGCCTCTCTCTGCAAAGTGTTCGGTGATTCCCCACGCCTGGCTTTACATCCTATCCCCACTTGAAATCAAATCACTGCCAAACTTTTCTCTTTCTAGAGGAAGACCCCCCCCCCCCCCTCCCGTAGCTAAACACCAGGGCGACCACGGCTCAGCCCTGGGCGCCGCCGCGGAGACTTAGCGCGGGCTCTGCGGGCCTTGATGCTCTCGGGTCGGACTCAAGCTAGTCAATGACTCTAAAGCGCTGGGGCTGCTGGCCCCGCCCCCGCCTGCCGTTTCTCCGCCTCCCATTGGGCGTGGGCCGAGAAGGCAGGGTCTGGCTCCCCACGCCGATTGGCTGGCAGAGAATCAGTATCAATGTTTAAGCGGCGGCGTGAGGTGAATAGAGTCAGTCAGCAAGAGACGCTGGGGAGAGAATCCGGACTGCGAGCCCGGCGGCTGCCGCAGCGGAGGAGGGCGGCTCGGAGACGGTACTCCAACTGTTGAATTGAATTTTTCACCTTCCATTTCCTCCGCGTCTTGGCTGGCGGAGATGGATTTATTCGGTTTGAAACCTGCACGTCTTTCTCAGGCTTTGGGGTGATCCTGACAGGCACCGCACTAGACTGAAAGAGACCACTCGTGACAGAAAAAAAAAAAAAAGGAGGAATTAAAAAAACAAACCCTCCACAACAGACTGCACAATTAGCTATGCACACCGATGCTGGACTTTGTGAACAGAGACCGTTGGGAGGAAAATCTTGAACTATGATCCTGGGCTAAGCTGTGAATCATTACTGGAAACGTGCCCCCACCCCTAAGACTGAGAGATTTGGGGGCATCTCACGCCTAACCAAGTGGAAAGGTTTTTTAAAAACAAATAAATATTCGTAAGCAAAGCAGACGCCTTGTTTTGCAGAGCCTCGGACTCCGGCCGAAAGAGGTAGAGTAAAAGTGTTCCTGGATTCAGCTTTGCCTTTCTCCCCCCACGCTTTTTCTCGTTTTCTTCCCCCACCCCCCGACGTGAATCCGGCTTTTTTGTTGTTGTTGTTTGTTTGTTTTTTTGTTTTTGTTTTTCCTATTGAGTGAGTCAGAGAAAGCCTTAAGAAGAAGCCTCAACTAAGGACTGCGAAGGGAGGACCATGAGGGGAGAGTGAATACGATTCGTTCCGCTGCTTCTGACTCATCCCGCAGATGAGAACACCTGCATTTCTGGATGTGTCATTCCCGTATACCGAGGCGCTGGGAGAAGCGGAAATAATGTGTAGATCAACCCGTGCCTAACCTCCCCTCGGAGGTGGAGGAGGTAGTTTTCCCGGGTGGGCGCCCTGGCAGAACCGCGGTGGCTGCAGCTCCTCACCCTCTCTGCCTTTCCCAAGTCGATCAGAGAACGTGTGTGAGCCAGACTGCAGAATGCATCACGCCAAGCCTTGATGTATTCCGTTGACCCTACTCCTCCAATTTAAAATAATAATAATAATAATAATAATAATAATAATAATAATAATGGGAAAAAAGCCTACACTGTATTCTCTTCAAATATTCACCACTCTTGTTCCTCGCCAAGGTTTTCCTTTCTAGATGAAAAGGAGGCTGGGCCACTGGAAGGAGGTGCTGAATAGAAAGAAAAGAGAGCCACTTGACAGCCCAGCCCTGTGAATGCAGAGACTGTTTCCCTTCTAGTGAGAGACAGGGCAGAGTGTGTGTGTGTGTGTGTGTGTGTGTGTGTGTGTGTGTGTGTGCTAGGACTGGGAGGGTAGCTCCCTCCTCCTTTCTAGTCTGCCCTCCCCCCCTCTTCTCCCCCCCCCCCCAAATCTGCACGTCTAACCATGAGTTGCCTGTTGATTTCCTTTCGCCTGGCAAGAAAAGCAAACTGGAATTAAACTGCAGGGAGACAAGTCTTTGCTTGCTGGAAGAGGATGGGATGGTAGTGGCGGCTCCCGGATTGGCATAGAGACACACCAGAGTGTTCTACGAACAGAGGCGGAGATATATCTCTATATTTTCTCCTCCCAATAGGCTCTCGGCGCAAATGCTGATCAGGCTGTGGCTTTTTTGATTTTGGGGGAGAACCCTCTCCGAGGAAGAGAGGGAGGAGCTTGGTAGGGGGAGGAAACTACAAATCGGGACACTTTTTTTTTTCTTCTGCATTTCCTCCCCTCCCTCTGGCTGCTCGGAAAGAAGAGAGAAAAAGAAGAGGGAGAGAGAGAAAGAAAAAAAAAAAAAAGACTTGGCTCGGAGATGCAGTCCGCTGCCGCCGCCGCCTAAGCCAGCAAGGCAAGATTAGATCTTTAAATGCAGCAATACACTGCCTGAAAGCCGAGCATCCTGCATAGCGAGCAGACATTTCGCCGTGTGCCAGGGCAGCCTCAAATATACATATGTATCTGTGACTCTTTCTTCGTCCCTACTCATTCCCATCAATCGCATCACCGAATACGAGTAACTAAAGGATTCCACTTTCTGATCTGCCTGGAGACACACCTCCCGAAGCCCTCCCCCACCGGATTTGAAGAGTATTCTGTAGGCTGCCAGAGGGAGTGGATTTTGCAGCGCCTAGCGGGAGTGAGGAAAACCCAGCAATTCTTCAGCTCATTATCATCTCTTCCAGACTCCGATTTCCTTTTTATCGCCAGCCTCATCACGCAAGTTTGAACCTCCCTAAGTCCAGGCGGGAGAGACAAAGCCTTTAGCTTGCCTTCAGCCGCAGGGAGTCGCCGCCTGGCTCCGAGCTGCTGCAGCTTCGCTGCGCGGCTGCATCTCTCCCAGTGCGAATGCTGTAGATCAACAGGTTCGGGCAACTTGAGCGGAATAAGGAGAGACTGCCTGGTGCCGCAGCCCGGGTGCGGAGGGAAGGAAAGACTCGCAGACTTGTGGCTCGCTCCGAGCTCGTACGCTCCGCCCCGGTTCCAGACTGGCGCGCACCCACCAGCTAGCACCTCCAGTCCGGCTGCTCCTGTTCCCACCCCACCGGTCTGGGATGTACCTTTCCATCTGTTGCTGCTTCCTTTTGTGGGCCCCTGCCCTGACACTCAAAAACCTCAATTACTCAGTGCCAGAGGAGCAAGGGGCCGGCACGGTGATTGGCAACATCGGCAAGGATGCCCGACTGCAGCCCGGGCTTCCGCCGCCTGAGCGCGGCAGCGGCAGCGGGAGGAGCAAGTCTGGCAGCTACCGGGTGCTGGAGAACTCCGCACCGCATCTGCTGGACGTGGACGCCGACAGTGGGCTCCTCTACACCAAACAGCGCATCGACCGTGAGTCCTTATGCCGCCACAATGCCAAGTGCCAGCTCTCCCTAGAGGTGTTCGCTAACGACAAGGAGATTTGCATGATCAAGGTAGAGATCCAGGACATCAACGACAACGCTCCCTCTTTCCCCTCGGATCAGATAGAAATGGACATCTCAGAGAACGCAGCACCCGGCACCCGCTTCCCCCTCACGAGCGCACACGACCCAGACGCTGGCGAGAACGGGCTCCGCACCTATCTGCTCACCCGCGATGATCATGGCCTCTTTGCCCTGGACGTCAAGTCCCGCGGCGACGGCACCAAGTTCCCAGAGCTGGTCATCCAAAAGGCACTGGACCGCGAGCTGCAGAACCACCACACTCTGGTGCTGACCGCCCTAGATGGCGGGGAGCCTCCACGCTCCGCCACAGTACAGATCAATGTGAAGGTGATCGATTCCAATGACAACAGTCCAGTCTTCGAGGCTCCATCATACTTGGTTGAACTGCCCGAGAACGCTCCACTAGGTACCGTGGTCATTGATTTGAACGCCACTGATGCTGATGAAGGTCCCAACGGAGAAGTCCTCTACTCCTTCAGCAGCTATGTGCCCGACCGCGTGCGGGAGCTCTTCTCCATCGATCCTAAAACTGGCCTGATCCGCGTTAAGGGCAACCTGGACTATGAAGAGAACGGCATGTTGGAGATCGACGTGCAGGCCAGAGACCTAGGACCTAACCCAATCCCAGCCCACTGCAAGGTCACAGTCAAGCTTATCGACCGCAACGATAACGCGCCGTCCATTGGTTTCGTCTCCGTGCGCCAGGGGGCGCTGAGTGAGGCCGCCCCGCCTGGCACAGTCATCGCCCTAGTTCGGGTCACTGACCGGGACTCAGGCAAGAATGGGCAGCTTCAGTGTCGGGTTCTAGGTGGAGGAGGGACTGGAGGTGGCCTGGGGGGTCCCGGTTCCGTCCCCTTCAAGCTTGAAGAGAACTATGACAACTTCTACACCGTGGTGACTGACCGTCCACTGGACCGGGAGACACAAGATGAGTACAATGTGACCATTGTGGCCCGGGACGGGGGCTCCCCTCCACTTAACTCCACCAAGTCCTTCGCTGTCAAGATTCTGGATGAGAATGACAATCCGCCTCGGTTCACCAAAGGACTTTACGTGCTCCAAGTACATGAGAACAACATTCCAGGAGAATACCTCGGGTCAGTGCTAGCCCAGGATCCCGACCTGGGCCAAAATGGGACAGTGTCATATTCCATTCTTCCTTCACACATCGGTGACGTGTCTATTTACACCTATGTGTCCGTGAACCCCACTAACGGGGCCATATATGCCCTACGCTCCTTTAACTATGAACAAACGAAGGCTTTTGAATTCAAAGTACTGGCTAAGGACTCAGGGGCACCAGCGCACTTGGAGAGCAACGCCACGGTGAGGGTGACGGTGTTAGACGTGAACGACAACGCTCCAGTGATTGTGCTTCCCACTCTACAGAATGACACAGCTGAGCTGCAGGTCCCGCGCAATGCTGGCCTGGGGTACCTGGTAAGCACCGTGCGCGCCCTGGACAGCGACTTTGGAGAGAGCGGGCGCCTCACCTATGAGATCGTGGATGGCAACGATGACCACCTGTTTGAGATTGATCCGTCCAGCGGCGAGATCCGCACGCTGCACCCCTTCTGGGAGGATGTGACCCCAGTGGTGGAGCTTGTGGTGAAGGTGACCGATCATGGCAAGCCCACCCTTTCCGCTGTGGCCAAACTTATCATCCGCTCAGTGAGCGGCTCCCTGCCTGAAGGGGTACCGCGAGTGAACGGGGAGCAGCACCACTGGGACATGTCCCTGCCTCTCATAGTGACACTGAGCACGATTTCTATCATCCTCCTAGCGGCCATGATCACCATCGCTGTCAAGTGTAAACGGGAAAACAAGGAGATTCGCACTTACAACTGCCGCATCGCCGAGTACAGCCACCCTCAGCTAGGCGGGGGGAAGGGCAAGAAGAAGAAAATCAACAAAAACGATATCATGCTGGTGCAGAGCGAGGTGGAGGAGAGGAACGCCATGAACGTCATGAACGTGGTGAGCAGTCCCTCCCTGGCCACCTCCCCTATGTACTTCGACTACCAAACCCGCCTGCCCCTCAGCTCGCCCCGGTCAGAGGTGATGTATCTTAAGCCAGCCTCCAACAACCTGACTGTCCCACAGGGGCACGCAGGCTGCCACACCAGCTTCACCGGACAAGGGACTAATTCGAGCGAGACCCCTGCCACTCGGATGTCCATAATTCAGGTAGGAGACTTTTAGAGTAAAGGGGACTTCACGTAAAAGCTTTTGCTGTGCTGTCCTGAGACCTTTGGATAAGGGAAAGCCAGATGGACAGCAATCATGTGTGTGGGGTGGGCAATAGTTAACTCAAAATGGTTCACATCTTTGACCCTGTGTGAACACCATTGGCTATTCAGAATCCCTCCTGGGTAAAAATAGCTAAAACACATGCCATACCTCTGCTGCATTTTTTCAAATTTATTTTTACACATTTTGAAATGATAACAACAGTCAATAGTTAAACTTTATTCTATCTGCAGGACTATATTTCTTTCCATAACAGGATTCCCAGAGTAGAAAAAAAGGGAAAAAAAGTTAATTTCCTTTTAATGAATTTTATTCCATTAAAACATTTTAAGCTGATATGAAGTTTATATTCCAAATTGAAGCTAACTTCTTTAGTATGGAATAGTCACCATGTCAGGGCTCTAAAGCTGTGAATCAGCTTGAACCAAGTTTCATCCTCTGATAAATTAGTTTTATATTTTCACCCTCTGATAAATTGGTTTTATATTTATAAATTATTTATATTTTGGGGCACGTGAACCCCATTCATTCCTTAACTAAACTTTCAGCTTCAGCTTTGGAAGTGTTCTTCACATCCTAATGTGCTTTGTACAAGCTAGGCACAGTAACAAGAAAAAAAAATCTTTGAAAAGAATTTCATTGTTTCCAGATTTTCCGGTGAGCTTCCTGTAGTCACTGAGGGATGAAAAGTATGCCCAAAGTATCATAAAGTCATTTTTTATGCTATTGATGACAGGGAATTAAATTGCAGTGGATCCCACATGACTTGTTTCTTGAACAGGGTATATTTTCAAGGTATCTACACATATTAAACATAAGATGAAAATAAAACCATTGCCCAAAGCCATAGACATTAATTTTTGCAAAGATGACTGTACTGGAATGATCCAGTCACCCCCTTGTTCTTTTATTCACTACTGTTGTGTCACAGAAAAATATAATTCTTGGGTATCATAATACTGAGAACACATGTTGTTACAAACTTCTCTGAGCAGGCATTGAAGTTTGCACCTAAGTATAACCAAAATTGGCATGTGAGGGGTGCAGTTTAGTTTGAGGTAAATGGAAAGTCATTGGCCTTACTATTATGCTTTGAAAAGCTTGTCTCAGCAAAGTTACTATTGCTCACATGGAGTGTGGAAGACCCATAGACCTGCTAATATAATCCCCTCCCATGCCCTAACACTAAGCAGAAAACATTTTCTGTGACAGCATAGTGTCCATGTGAGCAAGGCTTGCCATGTACGATGTAATTTACTATTCAACTATAAAATGCCATTTTTATAATATTCACTGTATATGAGTAATCATGTAATCATGGACTTAAAGTTTATATGAAACATGAAAGAAATTCTCAACTATAAAAACTTGGCTTCTAAAAATGTCTTCCTGTAACTGCGTGAAACTGGTATTTATAAACACTAATATCTCTATAGAGGGAATAATGATTAAATGTTTGTTTATAGATGTGATGCAGTCATTTTGGAATTGCAAATATTTTGTACACCTGTCCTATATTTATGCCACTGACAAAGTTGTCACAAAAGGCTAATACTTATTCATCTACTTTAAGGGCTGTGAGCTGAATTTTTATCTAGTTTCCAGCATAAAAATAAATCTATAAAATCAAATTGGTGCAGTAAAATTGTCAGCAAGTGTGTCTTCTTAGACAAGTGAAGAGCACTCTTGAATAAAATATCCAAAAATTTGGAAGGATGTAGTGCTTGTACTGTGTTAATTATATTGCTACTGAAGCTGGTTATTGGCTGTAAATCATAGTGGTGGGTCCTCACAGAGTGAAACCCAAACCAAGAAAAATCACATACTACCCCAAATTTCCACAGTTTAAGTAGTAAGTAAAAGAATGTCTTTGTATTCTTTTATGTAAAAACAAACAAACAAACAAAAATTCTAACCCACCAAAGTACAAAATGGACTTTGGATTAAGTTTGTAATTTGACCAAAGTGTCTCAATTCCCTATGCTACTTCTGTCTTAAAAATTCTCCACCTAAACAGCTAACAGTTTCCTCTGTCTTCCTTCAGTCCTTTAAAAGATGGGTTATAGAATTCAATAAATTAATATCTTTGGGAATGTACCACATTTCTCTCATATTTATTATAAAAATCATAATAAATTAGCCAGTTGATGTGCCTCCCCCCTTCTCTTTCCCCTCAACAACTGGGCAGCAATGCATATTGTGCTCAAGTGGAATGAAGGAAGTCTGCAGGAATTTCATAGTCTTGTATCTAGCTCATTTGCTAGCATTTGCATCAGTCGGCCTGCCACTTAAATATGCTACTAATTTCATGTCTCTTTCTTAAAGTAGACTCGTATTCCCCAAAATCAAATTGGATGAACAGCTTGTAGCTCTGGGTCATCTTCATTTTTCATTATCTTGCTTAGAGTTTTGAAAGTACATAGTATATCTTTAGAAATGGGTTAAGAATATTTCATAGTTATGTTGTAATACTCATGTACAATAAGGAGATATGAAATATAGAAACTTTGGTGCTGTATGGCTCACATTATAGCTAAAGTAAAAAGTGATTATAGTCTGTGAGTGTTTTGATCGCAGGGCCCAAGGTTCGTGCTTCAAGTTTTTTGTTTAATCTCAGGTGTATACATATTAACACAGATTTTTTATTAAATCCCGTGAATCAGGCTATAAAGTGTTTAGAAAATAGATGTGTGGCTGGAATATCAATAATTGCACAAGAATTATACTAGTACTTTGAGGTTACAATGTGATATTTTATTTATTTTAAGGTATAGACCTTAAACAGATTTTCAAGTGGGTAAGGGAGTCTATCACATGAATGTATAAGAACACTTTTCATTTGGAGACCTTTCCCTGTGTACTATTTTGTGCAGTGATGTAAAATATAACATGAATGTAGAAGTCTTTGCTAATTCTGAAGTATAACTGCTAATTGTAGCTTTCTAAAAAGAAGTTCATACTTGTAATAGCAGTAGGGAAGGCAAGGCAGGTCAGTCAGAACTTCAAAGTCACTCTTGGTTAAATAGAGTGGCCAGCCTGAGACACATGACCATCTGTAAAACAAAACAACAAATTCAGTTAAATCTCAGGCAACTTCTCAACAGGTGTTCTCCATCAGTTAGAATCCTCATTGAGAAGACTTACTGAGACTCCCTGACAATAGGACTTCCTGATTTTGTTTTGTTTATTTTTTTAAATATCTGTATTCTCCCACAGTACCTACTGCAGTTTTAATATATCCTCATCGACAAAAATGCATTAACCCAACAAAAAGATTTCCTAAAGTTTAAAGAAACATATAGTTTTTACAAGTCTACCTTTAAAAAGCATGCCCATTCACTTCAAAGTACTGATGAGAACATGAAATAAAATTCTCTTTAAATATGTTCAGGTGGCTTAAAACATAAATTTGCCAAATATAAGTTAAGCATATTATTTTAAATATAAATGAACTTAATAATGATATGGTAGGGGCCTAGAGCAAAAGGAGCACATACCAGTGAGACTGAACTGTGAGTGAGTAAGTGAGCATACATGGACAAAGGGCTAAAAGTATTTTTGAAAACACGGAAGCTGACGTGTCTTTAGTAATGGTGCTACCCGCTTTTATTTATCCTCACTTTTGTAACACAAGAGTTTCTTGACTCGAGATACCTGTTCTGATGAGTTCCCAAGACCTCAACGGATCGCTCATAGTCTATATGCCTTTACATTAATAATTTCAGTAACAGATGCAGAGTTTAAATATCCTGTAGCCACTTCAAGTTGTGAAGGTGTTTGGCTACACGTTTTATGCCAAGATGCTACTTGATTAGCCTCATGCCCTCATCGTTCTTCACAAAATCCTTTACTGATGAGGATTATGTTGGATTGAGCAAGAGAGGGAAGACATCATCATCCCGCATATCTCCTGTGGCCCTGTGCACTTTCCTGTTCTTTCTTTCTTTCTTTCTTTCTTTCTTTCTTTCTTTCTTTCTTTCTTTCTTTCTTTCATTTCCTCAAAACATAGGCAGATAAATTTCTACTTTAGTGTAATGACTATTCACTATCAAACTTTTAGTTTGGATTGAAATTACTTGAAGTATTACACAATCAAAATTCTAACTGAGCATAGGGAGTTCAAAATTTGTCTGATGGAGGTTTTAAATTTACTTTAAGTTCCAAACTTATTCTTATTTTACCTATTAAAATACTAATGTCATTGTTAGTTAGATGTGCTTTTGTGGAGAATACCTCCAATGCAAACTTGTGAGCATTTCTTTATTTGATATCCAAGGAAAAATACTATAAAATTAGAAGCCACAGAATTTTATTTTTAATATTTTTTATTTTTAATAACCAAAAAAGCTCTTCATGAATTATGAACTTTATTACCCGCTAGCCTGCCAATTTCAATAATATTTCCAAAATTACAGTCAGATGGTTCTTGATCATCCTCACATTGATATGAAAATTCTTTAGGTTTCTGTATTATAAAAACAATACATTTTTTAAAATTTCACATCACCTGTATGGGAGAGTTATGCTATTTCAATACGAAGTATGGTTATACATTTACATCAAGGGTTTTGAAACTACATTCTCAGCATCTTTTCTTACAAGAAATTTGTATGTGATCCGATAAAAAAAAAAAAAATGTGCCCTAAAATTCTTATCTCAAACTCCTAAACTTAGTCTTACAAAATAGTTGATAGTTCCTAAAACAGAAAATAACTCCTGCTTACATTGTTCACTCACAGACAGTTCTGTCTAGGAAGTCACTGTTATAATAATAGATGTGTATCATTCAAATTCATACAATGCCTAGAAATAGCTTTCTTTATATGTGAATTTAAAGTAATTACTCCTAAAATAACCCCCAACTGTCATCTCAATTAAAGAATTATGGAGTTTACATATTTAAGGAGAAGACATTTAATATTTGGGATGAATGTTTAGTGCTGTTTTTAAGTGCAGTATCTTACTATAATATGAGAAATCACTATTGTCAGGAATGAGATCTCAAATTTCTCACTGTGAGTGCTGCTTATGTAATATGGTATAACAGAGAAGCACACAGAAGCAGAGGTGTATAAGCTAAGAAAAGTATCTTAAGATGTCTAAAAAATAATAGAAATTTACATGCAAACAGTAAAGTTGGCTTTGCCTATGCTTATTAGAATATAAAGAAACAAACTTTTGGGAGTTATATCTTTACCTATGTTTATGCTTATCGATGAATATGAATATTTTCAGTACCAAATATGTATGTAAATATGCAAACCTAAGTATACCATTTTAACAATTTCAATTCAAAGCAAGTCACTTTTTAAAGAAAAACATATTTTCCTTTAAAATATATTAAACATTATAACATGGACCTTACATGGATGAAGGAAAATATAAACAAATGTTAAGCAAATGTTTGGTACTTTGGGGACTAGTGGGATGGCTGGAAACATTAAAAACATATGGTGTAAGGTTGATGATGAAAGACTAAGAGGAAGAAGTTTCTACAGCTGGGCTCAGGCCTGTGAGGAAATGAAACTGAACTCCCTGATCAGAGAAGTCTTGCAACACACTCAATAGTGGGTACATTCTTACAAATGCACTCACTAATTACTATATTAGTCATTGCTCTAGAATGTATTCCCCTAGGTAATACGTCTGTTTAATAAATCCCACAGGGCATTACCTTAAAGTCATATTTTAGTAAAGCATTAGTGAAGTGATTTCTTCGGATTAAATTCCTTCAACCAATGATGTATAATTGTTAGAGAATAGCATACAGTTCATTTTTTACTTATCATTTTTGAAGAAAGCGTGACTTCTGCCACCCACTTACAAGACACTTTCGAAGTTCATCAGACCTACACTAATCTATTGTCAACCTACTTTAGTAAAGGAGACTTTGACATGAATTCCCCTCAATGGCAGCATACAGTATTTTACAGCAAGTCATAGCTTTCACCGCCAGCTTTGACAGTGATGTATTGCTATCCTTTGGTCTCTGGAAATAAATCATCTATAATAAAGAAGTTCTTAATGGCATCAACATTCTCGCTGTGACTAAGCAGAAATATGCTCCTGCTTCATTGCTGCTGCAGGGGAATCAGTTCAGTATTTTTAAGGTGTAGTATAAAGGAAAGGAAAAACTCATAGCAATATATAAATGCAAGTTGTAGTTTTATGGGAGGCACGTTTCAATTACATGTATTCTGATAGACTATGAAATTGGTTTTCGGGCAGTGCTTGAGAGAATCTGTTGACATACATGGAACACAGTATTGTTTTTCTGTTCTGGTCATAGTGACATTCTGATTACTGGTATTTGTAGGCCTTGAACTGGATCTATTCCAGGCAGTTGTATTGTAGTGAAATGGTTCTTAATGGATCATTGAACATCTAGCATAACTATGCTGAACATAATTGGCAGGTTTGCATATATTTATTCAAAAAATAAGGCAGTTAAACAGTATTATTATGAGAAAATGAATCATGACAATAAAAGACTATTTAAGTTAACAAGCTTTGTGATCAAATGATAAATACAGCTTGGAGAAATGAAACTTTATATGTAACTAATCTACATAACTATACTTTGGTTTGATTAGAGGAATGGAATATATTAAAATATTAAATAATATTAGAAATACATTTTACTCAGGCATTTTAAAATATTTTGATATCCATGTTATCTTATTTTCTTTATATTCAAATTCTATGAAGTAGTCTCACCAACCATATTAATATTATAGTAAATTGCCATGGTAAAGATAATATAATTTCAAAGATCCTACTTTGTTCTAAAATATACTCTGCCTAAACAACATTTAATTCTTCTTAAATTTGTAATGTGTTTATTGATTTTTAATTAGTGAAACACATTAAAAGGACTATTTAAATGACAATTTCTTGTTTACTTCTTTTATCAGCTAAAAGCAGTCTTTGTAGGGTTTAAGAGGCAAAACTGTTAAAATGAATCTCAAGTTTGACAGTATACACTTACAATTGTTGGGTGTATATTTACTGCTATTTGCAAACATCAGTTTTGTGCTTATAAATTATGTTAATGCATATGTAGATGCTAACTTTACATCCTCAATTGTCCCTGAGCTATTCTAGAGGTGTTAACACTTAGAGGCAAGTGAACCTGAGAACCGACTGAATAACTCACATCCTCTACATAACTGTGATGCTTTATGCATCTTTCTTTCATTTTTTATTTATATGATAGCTTAAACATAGCTTATATATAAGACATGAAACATGCAATCATAGTATTTCTCTTGATAATCATATGAATGCATAAAATTTTAGTAAACTTCCAGTGAAAGGAAGCCCAAAGTTAAAGTTCGATTGTATCCTAAATTTTGCTTTTTTGTGTACTTGTACAAAATTAAAGCATACTATAATTTTACATTTAAAAGGATTCAGAGATTATAAGAATTACAAGCTTTCTTATTTTTATAATCCAAGTCTAGACTATGTTTTAAAAATATTTACTTTTCCATGGTAAATATTCTCATTCATTTTCAAGTCTTGAGACTATAGGATTATCAACTTTTAAGATATAACTTTGATTTTTAAATCATACTCTTCAATACAAATACCTTCGCTAGAGATGTTTAGTTTTCAAACATTTTATTTTATTACATTACACTAGGATTATTGTATGATTGAATATTCTGCATGTTGTTTTCTTTTTTCCCCTGCAGTAGAAAAGTTGGATGTAGAGTTGAGTTTCTTACAGAAAAATGAATAATTTAGCTACAAGTACAAATTGGCACTGTGTGCTTCTTACCAGTGCTTTTATTTCAGGAGAGGGCATAAGATAACAAAAAGAAAGTAGACTATTTAAGAAAGCCTATAAACTTATCAACAATTTATCTAAACAAATATTTTCCCATCCCCATATTAGAAGAGAAGGGAACTGGCTTTTATTAAAGGAGCTTATTTTCCAGCTGAAGCCTGATATTCCTCAATGGTACACATTTTCATAACCACTAATCCCACAAACCGTCCGACAACTTTTAAAATGTGTGGCTTTGATTTTAATAATTAGATTGTGAAACAATAGAATAAAATATGATCTAAATTTTAGTGATCTTTTTCTTGGAACTCTATTTCTTTGGACAATATTGGCCTTGCTTTCTAGTCTATTTTTTTTTCAGTGTTTCATGTATTTTAGGAAAGTTTGCCCAGGATAAGCAATTTGCACCAACAACAGACATGAATACATGTAAAGATTCAAATAATAATAAAGCAAACAACCAAATATTTACCTTGAACCTATGTGATGATGATTTTCTTTGTGATCATTCAATCAGCTACAATGAAAATGATAATAAAGAGAGAGGGTTGATTTCCCACATGGAAAATGAATCTTTCCCATAGCCTTAAGTTGTAATAACAACTGCCGCCACATTTTTTGCAAGCTGCCCTCATATTGTACTCTGACCTCATTTCAAATATCTGTGATTAAAGAAGTCAAGTATGTATATATATATATATATATATATATATATATATATATATATAAGCATTTTACGGCACATTGGAAACATGAAATTCCTCGATAATAACAGAAAACAGTCAATTTATGTTACAAGATAACAAGAAGAAAGTAGAATAAAGTAGAATATTTAAGAAGCCTATAAACTTATCAACAATTTACTAAAACAAATATTTTCACTTCCCCATATTAGAAGAGAACATGTGGAATTAACTCAGACTAATATGTAGGACTGTTGATGGCAGATATGAAGAAAATAGCAAAAAGTTCAGTATCCTTCATAGACTGACATAAACATCTCTAACCTTGCACTTTTACGACACCATATCATGGTTACTAATTACTAGCCGTGTTTAATTCTTGACCTTCCGAGAAAAACTATTATTTATCCCTAGATAATAATAAGTTTTTGCAAAGAAGACAGCAATCCCTTTAAACAAACCAACACTCAGTACAATTTTTAAAAAGTTATTACCGGAGGTCTGTTCTGAGATGTCTTTCTGATTCTAAATATCTAAATAGTCAAAAACAATGAAATATGAGGAATACATTTAATATTTTTTTCTTCTGATTTTGAGCAATAGACTTTCCATAATTTTTTTTTATATAATGAAGACTATTACACAGTAATTTGGGTTAGAATACATGCCCAGTTCCCCATTTCAAAACCCAATTTGTTACCACCTGTGGCTATTTCTATTAAAAAAAAAAGAAACATAATTACTATGAGTCTCAGCAGTCTTAGAGTAAATTTTTGCAATTACAATACCTCCCTTGGGCAGATGTGTGAAAATGGTAGATTAATTCCTGCCAGGATTTTTTCTTCCTTCTGCGTTTTTAGGTTTGGTGTCTCCTTCCTATTAGAGAGAGTGTTTGCTCTGGGTAAAGGTTGTGTCAGTGTTTCTGTAGTAAATCTCCAGAAATAAAGATCCACAAATCAGCCATTAAATTTTGCCGTAGGCAAAAAAACTGACATGTAACAGCTCACCGAAGGAGTGGATAATATTTTCCGCTACTGTCCTCCGTGGCCTAGGTTAAGTTTGAAGTAAAGCAGTAAGAATATTCGGCTGCTGTGAGAAACAGGACAAAAGCATATCTAAGTGAGTAGAAGCTGTAGGAAGAATTTTATTTTCTGCTTGGTTCCCAAGCGACTTGAAGCCTAACCGTTTAAAAGACAGATAATAAAGATATTAGGACTTGAGAATTAGCAACTTCTCCTTTGCGTCCATCTCTTTTCTGTTGAAGTGGCAGTGCTCCGTAAAACGATGCTCTTGATGAATAGCTAATCGATCTACACACAGCTAGTAGTTTCTTTCGATTCTTTCAGATTTCAACAGGGTTAAATGTGTGGATGAGTGTTTCAACTATATAATATTAAGATGCAGTTAATCTTGTCTGGGTAGAGGAGTTGAAGATAAATAGCACATCTCCATTTTTATACTTCATTCTCGGTACCTTTTAAACAAGAGCAATAACAATTCCTGTGTGTTTTTGTTGATCCAATGCAAGTTCATAGAGAAAAATAGGTGTTCAAGGATTGCAGTTTTTATTAGCATCAAGCTTTCTAAGTATTACTTCATACTATATATAGTTTTCATACATACACACGCATAGGTATATAGCACTCAAAGAGACAATGGTGTTAATTGTCATTTATTTAAATACTTTTTAGTCTTTGCTGTGACTTACACAGCATTACAATTATGTCACTCAGTTGTCATATAAATTTTATAAAGCTGTCTATCAAATTCTAAAAAAAATCAATAATTTGCCACAATCATTTTGTTTATGTTTTGAGATACACACAAATACTTCCTTAAATAATTTTTAATAAGATGAAGTAATGGTTAAACTATAAATATATATTTCTATTTATTGAGATGGAGTTTTAAGGTTTATTACATTTGACACGATATTGGTCATGTGATAATAGTAATAGAAAATTACATTGTCACTATCAAATACATATAAAATAAACACATTTGTTCACAGAATTCAGAATCTGTTTGGACTATATAGCTGCTAATGTAATTTTTGTGTCTATACTAAAAAACAAGCATTTTGAGGGATATTTAACTTATAGTAGCAACCTACAGTTATGGGATTCATAATAATTAATCCAATGAATAAATAGTAAAATACTGTTAAAATTAAATTAAATTAGTTGCTCTTATGCTATTTTAAAACTTAGGTGTTATACCTCTGAGTTCAATTTACAAGGTTCATTCATATGTAAGGATAAAGGGACTTGATAGAATAAAAGTTGCAAGAAAATAAAAATTTTAAATCATATTAAAAATGCATTCAGGAATGAAGGTGTATTTTGGTGTTAGAATAGTTCTGTATTATGCAAGGCCCTGGGTATCACCCCTAAGAATGAAGAAAAGATGTCATGTATTTCTACTTAAGTGGAGCATGGAGGCTATAAAGTAAAGGAATAACAGGAAAGGACCATAAAATTATAATTTTAAATGTTTATGATTTATTTACATTTTATGCAACACACACACACACATTTCTTGAAAACATAACTTTAATAGTGTTAAATCCTGCATGAGGTGAGCTTGCAGACAGTGCGCTGTCACTGCTGACATGTATGTGCCCATTCATCATAAACACTGAGGTTCAAGTTTATCTATTAATTCATATTTTCACATGGTGTTTTGGAAGAAAGGCACATTGACAGACATCCTGATGAATGCAGAGGATGCAGATATGGTATATGGTAGCAACCAGGATGGAAGCTTTCTTTGTTTGACGGGCATTGAAGTAGGTGTTCTATCAAACACTACTGACCAGACACTGGGTCTGTCTTAAGTTGTACATGTTTTATTCATTTCTCTTCTGTACATCTTTTCCTTGAGACCTTTTACATATATGTGTATGCTCTTTTTGAAAGACTATTGCCAAAGCATTTTCTTTTTCTGCAAACTCTAAATGATTTTAACAGCCTTGAAACTTTCCAAGAACGCAAATTTTCAAGCATTTGTGAATCATTTCACAAGATCTATAATTTCAATTTTTTTTCATCTGCTTAACAACAGTGAAAACTTTTTTCAAGTGTTTGAGATGTGTCTTTTAGAAACACTTATGAGGAGCACACCTGCGATCTTATTACTTGGAAGTCACAGGCAAACAGACCATGACATGTAGGGTAGGTTGAATGACATAATCAGACTATGTCTCAGGAAGCCAATGATTGGACACAGCCTTCATTGATACAGCAGATTCCTACTGTGTCCAAGGCCTGGAATCCAATGCCTAACACAATGAAAAAAAGTAGATCATAGTGAGATAGATGTAAGAAAGCATTGCTCTTACCTTATCCTGAACCCTCAAAAATACTTTCATCTTTGCCATGCTGGTATTTTTTTTTCTGTCTTTCTAGTGGAAAGTATGTGTTAATGTATATATTAAAGTTCCTTGTATATTTAATCTGCAGGAATAACTTCTACTTAAAATTCAGATATATGTGGTGACAAAATTTGGTGGTATTTATGGGCAAATTAATTGGATTATGTTTGTATCTAGAATTGACATAGTTGGCTTTTCAGTGTAGTGATAAATATGTACTGATTGCATTAAATAGTTTCAGGTACTTCGTTTTGAAATTACACTTAAGTAGACAAGAAAATTTGAACTATTATTTAAAAAAAATTTCTCCAATTCCTTTAAATTATGGAAATGAGTATATATATATATATATATATATATATATATATATATATAGTACAAAACATTGATTTTTTTTTATATGAAAGAAATAAAAAGAAACTTTGCAATATGAGTCCTTCTCTTTATCCTTCAGGCAGGAATCACACTAAAAGATACAGTGAAGACACCCCTTCCTACCTGCCACATCGAAAATACTAAACAGTTTTTTCAATTTTGTTTTTTAGTAAACTTTTCTGTTTACAGCTACACATCTTGCAACCAGACCAGCATATCTACTTATCATGGAGCAAAAGGGACTTCATTTTAAATTTAGTCAAATATTCCTTTTGCTTTTACTTGAAATTTCCTATTGAGTTTTAGTATGCATAAGTTTGATGTTTGGCTAAATATTTAGTATGCTATTGCAGCTATTAAATCTCCAAGGAGATATCCATTATTTAGAAATATTGAGTCTGGGTTTAGGATTTCAGGATGGAGAATGACAGACTGAGAGGGGGAAGAAGGAAAGGACCACTGGTTCCGTGGCCCCCTTGGAAATGGGCTGGTTTGGGAAATGGGGTATCAATTCACTTGGTTAATTGCAATCACCCATCATCTTGTTAGGAAATTAAGGTACAATCAACATGGTGCATGAAAGCACTGAACATTCAATCTTTAGCTTCCATTTCACCCATCTCCTCTCAGGAAATGTCATTAGAAATTTGAGCCCATGACCTTTAGCTTCCATTTCTGACTACAGAATCAAAGCTGGTGTTTTCACATTGAGTGTTTTAAGATAATTTGGTGAGTAGTCTACTCTGCGCATTTCTAACCTAATTACTCTTAAAAACAAACAAACAAACAAACAAACCCTAAAATCAAGCTTAAAGGGCTGGTGTGTACTTGACAAAGAGTCAACACTGTTGCTCAATCTTGAGTCTGGTGAAAAGAAGCTGATTTTCCACATCATTAAGGTTTCTATAAACTAGTGCCCAAGTTGCTGCTTTATGACAGGCCTCTGCTTCTCATTAATTATTCTCAGCCTCCATGGCATCCTAAATTTATGCTACACAGAAATTGCATGCTAAAATCCATGGAAAAGAATGGGGTACCTATTTAGTAGTTCAGATTTTTGTGAGTGTTCACACATCTTTGACCCTTTTTGTCAACATAAGCATGACAGTAGAGAAACATTCTTGAATCCTGTTGTATGTTCACTTAGAAGATAGGAGCATGATAAAAAAGAAAATGTACCTAGCATAAGAAGTGAATTATGCAAATTGATGAAGATTTCTTGTCAACATTCTTGCTCTCCTCTGCTCAGTGAAGTTCATGTATCTTGGAAAAGACTCATGATTAGACAGGTGTTTCTTCAGTCCATGAGATCACATTTCTGAAATATTTATATAGTGGCTAGCCAGATGTACACAGTTTAACCTTGTAATCCTATTTCACAGCTTTTCTAAATACTTAGAAACTTGTTAAGTTAGAGGCTGATTGTTTTGGCAGCCTATTCCCATTAATAGGATTCAGATATCCCTTATTTACAAGCCTGTGCTGTTAATATAATCCAGTATATTAAATCACAGGGAAACAGGAGATTCTATCCAAGGGCTAATTGACATGGATGCTTTTTCTAAAGCTTTTTAATTTGGTTTTTATTGACTGCATAATATCAAGAAAACAGTGCAAATGAAAGATATAAATGTTTGGATGCCATGCTCCTACCATTTTAGTGTGAAGTAGTTATTGCTTACATATCTTGTTCTCCTATCATAATCTTGATATAAGTCACATAAGACTAGGCATCTGCTCTTTAAAATATTCCACTCAGTGTCCTCTCAATTGCAAAGCTTACTGTCATTTGACATGTGGAAGTATTTTAAATGCACTCATCTGGGTTTTTTAAATGAATAGAGGCAATGCAGAGTAATGTAATAATGTGTCATGATTTTCATTATGCTTATTTATTGGTTCTGCAATAATGGAAAACAAGCTTATTGTTATGCTTTTAGCTTGAGCTATTATGCAGTGTGGTAGTCATGCTCTGTTTTGTATTTGTGCTATCCTGTCCCCTCAAGAAAATGTGTATCAGGATTCCTAAACTTAATTAGATTACTGGATGAGCTTCATTCTTTTTGGGATTTTCTATACTAAATGTACAGCACTTATAAACTGATTATACATAAAACAACACATGCACTTTCAGGGAGAGGAAAATCTTATTTTCCAATCTGTAAATGGCAAGTCCAAAAATCTCTGTTTTGAAGAAAAGTAAGGTGAAAGTAGGCTATCAAGAATATAAATTCTGGTGTCTTTATTTCTTTTAGAGAAAAATATATAAAGTGTGTTGTGAAATTTTTTTCCTAAAGATGTCTAATACACTTCTAAGAAACTAACAAACTAAACAAACAAACAAAAAAGAGTCATTGGTTTCTAAATCCACTGAGAATTGTGAGAAGTGGGGATGAGACATACATTCATGCGATTTCAGGCTCCAGCTTTTTGTAGGATGATACAGCTACTCTGCTGAGAATTTTTTCTTTCAGAGCTATATAGCTCAGTCTCAGTTACTAGCAATCTTACATGCTTAGATTTCAGCTACTCTCTCATTGGACCTGGTTCTATAAACTCTCAAGGCATTTCCCTCCTTCATGTGATTCCAGACTGTGTCTTCCTGCTCTCTCCAGGATTTGATTGAGTTTTTTTTTTTAAAGTTTTCTTCCAAAGAAACTTTCTTTAGGGAACAAAAAGTTACCTATCATAAAGCCCTGATATGTGAACTTCATGAAATTATTGGAAGTTTTCAGCCTTCAAGTTTCCTTCTTTAAAAACAAAAATTTACTAAACCCCCTTCTAACAAATTTCATGTGAAAACATTTCTGTAAAAATTCTACTTAAAATACAGTACCAAAAGTGTACTTTGGATATCATGAGGACTCATGATAAAATTGTTGACTGAAAATAGAACACGTTTCATTTATATTTATAATTACCTATAATTTACCAATCAGACATGGTCATTGCTAACCTTTCATTGTATAAACCTACAATTTATTTTCAATTACAAAAATCCAAATGACTCAAGTATAAGCAGATTAAAATTTTTGTATATTTTATTGATTCTGCTTATTTTGAATTGGTATTTTCCCTGCTGAGAGATTAATATGCTCATTATTGAGGTACTGTACCAGTCCTTGCTGGGATGAAAACATATATAGCTGTTCTTCCAAATACATAAAATGTGATGGATATTTAGGGATTATCTATGGCCTAATGCAAGGATCTAGGGAAGGTATTAATTTCTACTTTTATCATGTATATGTATGTAACTTGTTTTTTTTTAATACATGATCTGAACATATTATATTAAACTGTTTCTCTTCCAGTTATGACTTGCAGAGACATCTTTCAATGTTGATCATGCAGTTTGATGTTGTCTCTAAAAGGGGGAATTCTGGACCAGTCAATGGATATAATTCATTTCATCAGTTATTCTCCATAGACAGATTGTTTACAAGGAAGTTCTATTCCCATGATTCCTGCTTAAAAAAAAAAAAGACGCAGTTCCTCAGTCCAGGCACAGATGCTTTCCTGCTTTTGATTTACTTTTCTGTTTTCTTTTAGAATATATCAACATCTTTTTATTCTTATGGTGGAGATAGGAATTGAAATTAAACATGGTAACTCATAGTGTAAAATGCATGTTTAATATTAACTAGATATTAAATAAATATTTACACATACCATTCTGTTTATTCTTCAAAATGACAAAACATTCGGGTGTAGCTAAATCTCAAGAAAGTGATATGTAGACATTATTGATTCATAAAAAAACTCCTCTTTTTCCAGTTTTCAGATTTTAGCACCATATAAGAATCAATATTGTATCACATAAGAATTTTATTTCAGAACATTTATGATGATTGAATTAATTTTACTAAAATAATTTATTTGCTTTCAAGTTGTCATTTTACATTCTTGAAGTTATATTTTGTCCTTTGTTTTGTTTTTAAGTAGACATCTTAGCAGAGTTGTTTTTTTAGAATCCATTGTTAAATTTGGATTCTAGATATTTTCAGTTTTTAAAATCAACAAATGAAAATTTTAAGTGAAAGGATGTACATTTTCTTTACACACTCTTTTCTTTTCTTTTTAAACAGAAAAGCATTGAAAGAATTCATGACATGTCAAAATAATTATAAAAAAATTAATGTCAAAAAATATTTGCCCTGGAGCTAGAAAATTGTTCAGTGTATAAAATTCTTGCTGCAAAGCCTGTAGACCAAGTTCAGATGCCCAGTACCCAGGTAGGATGCCAAGTGCGACATTTAATGCATACCTGAAATTCGAGTGCTATTCAGAGTGACACAGGATTCTGTTAGTGATTGCTCCCCAGTTAAATCTAGCAAAATCATGGAGCTTCAGATTTGGTGAATGAACTTGTCTGGAAATACAATGTAGAGAATTATTGAGGAAGAAACCTAGGATAACAGAGTGGCTTTAACCCACAGACATACACACACTTGCACAAACAAATGTATACATATTCACTCAAAAATCAAATTTAAAAATAAATACAAATGCATTAAACTTCAATTGAAGTCATCCATACCCATTTCCTTACATATAAATTGAAGTCCTTACCTACATCTATACAGGTAGCTTATCTGATATAACATTCAGAGTTCTTAGGCTACTTACTGCATTATGTTGAAAAGCATATTTGATCAAATTACCACACAGTGCAGATAATTAGTGCTATGAAGTACTTTTCCTTAGTTCCTGCACCTCACATCAATGAGGGGGAAAATTCCTCACATCATCTACATACTGTACATTGAAAATTTGTCAGGACCTCTGTAGAACACAGGTCCTTGGCTTCTTTCTCTAGCTTGTCTTTGTATAGTAGAAATATTTCCAAATGTAAAGACTCCACAAGCAGTCTATGCTTCTTATATTCATAAATCTTAATCACAGAATTTTTTGTGATTTTTTTATTCTTACCCAAACTGTCTCATATACCCTTTTTTTTATCTGTGCTTATCCAAAGCATGACCATTAGAGGGGCAAAGCCATTGAATACTGTGTAGCCTGGCACTGGAAAAGAAGGAAAACTTGATTAACAAGCATTATTTGAATAAGACTTTAAGTCCATACAATGCAAATAACAATGGGAAATGTGAAGGAATGGAATACAATAGTAAGTGTACCACACATAAAAGACACATGTGCCATGTAGGACATGAATAGCAATTTTGTCTCAAAAGAAATTTGATTCACATTGTTTGTAGTCCACAGATACTACTTTCCCCTTCCAAAAAAAAAAACCCCCAAAAAACAAAAAAACAAAAAAACAAACAAACAAACAAAAAACAAAAACAAAAGAAAACCATAATGATTGTGTTCCTCTTGGCTCTTTAGGTGAAATTAGATGGAAATATTGGACTGGGACGGATTGCCTTACATTCAGTATTCAATACATACAGTATTCAAGGATCTGTGTTCTACACAGGTTCTGACAAATGTTTAATGTACAGTGTGTAGATGATCAAGCAGGGAAGGAAACACAGTCTTAAAATAACATACCACAGATAGGAGATTGTGAGTTCTTTGAAGTAACAGAGCTGAGAACAGTGTCACTGGGGGAAAAATTATGAAAACCCAGTTACTTACTCTTATCATAAGAGTTCTCTAGAGGAATTTGCAATATACTTCAGGAAGCCTTGTGTGTGTCTAAGTGCATTTCATTTTCAGGTGTTCCCAGGGTGGTACTGTTTGTGCAGTTTTAAGTACTTTGGAATTGAACATAAACATGCTACAAATCACCTAGCACTGGGCTCCACTTTAAAAAAGTGTGAGCAGTGTTTTGTTTTTGTTTTTGTTTTTTGTTTTCAGTCAAGTACTTTTCAAATATACACACTATGATCAATGTCTATGTGCTACAGTGGGAAATAAAAAGGTTGGTTTTGCTTTCTAAGTTAGAAACTAATTAAAAATCAGTTCAAATAAAAGCATTTCTTATTTTCAAGATCAGAAAGAAATAGTAAATGTTTTAATCATGCCTTTAAACATTGGGATATATCTAAGACATATTTTTCTGCAAAGGCTAGATGGTTAACACTTTAGCTTGTGTGATTAATAAAGCCTTTCTGTAGCAATTCTCAGTTCTGGGCTTGAAACACAAAGGTAGCCATGGGCAGCTTGGGAATATGGAAAGGGCAAGATTCAAATAGAATTTTCTTTTAACTATGGAAAGGACCCTAGGCCAAAGACTTATGTAAGGCAGTAATGGCTCAGCAGTGTTGGGTTTTTTTGTTTTGTTTTGTTTTTAGTTATGCGTGTGTAAATAAATGATACCGTTATCAGTTCCAAATAGTTTCCAAAAAAGGTGAAACTAGCTGTTTACAATTCCAAACTAGTATTTGAAGGATCTGAGCTAATGTTTCCTTAAGTGACTGTCATCACGTCAGGTCAGTTGTTCCCTTAGTGGAAGAAATTTTTTAGATTTAAAATCACTGATCCAAGTAAAACGCACTCCCTCTCAGGACTAGACATTCAAGTGACACTGTGATAAAGAGGAGCGAGACTAAAATTCACTATTGTTCCTTAGTTAAGAACATCAATATTATTAAAGGACATTTGTTTTATTTTAATTTCACATATGACTATTGAACAAGAGGAGACTATTCCTTTTGAATCATACATATTGAATTTTATATTTACTATTATGCTTTATAAAAATGATATCCTAGTAATCTAACCTGTGAATGCTTAAAACTGTGTTCAAATATGGAATTATTCATTGTTTTGTCATATTCCTTTCTGAAAAACACTCCACCATTACTTGTATATTTTCTCATCAGTTTTCACAATTGGTTTTTAAATTACCCTTAAAAAAAAAAACCAAAAAACGGAATCTAATTTTTGGACTGACCTTTTGGAAATTCAAAATTCTGTATCATATGTGGGACCTTTAAAGTCCATATGAAAGGTTGAGGACTTGAAAGTACTCCTAAGTGTTCATTAGCATTGACTAATGATGGTTTGGCTAACTTGTTTATTCTTAGTAATAATTAATTCCTCATGCTTATGGAGGAAAGGACTAAAATTAGTAATCCATATACCAATTTCACATGGAATCTCCCCACTTACTTTTCTTTTTTATTTAAATGAGAGTTAGAATTGACCTGTGATGGTGATAGCATGAGTTAGTCATTCAAAATCACAAAGAAAATAGAATTCTTCCTCTTATTTTCTGCTCTTGTCTACAAAATGCACCCACATCAAAGCTATAATTGACATTATCTTTTGAATGATGATTTTGTATTATGAGTCACGAGACCACTGAAATTTATTTAAGAAATGTATTTAAGAAAAAAAATCATTACATTCTTAGCATTTTTAACTTCAGTACTGCGACAAAATGAGCTGATGAAACTGGCTCTCCTTTTGAATTGTATTTTTCCTTGGGAATTTTATATAATGATTGGTTAAATATGATGTTTTAAACTTCTCTTGTATCTATAAGGTAAGTACTTGGAAGTGCCTGCTTGGCAATTTATTTCAGTATAATGTTGATAAGTAAGTTTAAGCCTAAAGAATGCATTTGGATATTTGAGAATAAATTCTCATTATAGTCCTTTTGTGTTACAAATCAAAGGGAAAATCTAGTTATTAGAATTATTATATATATATATATATACTGAATATATATATTCAGTATTTAAAATGATTTACCATGTAAGTATAGAAAGATAACAGTGCAGGCACTCTGGAAAGTTTTTAGGGGTGATAATAGTCCTAACTTGATTCGTATATAATAGTAATTTTAAAGAGCCCTTTAAGGCAAGTTCCATTAATTTCTCATTGACTTATTTCAAAATTATTGAGATGGCTTATTATTATCCATTCTGATCGGAGAGAGGCAGCACAGAACAGGGTAGCCACGAAAAGTCCCTGGCAAGTGTCACTGCTTGGCAATGAATTGGGTAGGTGACAGGCAACTCAGTGGCAGTCCCTTAGCAGCAGTCTCTCTGTTTAAAATGAATGTGGACAATAACTCTAGTGTGTCTGTGCTGGCAACTGAGATGAATGAATAATAAAGAGTCAATATTTCCTATGATTCCTATCTCCTAGATTCTAACATAAGACAGAGCATTCCTTATCCACTGCTGCCAAGTGTACAAAAATACTCCAGAAACAGACGTTCAAATTCAGTGACATGGGATTTCAAAGCATCCCCATAATGCCTAGGTGAATTAGACTTCTAAAAGCTGAGTTGAATCTATAATTTAGTTCATAAAAATGTTTCCTGCCAAATTCCTTAAATAAAACTCTGCTTATAAGGGAATGCATCTTTCAGAAGTTTCAGTGCTCATCGTGGCGATCAGTAAAACAATATTACTAGTTTACCTCACTCACGTTTCTCTTCCTGTCTACACACACTAATGTGTAGGAAAGAAACATGTTCAGAATCGTAGTATCTTTCTACTGGCCATGTATAAGGTTTGAGTTCTTAGTCCTGAAGGTTCAGTTGTAGAGAACCCAGTTTAGGTATCACTTCCAGAGGAAACCATCCTCCAGAACTCTTTATAGAGATGGAGAGAAAGCTGGCAAGGAAGAAACGAGTCTCTGGAGACATAAAGTCTGCCTGAGAGATAACAAGAGGCAGAACAGAAAGAACTCTGAGCTCCCAGGGCCACCTGTGCAGCAACTTAAAAGGAAGAAGATTGGCTTTAGAGGCTGAGTTTGTTGGATGGAAATGGGAGGGTTAGAAAAGCAACTGCTAAATATGATTCTATTTCTCTTATATCTCTGCACTACACCCCTGCAGAGGAGCAAGAACATCTAGCATTTAGGGACATATCAGTGCCCCTGGGTTTCACAACTCAGTGCAGCAAAACACATTCATGGAATGAGTTGCATCCTCTGCCTTGAGTCCGTCACTACATCACAAAATAACACTTAGCTTTTGATTGCCTCATTTTTTCCCCTGTCAAGGATGATTTCCTTAAAGATTTATAAATTGCATAATTAAATTCTGGCACCTTAGTTATTAAAGTTATCAGTGTCATTTATAGAACAGTTAACATTTGCAGAAGATTTTAACATAGCACCATATCACCTTAAAAGAGTCTAAGTCATACTCATTGAGCGTTAGATGAAATATTTTTATTTACAGGGTATATATAGCAATTCCTGTTTTCTTACTTTAATCTTGAGGAACACAGGCTTTTTCTCCACATGGCAAGAATATCCTGTGTTTTATTATTCCTTTTGAATGAGAACACAAATGTCTAGTATACCATACTTGTATAAAACGTATTATTCTGAAAACCAGCGATAAATGTAGTTATTGCCATCCTTCATGCACTTTAGAAATTCCAAAGCCATAGGTGCTGTCATATAACTTTATAAGTAGTGGCTTAAAATGACGTTGCCTACTTCAGCAAAGTAGAAAGAAGCAAACCATATATTCTGTTGAAGGCAAAACTATCAGAAGGAAAGTCTGTTTGAAAGGGCTTAAAATGAATTATTCCCCTCTTAACATTCCCTGGTGTTTAGTCTGCTGCAGAAAGAATACTTGTTAGAAATGTGGAAAGCAGCGCCTTTGAATTAAATGAAACATCCAACTTGTATTGTTTTCAAGCTCCTGGCATCAATGTGTACAATCAACCTCAAGTCCCCAATTCAAAGAAATTTTTCTTCTTCCTTGTGTCTGCATCCTGAACATCTAAATTAACTATACCTGTGGCAGGATTTAACAGTATGTTAGAGCCAAGGACTTTTAGTCAAACGTTTGCTGTGTGATCCCTCAACCCCCAATAGTTTATGAAATAAGTTGATTTCTTTATCAGGTTTACAACATCAATACCTACTTTTGTTTTCATTTAATACATTCTTCCTCTTCTTTATCCAGAGATCAAACTGGGCAGTCATCTCCTGTGTATGGATCAGAACACAGAAGGCAGGAGTCAGTCTTTCCCAGTAATTAATTAAAAAAAAATCCATTCAATTTGTAGAAGGGGTTGTACAAACATGGTCATTTTTAAAGTTTATACAGGGGGACACCTTTGAACTAGATCAGCACAAACTACTTCAAAAAAGAAGCCTGGAGCTGGAGGCACATTGCTGCATAGAACGTATACTAATCAGGACACTGTAACATTATTCTAAGAATGGAAACAAAGATCAATGGAGCAAAAGAAACTGTTAAGAAGTCAGCTTGCACAAATATGGCCAATTGATTTCTGACAAAAACGAAAAATCAATTCAGTAGTAAATCAGTGGAAATGAACTATTATCAACACTCCACAGTTGATACACAAACATGCACACTTGCACACAGGTACACATGTGCCTGCATGTCTGCTCATGAGTGCAGCACACACACACACACACACACACACACACACACACACACACTTCATAGTGAATGATTGTACAATTGCACATTTTGAATAAGTATTCTCTTTTTAAGCATCTTTATAAACATTCTCTTTATAAGTTAGGAGCTCTCTCTCTCTGTCTGTCTCTGTCTCTGTCTCTCTGTCTCTGTCTCTGTCTCTGTCTCTGTCTCTGTCTCTGTCTCTCTCTCTCTCTCTCTCTCTCTCCCTGTGTGTGAATCATTATCTATATGCAAAGCAATAAACTATAAAGGTTTAGAAAAAACATTTGGAAACCTTTGTGGATTGTGACTAGGTAGAACTTTCATACACAACCACAAAGCAAGATCCAAAGAAAACAAAAAAATTACTTTGTTATATTATAATTGTTAATCTTGCTGATAACAGTTGACAAGATTTAAATATAGTCCACTCATTTGGAGGATACTTTATATTACAATGGGCTCTCAAAATTAAATGACAAGATAACAAAAAGATTTGGACAACCCATTCATCATATTGCATTAGTGACCTATACTTCCATGAAAAAAGTGCGCACTATAATTAGCAACAAGGGACTCGTTAATCATTACTGCCTGCCCACTTCAATAAACAAAACATTTAACAGTAATAATACCATGAATATTCAAGAAAAATATTTTACACTTTTTTGAGAATATAAAATTATATAGGTATTCTGGAGAAAATGGCAATTTCTTATGAAATTAAATATATTTTATGTCATAATATTTGCTTCCAGATTATCCACTCAAAGATTAATATTATTGTCACAAAAATTTGAATGTGAATATTTATAGGAACTCTGTGTCCCAAACAGAAAGCAACCTGGATATCGTTCAGGTAAATAAAAAGCTAGATGCATTTCCGTCTCCATAGCAATTGATTATACAGTTGCACATTATTTGAGTAAGTATTCTCAGTGCAGAGTGTTTCCTTATTTGTCTTTTAAAAAGATACTGAGTCAAATACTAAAATCTATGAGGGAAAGTCTATATTCATTTGAGTAGAAGGCAAGTGTGAGACATAAAGATTGATTTAACAATATCAGCAAATTCAACAGCTCTAAGATACTTACCTCTAGTCCCAGTAAATGGGCAGTGTCCATATTAATGTAGGAAAGAGATATAGCTAAACATGGAATAGTGGGAGCCCTCTTAGGAAAGAATACATTGTTCCAGGTGAAAATGCCATATGAAGTTATTTCTATATTTTGAAATAATTTAATAACATGTGTTTGAAAAGCTTTA
The DNA here is from genome assembly GCF_978045245.1 of Mus caroli. Taxonomy (NCBI): domain Eukaryota; kingdom Metazoa; phylum Chordata; class Mammalia; order Rodentia; family Muridae; genus Mus; species Mus caroli. Next base: position 80,758,106 of record NW_028227267.1, read on the forward strand.
AAAGATTATTTATGTAAATGATCATCATTTGAGGTATTTTGTTCATAGAGAATTATGTCAGAATAATTCACAAGTTTGACAGTGGATTCTGGATAATACTGTCCAGAATGCATGATTTAAAATTTCCACTGTAACTCTTGATAATTTTAAATCCTATTTATAGCACACTAATATTTGGGAAAGTGAATTTTGTATAAAACTTTAAATTATTCTTGTATTTCATCCTTTGTGGGATGAGAAAAATATAGACCCCACAATAGAGTGTAGCTTGCAGTAAATGTTTAACAGTCAGTATGCTAGTCTTTACATATGCCCCTGCAAAAGAAGAGAGATTATGTGAGCTTTGGCAAACTGTATTCTATACAAAGCTTTTCATCATCATGCACACCACTTAAGCAAATGTTGCTGGAAAGAAATCTGTGGTTATTGTAATTGCACCCTGGCGATTAAATGTAAAACAATATTTGCAATGCTTCATTACCTACTGCACCACCTACTATGAGTTAGCCTTTTAGAAGAGGATGATTCGGACAGTCCAGGGAGCCCCATCATGTCTAAGACCTCTTGAGGGGATGTGGTTGACATGGACTGGAAACTACTGGTATTTATTCATGTCCTTCCTCTTTTCTTTACCAGATGGAATACCTGTGAACCTAATTGCATCCCTCAGATCAGAGGATAATTTCATGCCACTAGTACATATGTATCTCAGATCATAGTTTGTACAAAAATCTAGCCTTCAGCAACCTATGAAAAACAATACCTAAAATTGGAAAAGAATTTCATAGTTATAATGTATATGGAAAATAAAACTGATATTGGGCCAAATATCAAATAATTTAATAAGAACCATATAAAATGTAAAAAATTTTTAAAAGAATGCAAAAAGCATAGTGAAACTGAGTTTCTACATAAATTTTCATTTCTATCGTCCATTTCCCACCTGGAGGAGCAAAAGAGATACAAAGAGAATTCAATGGGATATTATAAAATGATTTTTTAAGTTAAAAATTACCTCAGTTGGGAGCTGAAGAGATTGCTCAGTGGTTATATAAACTAGTGGCTCTTATGAAGGACTCAGATTTGATACCCAACACCCATGTCATGACTCATAGCCATCTGTAACTCCAGTGTCAGGGAACACAATGCTCTCCTTTGACCTCTATAGGCACTAGGTCTGCACATAATACACATACATCCATGTAGGAAAAACACTCATATGCACAATGTAATATAACACATGAGAAAGTTTCCCCTTGTAGATGTTTGCTCCTGTGTCCATATAGATCTGGGATTTAGATCATCACATTTTATCCATTCACAAGTTGTATGTCATTTATTCATTTCATGTGCCTTACTGAACTTGGGAGGCCTTCTAGTCCAGTGACAAAGAGGAGATGTGAATTTGGATCTCCTTGACTGGGAGAAAACCTTGCAAGCTCTCACCACTTTATATGTGTGTGTATACATAATATATGATATATTTATATTTCATATCCATATTAAGGATATAGCATATGTTATTTCATTATTTTATTATAATTGATAATTTTATAAATTTATATTTTAATTATATATTTGTTGATTCATATATGCATTATATTAAATTGATAATACATTATATTTTCATGATTACTCAATTAGTACAATTGAGCAATTTATTTCACATTTACTGAAAATTTCTAGAGCTGATGTAGATAATTTGGCATTTTCAGAATATCCATTTAGTCTATTTTGATAACATAAAATCTTGTCTCCCTGATTTTATGATCAACCTAATCTTCACATCTTAGGTGCATGTAAATGACATAACATTTATTTCACAAATAAATTTTACTCATTTTAGCCAACATGGTTTAGTTTTACTGTATACATTTTTTAGTCTTCTCAGTTATGTTTTTTTTTTAAAGTATGATTTGAGCTTCATAATTTTACTAGGATAATGTGTCTCAGAAAGTGGTATATCTTGGGAACAACTTACTATTTATTGTTGATGACATAAATATTTTTTGTGAACCTGATTTACTAATGCAATGTGCTTTGGTGAGTATTGGTGAAGAACTAAAGGAAGACTATTATCAAAGAAGAGTATTATACTCTGCAAAACTTAATCATCTTAAGTGTTTGCTTGCTTAGGTGTGTTGGTCTGTTTGCTTGTGCCAATAAGAGTGTTTATTGTTTCTAACAAATAAAATAACCAAACCATAACAGAAAGGGCAAATCATATTTAGCTCTGTATTATTTCAAATCTGTTTTTGATATGAGGAAATATACTCTGCAGAAAGCTAAAGAGTTGTAAAGGTCTGAACCCATATTTTATTCTCTTCCAAGATTTATATCTTAAGCATTGTCCCAGTATAAACCAAAACTCAAAATTTAAAGTACAGTAGCTAGGTTTAATAAATGATGCCGATAGTACTGAATTTCTTTTACATTTTTTTTTCTTTTCTATCAAACTAGTACCTATTTCATAGTTGGATAATGTTGAATGAATTTTTGGACCTCCCTGAGCACAGATAATGAGAATTTTGCTTTCTATATTAAAACTGTATACTTTTTAGAGTAAATTAGTTGTGTGTTTGTAAAAAGCCAAATGGCTACTCTGCACAGAAACTATAGTCTCTTGCTTTCCAAGCAACTTTAATCAGTAAGTACAGACATTAAACTTTGACACTGTGCTACTGATAAAGTCGTAAGCTTTTATATTTGTAGTTTTTAAAGCTCTGGGATGGTAAACCATACTTTTTTTCTCTTGTGTTTCTTTACATTCCTCCTATCCTTCTCTTTCATAGATATTTTTATTTTTGTCTTTCTTTTCTCTGTATTTTTCTCTAGCTTGACCCTCTGCTTTTAACTTTCTTCTTGTTCTCACCAAATGACTTTTTCCTTCCCCTTTCTTTTGTTTTTCTACCTTCCTCTAAACAATTGTAGATAACAGTACTGATATGATGTTCACAATGATGGATACATGTATTTATGAACACACATTCTTTTACAGTCCTTTATTCCAAGGGAGAACGTACTTTACTAATATGCATGAATTTCTGGAAACTGTTCTTAGGATGAGTGGAGAAAAGTTTCTTTTGTCCTTTTCATGTGCCTCACTGAACACAACACTTAAGCTTCACCTAATTTATACCCTTGAAGACTTTATACTATTTACAGTCACACTGATGTTTCCATCTTCCGATTTTCCTTTACTTCCTTACTGTCTTGTTAACATACTGTACTCTTTTTTTCCCCCTGAACTTGTCCAAAACATTTATATATGGCTCTTTCCTGGCAGTAATAAAAAACTTTGTACAGATTTTTAACCCCCATAAATCACAAGATACATTTTATCAAGTTGGCAGGATTGCTAAGTTTGTAGATACTTTTAGATTTAGGAAGGACTTTTGTAGCCTTGTGACATTTATGTAGTTTGGCATTAGTCATTTTACTGGGAGTAAAAGTTTTCCTTGAAGTTGTTAGTTTGTCATATGGGGAATAACAAGAAGCTTCACCGAATTCAAGTTGAGGTACATGAGGATGCTTCAGAGACTCCAGGCTCAGGTACAGGATGATGAAGATACCAACTTTTAAAGACAATTTGGTAAAACTTGAATTCATACTGCTCAGCTAACCTTGCATGTGGCTTGATAGAGGTCATAGAATCTACATAAAAAGAAAAAAAAGTTTACCGATTAAGAAAATTATATATTTTTATCATCTCAGACTTTTAACAGACAAGGAGATTTGTATAATATTTTCATCATTTTTCAATATATTTTCAATTTACTCTTTCAATCTATTTTCATATATTTTAATATTTCAAAATACTTTCAATATTTTCCTAAACCCATTTTATTTTTTTTTCCAGCAACCCTTCACAAAGCCAAATACATGTAATTATTACATAGGAAGCAAAAAACCAAGCCCTACTTTTTAAAGTTAACCTTACTTATAAAGAAAGCACATATTTCACTGCAATAAGCCTTACCTTGGCTTGCTTCTTCCATGGTTACATGCTCCGCGTGTCTGATACTTGTGTGCTGGATGGTCTTGTACTTCCCCATTGCTGCTCCAGTGCATAATAGCGTGATATGAAGAAATGCAGAAAACAAGAGAAGCATTGTCACCAAGTCAGCTGCACGGAGAAGTAACGTGTGTGAATGTACAGTATAGGGAGATCTATGAAAGATCCAGTCTATTTCTCCCAAAAGACTCTGTTCCATGATACAAGGAGAATTCAGTTCTTGTTGGCAGAACTCCATGTCAGTTTGGAAGCAGTAAAAAACGACAAGGCTCGCTTTTTAACGTCTTTACTTTTAATACTTAAGTAACTTTCAAAAATTTTATTTCGCTCCAGAAAGTAATACCCATTTCCATTAAGTTGTTTGATAGTGGGTTTTATAGTTAGAATGGAGTTTAGAGTGAATTAAAAGTGAATCCAGCCATTTATGATTTGCTTGTATCTATCCATTCCTAGTAAAACATTGAGGGAAGTCCTTCAATCTTTTAACTGAGTAGATGACTTTACACGTTATTACATGAGGAAGGGCATAGAGTCCCAGCAGATGATGCAATTATGTATAAAAATGAATGTTTTCAAATAATTGCACACTTTAATACGAAGAAATTAGGTCATTTTTCCCACTCCTCCCACAAATATTCAATCTTAATATCTGCGTAAAGAAACACCATTGATAGCGTTATCCATCCTGGAACTAATGGATAATGCCAGTTTTGACAGGTTCATTGTTTACTTTAACAGGTAATTTGTGGACCGGAATCATTTAATTGTTCTGAGTACATAATTACATGTCAGCAATTTCCAATTTAATTAAAATGTACAAATCTGAAGATTAAGAGAATTTTTGAATTATTAATCATTTTTCCACTAGGAAATCTTGTTGCTCTGCAGGAGATTTGTCCAGTGTACAACTATACGTATTTTTTTTCCTTCTCTTTCACAGACAGACAATTTTCCCGCAGAGCCCAATTACATGGGCAGCAGGCAGCAGTTTGTTCAAAGGTAAGGCCTATTAAATAACTTTCTCGGCTTCCCCATTTGCATTCGTGTCAAAATTGCTTTGCAAGAAACTACACTCCAGGTTAAAACTGGTAGAGACAACACCCTCTCCTCTTTTTCTTCATGTGTATTTCAGTAGCTCCACGTTTAAGGACCCAGAAAGAGCCAGCCTGAGAGACAGTGGGCACGGGGACAGCGATCAGGCGGACAGTGACCAAGACACTAACAAAGGCTCCTGCTGTGACATGTCGGTTAGGGAGGCACTCAAGATGAAAACTACTTCAACTAAAAGTCAGCCACTCGAACAAGGTGAGTGACGTCCTCCCGTGCTTACTGAGTGCAAAGTCATATTCATAAGCTTCTTAGGACTACCAGTGCTGTTCGCACAGTGGACTAGACCCTTGATAATGTACCAGAGGAAGTGAAAAGCAATACATGATCCTAGACAACAAACGCTTTTCTGTTTCACACCCATAATTGATAGTGACTGTGAAGCTTCTTAAAATAGGAACTTGATTCTACTCAAGAGGTTCTGTTTTTATGGAAAGTGTCCTAACCTTGCCTAATTTGGGTTTGACTAACAAGGAAAATTTGGCATGCACCAGCTTGATATATAAGAACATGATGCCATCATTTATATTACAAAATTGGAAAACAATTTTAGATGAACAACTTGATACAGATTTTATACTTCTTATCCATGTTGTTTTATTTTTAGCTTTGATTGTAGTGTCAAAATAGATGTTTACATTTGCAATAATAGGTAAGACAGATTCGGCTGCTCTGGATTTGCATCAGTGTGTTCTCATAGATACCAAATAAACATGAGCTTCTTTGCAGTGATGCATGAGAAAGAAATATAAGGTACTGTGCATGGGCTACACTTCTGAAAGTTATTTTTAGTACATTTGGTATAACTTCATGTTACTTTTGATGTTTTAGTTATTTTAATCACTGTGAGATATTCACTAATGATTTCTTCAGAGACAACTAAGATTGTTTTCAGTGTAACACAATAAAGAGATCTTAATGCTGTTTTACATAAAATAAAAAGAAAAATTTCATCTATCAAATTTTATTAATAAATATATGATAATTAGATTGCTTAAATATTGTTCTTCAGGATATCAGTAGTATATATGTGTATACAACATATACTCGTGTAGATTCCTTCCAATGAAAGATCACATTTAAACTAAGGGCATTTAGCTTCACAGTTAGTTAGTGATGGTTCTAAAATACGTTTTGCTGCTTTGGAGTATATGACCTTAGGGAGTTTTCAAATCATATTGAAATTTCACTAAAAACATGCATTCACCTACATGTCAAAATGTCTATGCATATATACTTAGATGTACTCCAAGCAAAAGGAACTTTATATCCATCATCGAACAATAAATATATGTTCACATTGAAATTTATATCATATTGAAGGATGACTTTACATAAATCCTTGTTTGTATAATAAGGTTTAGACAAATGACTCTTTCTGTATTTTACCATAAAAGCTTTCTGGGTAGTGAGACAACTCTGTTTTAACTTATTCTCAGCAGAATCAAATGGAATCCTTCTCTAGTTTGCACACTTCCTGTAGCCTTGGACCATTACTTGAAGAGACTTAAGTGGTCATGGGGAAGTGTTGCTCTGTGATTGATATAAGCCTTTCAGGCACACTTTACTCCTGGATCTCATTAAATGAATACATAGCACAAAACTTGCCCTTTTATGGGAGTCTGATAGATAAGGAGACCAAGAGGTAGCACACTGGATATAGTTTATAAAGCAATATACAGTCAGTGAAGTTTGTATATGATGTAAGTTGTGACATCTTTTTTAAATAATGAATTACAGCAAAAAAAAAAAAAAACCTAAAAGCTTCTCTAAACATTCACTGCAATACTGCAACTCCCTTCTATCTACTAAGCTATCACAGTAGTGTATTTGCATATTTTCTTCTGTAGAAAAAGAAATATCTACCTGATTGTGCTTGAAAGTATATATTATAGCCAAACACCGAGTCTTCAATTTCCCTTATCAAAAGATATTGTCTTAGGAAAGAAACTATCCTTCTTAGAAGGTCAAGGTTATTGTATACTTCGGTTAACGTTACTCATTACTCAAGAAAACATTGCTAATTTAAAGGTGAGGTGCTCGATGGAAACGCCTCCTGTAAAGTAAATGCTGTATACACGTTCGCTAGTGTGAAGTAAACAGGAAGGCTCTTAGGAAGCTGAAAGGCAGGCCGAGGGCGTCTGTGCTTCTTACCTGAAAGAATATGAACTTCCATTTTTTTTTTTTTAAGAAAGGAAGATTAGCTCTAACATTTACTTTATTTGTGGATCCATTCATTTTTTTATTGATTACTTTAGTAATATTTATTTTAATATGTGAGGAATTATGACTGCTTTGGAGACATCAAATTAAATTGGACCTGAATGGTACCTTTACATAACCACAGGTAATCAGTATAGTTGGCATCTCTCTCCTTTTCTCATCTCTCTCATCTCTACCTTATCTGTCTGACTGTCTTTCTTCTGTATATGTATATCTGCTTTGCTTTCTGGCTATCTAGATCCACAGAATAGCAGTAGAATTTGCTAGGTTCTACTAAGTAAAAGAGAGAAAACTGTATTAGAACATTAACCAATCTAACCTGAAATCTCTAAAAAAAAAAAAGTCTCCTTTTATTTGACACAAGAAAGCAAAGGTTATTAAAATTTATTAAATTTTTAGCAGGCTGAAGTTTAATAGTAGAAATATACCTGAGCAAAATGTGCATTTTCTATAAATTTTGTCTCTAAATGGGAGGATTTGTTCCTGTGGCCATTTCAATTCACATTGATTACTGTGGTGAAATATCAAGGCACCATTAATGAATAAGTTAATACCCGAGTTGATGTTTGCCAAGCTGGAGAACAAAATCAAAGTACCTGGTCTGCACCATTTCAGCGCGAATCGCTGTACTTAGTTAAGTTTTATTCATTTAATTGTATGCATTTAACTTTTAAAGCATTTATAAATAGGTAAGCATCATTCCCTCACATTTAATGGAGGTTTGTATTTTAATGCATGCCAGTCATAAGTAGTGAAGGCAGTATTTGAAATAAAATAGTATAGAACTCAGCAACATCAAAAATAGGCTTTCAGAGACTGCTGTTCAGTCCGCGTTTTATACAATGTACATGATGAGCAGGTTATTCAGAAGACACTGGGAATATCGAGCATGTATATAGCTAACTTGGGCCAATATATTCTGATAATTTATGTGAAAAGCATCATGACAGGAAGTGCCCCACACGTGAGTAAGCATGTGTAGAAGACAACTTTCTTTATTGCTGATGACAGCCATGAATGAGTAATAAGCCATGTAGAGTTTATTTTCAGTACATCCAACAATTGTCAAAGAAAACAAAATCATTCTTCATTCTTCCAGTAGTATTTTCTATGGTGATAATGTTCTTTTTGAGAAAACAGAGACACCCTGAGATTTTGGTTTTTTGTTTAAATGACACTTTTATCTCCATTTTGGTGTCATTAATTTTTTTCATCCATTTGTTCTGCTTCTGGTAGTTCTGCATTTTTGCTTCCATCAGCTTAATAATACCAAATACAGAGCACTAGTATGCATTGCCCATTATTTTAGCAAAAAATACTTGAAAGGATTCAGCAGCTAATTGAAGGTGTGATGTACTGTACTGCAGCTGAAGATAGCTTTAAGGATTTTATGTTAATAAAACCTCTAGAAGAAATAAGCTATTTTAGTTCTTTTTACTGTGTTGAAAAAAAAATTCCTAAAGATTATGCTTAAGTTCATTTTATTTTGACTACATTTTGTTACCTCTTTCTGACTTTGTTAAATATATTTTCAACATGTCCCTTTAAGATTTATCGAATAATACAGGTCCATAATTTGATGGATGTATAAACAGATGATAGACAGATGAGCAATTAGAAAGCCATAAACCAAGCTTGAATAAATTTAATAGCATGTGTATTTTGCAAGAAAAGTAAATATTTTTATAATATTCAATAAAGTATTTTTATGAAAAATGGCCAGAAATTGATCAAAACATATTTTGCTTCATTTTATTTTCATTGATTAATATTTTAGATAATAAATTACTACATCAAGAGTCAACAAAATATACACAATGCTTTTTATTTTGTTTCTTATATAAAGAAAAAACACATACAGTTTTATTACGAATAAAGCTCTCTTAAGAGCTTTTGAAGCTAACTTAGATTTATGGTTCAGCATATTATTCATACTTCAACTTCTTTATCGAAGTCTTTTACCTTTGGGTTTCTTTTCAGTAGAAACCCTAAAAATGACTTTAATGTTAACAATAAGATTATCACCCCAAATGATTTATAAATATTACCTAAAAGAGTCATTTTGTTCTATTTCTAAATGGTAAACGGATGCTCTCTTAAACACTTGCCAGCCTCCTGCCTACCTGATGCCAGTTTTGAATTTTCCAGTGATAAAGAGTACTCATGATTTCTCCATGATTTTCTGAAGTCAACTCAGTAGAAGCTAATAGAAGACATTTTTACATTGGCATTTTCCTGGCAGCCTCCAGAAGAGGTGGCAGGGTCCAGTCATGTGATCTAAGTCCTGTTTTAGAAGAAGTCCATTCTAGTCTGCAGAATTTCTGGTAACTTGTCTTTATTTTATGGCTTTCCAGTTTGGTCGAGAGTGGTCTCCAACCTTTCAAATCACCTACCCTAATTTTCATTCCTCCTCCTCCTCCTCCTCCTCCCCCTCCCCCTCCCCCTCCTCCTCCCCTCCTCCTCCTCTTCCCCCTCCTCCTCCTCCTCCCCCTCCTCTTCCTTCTCCTTGTTCTTCATAAGGACAACATTTAGTTGAGGCTGGCTTACAGGTTCAGAAATTCAGTCCATTATCATCAAGGCAGTCACATGGCAGCATCCAGGCAGGCATGGTGCAGGCATTGCTGAGAGTTCTACATCTTCCTCTGAAGGCTGCTAGTAGAAGACTGGCTTCTAGGCAGCTAGGATGAAGGTCTTAAAGCCCACACCCAGAGTGACACACCTATTGAAACTAGATCATACCTCCTAACATTGCCACTCCCTGGGTCAAGAATATTCAAACTAAGACACTATTTTAACACTTCTCCACCCTTTAAGCTTTAAGTTCTGTGTTCTTGGCAAGTGGATAGAGGGAAGAGCTGGCTCAAGACCATTTGCATAGCTGGTCCATCCACATAGACACTGCCATTCTTAGATCTGCCTCTTGTAGATTTAGCCCAATATATTTACTTCTCTTGGCCTCAGTTTCTCCTTTGGAAATTTGACAAAAACCTTGGCCTATATGCTAGGGAGTGAATGTTTGTGTCCCTCTTTTCTCTACCCCCAACCAAATTCATACTGACTCCCAAAGCAATGACATTTGAAAATAGGGCCTTTGAGAGATGACCAAGGTTAGATGCAACAACAAGGATAGAACCATCATGGTGGACTTAGCACTAAGGGGAGACCCTAAAGAGTTTGTTCTATTTTCCTATCATCTTTTAGGAACACTCAAAGAAAAGGATTTACAAGCACACAATGAGATAAGACCTCTGTTGAGGCAAGTGCAAAGGTCTCAGGATACCACTGCCTTGATGGCTCCTTGAATGTCTCAGCCTCCAGAACTGTAAAAAGATAACTTCCTGTAGGGTAAGCCAGGCTGCCTGACACATGAAGTCTGGCATGAAGGAATCACATGTGTGAAAATATGTAGGTGTTTCGAAGAGGTGCGTTACAATTGAGGTTTGGGTGAGGGTTTGGAAAGAGAGTTAAGACTTTCCTCTCTAAGAACAGCTCTCTACCCAGTTGTACCAGGTCTAGGGTGATGGAAGATAGTGAGAATCTGTATTTATCTGTGGTCCTTCTAGGATGCTGAGAGTGGGCACCAGTGAGAGAAGTTGCTGGAATCTAGATAGCAAAGTGATTGCTTTACATAGATCCTGGCAGAAATTAGGTCGATGAAAAGCAAAAGGATCCCCCACTCTTGGAGTAAGGTGTCAGTGCAAGATGAAAAAATGAGGTAGGTAGGCTCTGGCTTGGTGGCAGAAGCCAACCATTCTGTGCCATGTTTCTCCTTCAAATGTACTTTTGCATTTAATTGTGATAGTATTTAGGGAAAGTATTAATGGAAACTGGGTCATGAGAACATAAAACTAGATATTAAAATGAGAAGATGACCCTTGACCTTCTTCTGCAAGCTACAAAACCTCCTCTAGAATGAACCAGTTGACTCTATTCTCCATGGGCATAGTGGGTCCCCTGGGCATGCATATATATATATATATATATATATATATATATATATATATATATATGTGTGTGTGTGTGTGTGTGTGTGTTCCTCTCCTGGTGATAACACATGTGGGGACTCTGGATACTTACTTAGTGCTATCTGGAAGTAGAATTCCTCAATACTAAAACACAGAACTGGATCTGAATTAGTGTTTTTTATCCTGGGGTCATGAATAGAGGTATTTGAGGAATAGAAATGGAGTGACGGAATAATTTCCCAAACTTTGAAAACACCAGCAGCTTCTCCATCAGCCTGCACAGGAACACTCGGAAGATTATTGAACCACAGGATTAGGAGTGGAACATGTACTTGACCTACTTTAAAAATTCCCTCTAACTGGAACTGCAGTCAGTTCAACAGTTCCAGTTACAGTTCTGTTCTGCTCTATGTTACCGTTTCTGTAGTCTGACAATAAAACCCCTTACTCTTCCCAAATCTTCCCATGAGGGCAGAAGAAAATGTGCTTGCACACAATAAGAGGAGATGATGGCCCAGTCCTTTCTCTCAGCAGCTGATTTCCAGTCTATGATGCTAATAAAAAAAAAAAAAAAACCTCATTAACAACAGATTTATCTAAGAAGAAAATTGAAAACTATTGTCTTATTAGAATGAAAAGGAGCTGTTGAATATTTAATATTAAAAAAGTCATGTACAAAATATAAAAGTCATCACTCATAATTCACATAAGTGATTTTTTCAAAATCCTAATATTTTTAAAGTCTTGTCAGAACTCCGTAGCCATGTAAGATTTTCTGAAATCGTTTTTATCCAGCAGCATGTCACTATCCCTACACTCTTCAGATGCCTTCTAGAGATTTCAGAATGCATCTTGTCTTCTCTTGTATAGGAAAATATCATTCAGCAAATTGTGCACGTTGCAGTTGGTGTTTGCTTGTTTCCTATTACAGCTGCCCTGTAGTTCAGCTAAGTTTCCGTGCATCTCCTTTCTTCAATGCACACATCTGCTTCCACTCTCCAGCAGCTGATATTATGCCAACATATTTTATCCTTCATGTCCGTTGCTTATTCTAAACACTAGCATGAATATTGGAGTGATTTATAATAGACTCCATATCATTTTGAGAATCTCTTTCTTTACTAAGTATAGAAATGGCCTATCCTGAATACTTCACACACAAATTTTCATCCACTTAAATGTATCCAAAGCCAAAAGTATAGAATTAAATTTCTCCAAATTGGAATTAAATTTCTCCAAAATAAAAATGATTACACTTTCCAAATATCCCAACAAAAGCAACCATCTTTACTTTTTATGGTTTTTTAAAAATAATATTTTACTAATATTTAGTGCATTTTTTAAAAGTAGGAACATGCCTTTAACCTATAACGGTTAAAGGATAAATTTTACCTTTTTAATTAAACAACAATAAAATGATGTAATAGATGTAATACTGTACCCTCCTCAAACATATGTAGTTTTTTACTTTGATAATATAACTTTGGTATTAGAGGTTTTCATTATTTTTAATCATTGTGATCTTTATAATCATTAAGCTTAGGTGAAAAGCTTACATGTAACCTGTATTTTGATAAGATGGATTCACTAGTCATAAGAGGAGTAGCACAGGTGAGAGTACTTTTAGTTTCATAATTGTCCAGGCTGCAGCTCTTTCTCTTCTACACTATCAAATTCCTGTAACACACAATTGAAGATTCAGTCTCCAATAGGCACATCAGATTTCTGTAGAACTTTCTATTCTCTATGAATCTGAACTATGAGCCATTAAATGTTATAACTCTATTGTGCATCCTAGAACATTTATTGCATAGTAATTCCCAAGGATAGTAAAATACATTGTTCTAGATGTAGTCATTGATATTCCTGTAACATTTATTACCAAACACTGAGACTGTATGTATTTCCTCACTGTTTAAAACACAGTTCTCCCAAATTTTGGTCCCTCATATTTAGGGACGTAGAAGAATGGTGGATGCAGAGGAATTTTCATGCATCTTTTTGCTTGCTCATCCTGTTAATAAAGAATTACTCTGCCACTGGGTACAAAGATGTATTCATGTTTGGGCTGTGTCCTCAAAAGCTTTTGCTGTCAAAGACAAATTGGCACATGAACTATGACATTCGAGAAGTGAGTTTTATGTCCACATGAATAATGTTATTTTGGAAGAAAATCCTAGCCCAGAAAATTTAAATCCCAGAAGATTTCTGTGAAGTAGGAGACATCTGAACAAATCCTTCTGCTAACCTGGCAGAGTGAATGGGAGGAGAGAAGGTGACAGGACACTCTCAGTGGCACAGATGGAATCTTGCAATGTGTAAGAAGATCCATTCAGGAGCAGGTGGGTGGGGAAGTATGTGTAGGAATGGCAGGTGAGACTGGAGAGGTGGCTGGAAGTTGAGTGATGTGAAGTATGAGGGATGATCCCTGGGTCCTCAGGAGGTTACAGCTCAAACATTCATTTTAGAGAAAAAAATTCTGGCATTGGTTTGGGAGTCAGAATGACAGCTAGGATGGAAGGGAAAAGTGATGTTGGGGGCAGAAAGAGGTAGCAGGGATGGCCACAGCACAGAAGTTTTAGTACCTGCATTAGAGTCATAGCAAATTATTACTTCATTATTATGTGATCATATAGGTATAAACAGCAAAGGTTTCTGTGTTACTTTTCTCTAAATAATCAATGTTTATTTTTATAGAAATGAGTGAATAATTAATAGAGATTAACACACTAAGCCTGAATGCAGTTTGAAAAATCTAGTTCAGCATTCCTAGACTTAATGGGGACTAATCACACTCTCTTTTGGAAACAGAGACAATCATTGAAATACTACATTCTGAATTTGTAACAACTCTTTGTGTTGTGTTCACTATGCTTCCAAAACTCTTGTAAGAGCTACAGTGTCTCCTTATATAGCACATACTGAATGTCTGGTATGTGACAGACACTGTTCCAAACATTAAGGATTGAGAATATGAAGCAAATATTATAATTGACACAGAACCTTTAATCCTGTGAAGATGATATTTCTCTGACTATTCTCAGAAGTCATCGTACCTATAGTCTAGTGATAGGAGTAGACCCTTAACACTTAACAGAATGTGAAAAATAAGGTATCATTTGAGTTTCAGTGCAGAATTATAAGGCTTGTAAACTTGAAACACACAACATTAATAATTGTTTAATGGCTAATTCAAGAAAGATACAATCTGGGCTAGACCTTAATGTTGTGTGTGTGAGAAGTAATGCATCCTCCAGATGTAGCATAAATACATTCAATGGATATGCAAAATATATCCAACCTTGATGGACACTAGTTAGATGTATTCAAAGGAGAATGGGCAGGAAGGAGGAATTATCAGTCACAACAGGGGGAAAATATCACTAAGGAAAAGGGTGGGGCTAGGAAACCACATTGTCATAGTGACTAAAAATAGCTAGGAAGAAACAATGTGAAACACTAGGGAACTCCTGCAAAATAAGGCTCAAAGATCAGCTTTGCCTCTTAAAACCACAGGTCACATTTAATTTCCATAACAGCAGCCGTGAAAGAGTCATTTAAAAAAATGTTACTTCAAAAGTATGTACTATGAAAGTGTGGCTAGAAATCAGAGGTAGAATGTCTGCCCATTTGAGAACACAGACAATATTAGCCAAGAAAAGGGACAGCAGATATAGGAAGGAAGACAACTGAGAAAGAAATCCAATGATGGGGATTTGGTTATTCAGAGGGGCTAAAACTATGTAATAATATAAGAGCTGGAGCCCTGAGTGAGAGCATACATACTCCCCGAAATGTAATGTGGTTTCAAATTAACTCCTTGTCTTTAACAGAGAGAGAAAAGAGAGACAAATATGGCAAGATGAATGTGGAATGAAAAGAATACTATTTATAATAGGTGTTTGTAACTATTCCCTATAATATCTAAGGCAAAGTTGATCTTATTTCTCTCTACCCCATGGAACATTTGGTACATAAATGACAATGAGATATGTGAAAACACATAAATAATCCGGAAATTACAAAGTAGTTGATCACAAGGTATTCATCTTTCAAAACAGGTAGCCTATTGTGTTGTATATATACTTGATGAAAGATAAAAGAAATTGGGACCTCTGATACATCAAATCAAGTAGTTTAGGCAATATGATCTTTTTTTTATAATTTTGAAAAGTGATAGACTTCCTTCACACATTATCAAACATCTATACTACGGCCTATGCAGCATCCTAACTTAATCACAGTGGTTGCAGTGAAAAGGCAAACATTCACATTACTTTAACACAGTCAACATTTGTCTCTGGTAGCAATAAAACAGAATTAACCATTAATATGGTTTAACCATAAGTTAAACTCATTTGGAGTAGACCTCAAGTCAGTAACAGGAGCACTTCCACCAGAATTATTTTTATAAATAAAATATACATTTTATGGAAATTGATTTGTCTCCTCTTGGTTTTTGAAATTCAGATGTACCAAGGACATTGATGCTATTTTATTTGTCTTGGTCCTAAGTCAATACCTTCCTAATTTTAATTGTTATGCTTATTTATTATACAGTACATGGTACTCTTTATATAGACATTTGAACTATTATTTCTACTGTTAACAATATCTATAGACTTAAGAGCTGATATCAAAAAAAAATAACCCCTGGAAATTTTTACTGTGTTATACAGAACAGTTTGATGAGACATGTTTTATTTCATACTCATTGAAAACAACATAAAGTAGACTTAATATTAAGAAAATTTCAATCAGAAAATTTTAGGTAGTCTTATGAGGTTATATGTGAACTTTGCTGAGAACAAATCTCATGAATTTTAATTAAATTAATATAGTACATAATACTGTAGAATTCATGTAGATGATACACTGAGATTCTATCTATAAGGTTCTTAGTTTTCAAGGATACCAAGCTACTATTTGCTTATTTATCTTTTCATATATATATATATATATATATACATATATATATGTATATATATATACATATATATATATGTGTGTGTGTGCATGTATATATGTATATATGTATATATATATGAAAAATATACTTATATAATGTATATGAATATATAATGTATTTATCATATGCAAATATATCAAGTAATTTTTGTGAAAATATCTTTAGAGAAATAAATGGATGTTTATAGGGTCTTGAGTGTAGACTATGATGATGTAAGAAAAAGTCATTTAAGATCTGCAAGTCTATAGGTAGAATAATCATACCAAAGGGCTGGAGATGTGACCAATGCTAGTATAACCTAGAAATGGCAAATAGGCTTAGACAAACCATGAAGTGCAGAAACAAGATTAGAACAAAGGAGCTGTGTGTATACTGATCTATTGCCTGATTTTGGAGTGTAAACCTGATTCTATTGATAGTTAAAAACTTTATTTTGAGTTGAGTTACTTAAACAAGGTTTAGTCTTAAAACTGATTTGCTTACTAATGGTAGACCAGAACAGATAGTCTGAATGGAAAAGAAAAGAGTCCATAGTCAATAAGGTCATGCATTAGGTTACAAAAATGCAGAGCTATCATTGCTTCTTCCTTACGTTTTAAACTCTGTGTGTATAACAGTTTTATTTTGATTAATCAGTATAATTTCTAAAAAAGTAATAAACAACTCAAAAGCATTTGTTTGTTGCTAATACTCAAAGTTGATTTTTTTTCAGTTCATTTTTTTCTCATAAGAGAGATGATGCTATATATACACTTTAGTGTAAACCAGGCTAGCCTAGAACTGTAAAAGACCCACCTGCCTCTTCTTCCTTAGTACTAGGATTAAAAGCATGCATCACCATGCCCACCCCAGGCTCCTAGATATAATATAGATGAAACTTTTAAAGGATTATAAATGCGCAACATTGTAAACCTAATCAGATAACATAATCTCATCTCCTTATCCACCCTACCACAGATAGTTAGCCCCACTGAATTCTGTAGGGACCACCTACTATTTCTGAGTCTGCAGTGACTCATGGAACAACTTTCTCCTCAGTCAGCTTCCTCTTCAGGTGGGCTCACAGTCACTTTAATCTAAGGAGCTACTTTTAGCTAGACAATTCTCTACCTTTTTGAGATGTAGATTACCTTATTCTCTCCTCAAATTAATTACAGAAACCTCTGAAAACCCAAGACAAATCATTCAAACTTTAAAACCTTATCAACCGCATACTTGAGTGACTCCCTGGACTTGACTTTATAATAAGTCTAAAGCTCTTTCACCAATTCCACAGCTTAGGCTCTTTCTCCCATACTCTTCCTTTTTCTTCTCTCTCTCCCCACTCTCTCCCTCCTCCCCCCCTTTCTCTCAGTTTTGCTCAGTGAGGGTTTCTAAGGATGATGAGTCCATTTTGCATTGATTTATTCACCACAGTATTCTGAATACACTATGTTGTTAGGGGTAATTTTTCTGATCCGACATTATATTCTCAATATTAGTAAAATAGCAGAAGGAAACAAGAAGAAACAACACCAGTTACACATCAAGAATAAATCATTGGGCAGTTACATATTATAGAATATTTGAAATTAGTGGGTGAATGGTAGATGATCTTGATTTTATAAAAAGATGATATTTATTCATCCTTCAGCTTCTGGGAAGCCAGTTCACATAGAACTAATAAAAAAGATGGTTTTCAAACAGCTAAATCATGTTCACTTTCCAGTTTTTCATATTATTTATATACATTATATATGCACATATAATATTATGCATTATATATGTAGTATGTATTAGATATACACATTATACATATACATATAATTATATACATAATGTATTTAATTTCATGAGATAGGCATTTCAAAGGATTAACTAGTCATTGGGATTTTAAGAATAAAATTACAAAATTATAACAGGATATCTAGTTCTAATTTCATGGGTTTTTCTATATTTCACAGTGCCCATAACACACGTGAGAAATAATGAAGTTCTAAGCCAAGGTAATATACCTTGTAACTTGGGAAAAGGGAAACTGAAGCAGGAGGCTTTGGATGACAAGTCCATCATGAGCTACATATACAGATAGTCTAAAAAAGTTAAACAAAAGAAATAATGACATTAAAACGATAAAAGAGAACAATAGAAATGAAAAAAAAAGAAAATAAAGACATAATATTCTAATTATTTCCTAAAGAATCAGAGAAATGACCATATATTTTAATGATATTGTTGGAAAAATAATATAGAGAGAATATTATGATATTGGCGATACAACAGGAAAGGAGCATAACAAAAAAGAAATGCAAAAAATGTGCAGAATCTATTTCACTGAAGCATGTGCCTGCCTTTAAGAAATGTGGTGTATATCCTCAAGATATAATGAGTTATTTTACATTTGAGGGTCTGTCTGTCTAGTGTTTTATAAAAGTATATACCAAAAATATATACACACAAGAGCAAGTAGAAAACTGACCAACTTGAAAGAACTGATGATCAAACAGACTAGGAATTAACAATTTCAAACTCTCAAGGTGAGTCTGGTAAATATATCATAGGACCCAGAAGTAGGACTTTTTATTACTAGACCCCGAAGCCTAATATGAAATTAAATAACCAGTGTTTTGAATAGCCAGATGTGAGTATACATTTATTTGCAATAAATACAACTGATACACTATATCGTATGTGTATACTGATTTTAAAATCCACCAGATGAGATGTACCCATCTAGATAGCTAGAGACGTAGTGTAAATAAATAATGGTGGAGAAAAAGAAGAGACAAAAAGAGCAGAAAACTATACTTAGTGAATATTCCCTAAAGAGAAGGGTAAGTGCGCCTCTTCAGGGCGTGACATGAGATCCCCTTGAGTTTAAGAATATGTACTTTAAATAAAAAGGTTAAAAACTATTTCTCCCGAGGCCAGAATTTTTCAGTCTTCTGCCTTGAAATTTACTGAAAACAGCAGCATGTTCTATGTGAATTTTCCTTGGTAATATATTGTTATTTTCTGAAAACAAGGCTTTCCAAGATCCAGTTGTTAGAATATAAGTCTCATTTTTCATTTTCTTATCTGACTTGTGATTTTAATTTTTGACATATTTGATTACTAAACATATTCCCTATTTTATGCTCATATTGGTCAAA
The DNA here is from genome assembly GCF_978045245.1 of Mus caroli. Taxonomy (NCBI): domain Eukaryota; kingdom Metazoa; phylum Chordata; class Mammalia; order Rodentia; family Muridae; genus Mus; species Mus caroli. The sequence goes on from NW_028227267.1 coordinate 80,777,516, forward strand.
TATGCATATCATTTTGATATATTTATATTTGTCATTATAATTTGAATGCCAAAAACTTTAAAAGCTTTATAAGTTTAAAATTAGCCAACATCCACAGAGTAGAATTGTCTCAAATACAATGTGGTATGCATGAACCGTGTTTCATATCACTGGAAACTTATTCTTGAAACTACAAAATATATAAACAAATATATAATAATGGATTTTTACATAGACCTCCTGTCATAAGACTATTCAAATACATTATTTTTCATCTTAATTATTTTGTATTCACATGCTAATATTTTATTTTTAATATATTTTATTAGGTATTTTCTTCATTTACATTTCAAATGCTATACCAAAAGTCCCCCATCCACCCCCCCAACCCCCTACCCACCCACTCCCACTTCTTGGCCCTGGTGTTCCCCTGTACTGGGGCATATAAAGTTTGCAACACCAAGGGGCCTCTCTTCCCAAAGATGGCCGACTAGGCTATCTTCTGCTACATATGCAGCTAGAGACACAAGCTCTTGGGTTACTGGTTGGTTAGTTCATATTGTTGTTCCACCTATTGGGTTGCAGACCCCTTTAGCTCCTTGATTATTTTATTAAAGACTGTTTTATAACTACGTGAAGTTTTAAAAATTAAGAAAAAACACTTCTCTTAAAGCTCTAGGGCAAGTAAATTATTTTATGCCATGGGTATGCATTATGCTTTTTATAAGAACAATTTAAGTACTTTCCTTAATTGGTTTTAGAAATGTTTAGTTATAAGTGAAGTCATATGCTTTCATTTCAGTAAGCTGGTTACTTATCCATTCCCAATTTATTTGAAAACTCTGAACATTTGTTAGATCTTTTTTTGAACAGATAGCTCTTGGCTTCTTCAGAGGAAACTAAGCTTTATCTGATGTCAGTTCAATGATGTCAAACCACTCAAACCCACTTTAATAATACAACAATGTCATTAATACTACCTTGAGGGGAGTTTAGCTGCATCATGAATGATTTTAACAAGAAATCAAATTATTACATGCTTTGATTCAATGTCACAATGAAAGTCAACTTGAGTCAGTACTATGTTATTAAAAATCCTTAAGTTTGTCAAATAGCAGTTAATGCACTTTCTTTACGTGGCACACTAGTTTGTTCTCTTCATGGTAGTAATGTATCATTTTGATTGTGTTTTAAATGCATTATCTATTTAAATAGTGAACAAGAAAAACATATCTAGAAAAAATTATATTATGTTTGAAGGGAAGTTTTTCTGATTTTTCCTGTATATCAGGGTTAATTTCTTCCTACCTTCTCAAGTGTGGTTTCCATTGATGTATTCCACAGCAATGTTTTTGACAAACAGGTTACAGGCCATAGGGACAATAGTGACTCAAATAAGCCTAATCTCTGCCCTTTCCTGCTCATTCTCCTCATTTGGTATGTTTGATGTTCAAAGTTATTAAAATATAGTGGTTGGTTTCACACTGTTTTTAAAAATATAAAACGTACAAAACCCAGGCACATCAGACCTTTTATGTGATCCCAGTGAAGGAAGAGAGTTGACAAATGGGTGACAAGCTGCTCAGAATGACTACGGGGAAGGGGATGGGGCAGGGTTTTCAGATTTCAAGAGTATCTCCTCCATTTTCTATAGATATAAATTTTTCTATGTCAAAAAGTATGTTGAAAAAGCATAACAAAATATATTGAAATCAAACTGCTTAGCACTTTGCTTTTAACTTAAGAGTCTGAACATCTTAATAATCAGGAGAAAATTACTGAAAATCTTCGGCAGACATAACACAATTAAAGCTTCCACTTCTGAAGATGTGTTTTAACGACTGCACAGATACATTTCAGAGGCAAATATGTTATAAAGGGGCCACTGTAAGTTAGCAACTCTTATATAAATTGGTCAAGACCAGAGATTATATGGGAGCTATTGTGAACAGTAAGAAACACTAGGGACTGGTCCTAAATAGCTAACAATGATGCAGGTGTGTGGAGGGAGTGTTGAGAGTTCATCAAAGAGACCGAGAAGGCATTCTAGGTATGGGATAGGGTCTTAGAAAATCAACAACCACGGAAGCCAGTTGTCTAGTGACGTCAGGATCCTTTTATCTTGAACTTGAGGAATGAACTTGACATGGAGAGTGGGGTTTTAGGAGGAATCCATTATAGGTTCACAGGTGAGAGCTTAAGGCGGTCAGTCCAACTGTCCCACCAAGGAGCAGGTGTCACAGGCTTTTGTTGTATTTACCCCATCGCGGTAATTTCCAGATGACTGGGCTCCTGGACTGATAGCAGGACAGCAGACCTGGAGGCAGAACAACTAAACACATCCAACATTTCTGGTTTCCTGCCAGGGCAAAACCAAGGACATTTCCAGATTTTTGGCCCAGGACAAGAATCAGAACAGCTCATGTTGGAGGTCACTTTCACTAAAATTGCCTCTCCGGTTTTTATCTCCTGCTCTCATCAACAATATTTGACAAGCCTCTGGTTATGAAGTTATAGGAGAGAAATGTCTGGGTAATTTAGAGAGGAAATTTGGGACATGATGAACTGGATTCGGAATGGGGAAGTAGCATATGATCTTCAGCTCAGAATATACAGTTGCTGATTGGTTTAAACAAGATAGGCTAAAAGAAGATGTATTTGGATTTGCGAGGTTAGAGGAAGCTTAACTTCCTACGAGGATGCTCTGTGATTAGATAATTTGAAACTTCTTCAGAAGTGATCAAGAAATCCTGGGATTTGGGACCTGGCTGTCAAGTGTTCTGCAGCTTTTTTATTATGATAATGAGACTATTATTTAAATAGTATTTTCTTAGGGATGCATAGTAAGCCACATCAGCTCAACACTAGGCTAGCTACTCATCCAAAATCTGTTCCATGTCTCTCAAATCCTACTTCTTATAATAATATGTAGTGAAATATGCTTAAATTTTGGGTTGATGGAACACAATGAAGTTTTTAGGCAATCAACTTTTATTTTACTTTCCTTTGTAGTTTGGCTTTTTATTATTAAAAACAATTTTGAGTTTTGTTTATAGGTGGAAAATGAGGTACTTTTGAACCTTTCGAAGGAACTTCAATGCTTGTAATATTGAATTAGGAAGTGACCCAAAAAAGACCAGCACTGACTTCCGAGAGGGAGCTGACATGATTTGCAATTGTGAAACAATCCACTCGATGGGGATTTGAAATGTTCTGATTAAAAGCTCATCATAAATGCAACCATCTGAGTTAGAATTTGTCTTTCAGCTTATAACCTTGAGTAGGTCCTTGTGACTATTCCTTTTCACCTTTTTTCCTCTAGTGGATAAATAAAAAGTGCTCATGAAAAGGAAGTACTATACAATGTTTTGAAACCTGCTGTATAACAAAATGTTCAAATAAGAATTATCTATTACCTATCTCCTAAAAATATTAGTGGGTGTGTGTTTGCAATTCTATTAGTTTTGTTACATAATTTGTGACACATACTGTGTATTATCATTACCAGTATCCATTCTGGTTGCTAGAATTCCCTAGCATATCCCATCTATCAAAGTCACTACCCACTCACTTAACCACCTCCACCCTCAGCTTACCAATTTACAACTACTGGTTTTCTGCTGTCATGGTTCTTTAAGTAATATGACAGTTCATTTAAAAAAAATCTAACTGCAATATCAGAAGAGCAGATGTGAAGAATGTCTTTGGAAAACAAAGAGTTAAAAATAGATTTTCATTTAAATAATGTAGGCCTCTATCATGTCTTTTATCCAGATATCATACAACTTATACTATCAGAACGATAATTTCAGAAATACAACCTATGCCATTATTGCTGAAATGGAGAAGATAGTGCACAATACTCCTCACTGAGGAAGAATGGTCCTCTTGTTCACTATATGACAAAATCATCTAAGGGAGAGCAGGATAAGCGCTCCAAAACTGGGGCTGGGTGCCCAGATGAATCAGATGTTGGCTCTTCTAGCACCTACAAGAATTTTGTGATATTGGGTATTTATAAAAACAAACTACTCAGATTGGATTAATTTTTGTCATTTAATGTATACACTTTTTTGAAACACCTTTTTATTTTAAAAAATAAGTATATATAATAGAAGTATTCCTCCATATTCTTCACAGATTCTGCAACATTTAGAGCTTGGAGGATCCACTTGTATACATTATAGTAGCAATGGCCATGGACCAGCCCATGTATGCTCTTTGGTTGTAGCCTCTGGGAGCTTTGAGGGGTCCAGGTTAGTTGATACTGTTGTTTTTCCTATGGGGTTGCAATCCCCTTCAGTTCCTTCCCCTAACACTTCCAGAGGGGTCCCTGGGCTCAGTCCAGTGGTTGGCTGCTCATGTGTCTGTATCTGTTTTAGTCAGGTGCTGTCAGAGCCTGTCAGAGGACGGCCATACTAGGCTCCTGTCTGCAAGCACATCTTGGCATCAGCCATAGTGTTGGGGTTTGGTGCCTGTGCATGGCATGGTTCCCAAGTTGGACGGGTCTTTGCATAGAGTCTTTGCTCCTTTTTTGTTCCCTAATTTCCTTTAGACAGGAACAATTCTGGATCAAGAATCTTGAAGATGGATGGGTGGCCCCATGTCACAAATGCAGGCCATGCCTATGTTCTGAAGGGGGTCTCTTTAGGTTCCATCTCCTCACTGTTGTGCTAATCTAGTAACATTTGCAAATAATTTAGTGGTAAAGATATCTTTTATAATAGCATCTCTTTGTTTCTGCAAGATTAGACATTTTGAAAAAATTGCTGTTTGAAACACATATGAATATTTTAGAAGTTCTTGATAAAACCCAATACTAATCAGGAAACTAAAACAAATTAAATTCCTCAAAAATTTAATGTGCAAAAGTAGAACAATAAGCTAAAATGAATTAAGAAATAAATATAATTAGAATTAATAAATCATGTATTAAAACAAGTATTTTAGCATGAAATACTTATCCTATTCAGCTTCAACCTCGATATTTTATGTTGTTTTCATTATTTGGAAAAATGGGAGGCAAGGCAGGCGAATTTTTTAGTTCGAGGCCAGCCTGGTCTACAAAGTGAGGTCCAGGACAGCCAGGGATGTACATCAAAACCCTGTCTCGAAAAACAAAAACAAAAACAAAACAAAACAAACAAAAAACCACCACCACCACCACCAACAACAACAACAACAACAAACCACCTTTTAACTACAAGGCCTTGAACTCAGAAATTCGCCTGCTTCTGCCTCCCGAGTGCTGGGATTAAAGATGTGTGCCACCACCACCCGGCTGAGGGATTCTTATATACTTCAGTGAAATGAAAAGTTCGAAGATTCTGACAAGAAGTCTTTTATCGTACAAGAATATAAGTGAGCTCATTTAGTAAGTTTAAGATGTGTATATGACAGTTAAAATAATCTTAAAACTATGACAATACTATTCACAAGCATGAATTTATTTCACCAAACTATGTTTACTGAAATCAAACCAAAACAAAGTTTAACAAAATTACGAATTTCTAACATGTGAAAATGTATAGTGTGTGTCTGTGACCAGAGGTTGTGACATATGAGTAAGAACTGCACCCTCTCATAGTAAGAATGATATCACAATGACTCATAAACACAAACCTTTTATTGTCGCACTTATATTTGTGATCTTAATCATGTGTCCTTTAGTGTGCCTTAGACACTTTCTACAGTGATTCAAGCACAATGTGTACACTAATTACATTACACCAGCTTTACTGCCTGCCCTTCATTTGACACGATAACTGCATAACCTTTGAAAATTGTATCCCTTGTGGCTTTTAAATGCAGTATCAACATTTTGGCAAAAGCATTTTGCAGACATTTAACTTACATGCATCTGAGTTAAAAATTACCTCCTCAGAAAAATGGCTGCAGTATACGTTTCCATCTACTTTCTCACTTCGTGTCTCATTATCTCACAAATCTTGGCCTATTTACTTCTCAATCCATTAGTCATTTGATCTCCAAAAAAGCAAGGATAAAACAATGAGAATGAGATATTTAACTATTTCAACCAAATAATATTACTCGATGAGAAACGAGGCAAGTACTTACTCATTTGAATGAACTTCACGTATTAATCTTTAGCTTCTCAGCTCTGAGAGAAGGATGGTTATGTGCAATTTATTACCCCAACAGTACATTTTTGATGGTGAAGGGAACATTTTTAATATTTCACTGTAGCTTTTATTGCAAGACAAGCTTGAACTTATTGTCACCCTAAGACATAAATGGGGTAATTAGTAACTTCATGGTTAAGCCAGCTACAGCAGAAAAATAAAACATGAGCTAACAAAAACCCAAACAGTCTTCTGTTTGTTCTCCAGTGATCATTTTATATATAAATGCTTTTACCATTTTTATCTTAATTAAAAAAATAATACATGTCATATTTATTACACATAGATTTAATATTTGTATTAAACTAAATCAACTCAAGGTTGAGTAGCTTTATAGTTCACATTATGTATTTTCCTTCTGAACTAAATAAAAGTGAGAAAGATCAAAGAGAATCTGTATGAAAGACGATCACTTAATTTTAAACCCACTTTTATAAGGCCTATTTAGAGCAAATATTTGCTACATATAGGAATGTATATTGTTGCTAGATATTTTGGTTTTCCTCAATTATTATAATAATGTGGCATAACCTGATAAAGGAATTTGAGTCTTTTAATTCAAAGCAAACCTAGATTTGAGTGTATATAAAACTGTGTCTTTCTATTTTGAAAGTACAGTTGAGCTTATTAAATTTTAATACCAGTAAACCAATTTAAGATGACTTATGGTTTAATAAATGCCAATGAGAACAGGAAGTTAAAAGGCTTATAAAAATCAGGAAGATAATTTTAACTTGATAATGTTTCATGGTGTGGACTGACAACCTTTTCTCTTTATCATGGGTTCTCAGTATGCAGACATTGATGATTAGCATTCTTATGCACTGAATAACAATTTTATGCGTATTACTAAATTGTATGTTGTGTAATGGAGAAGGAAATGAGGAATATTTGATTTTCATCCATTCCTAGAAAGCATTCTGATAACTTTAAATGATCTCAATATAAGTTGATACCTTTTCTGATCCCTTTTAATTCTTTCAGTAGTATGACCTGTTCTCAAGTTAAGTCGGATGACCGTACTGACCTGTTCTCACTGAAATAAGGCATAGGAAATAAAGCTTTCCTGTGCAGGTGAATTAAGGTAAAGCAGCTCAGCTGCTTATATAGTAATTTGAGTGTTTTAATATATAAAAGTTACATCTACCTCATAGAGTTTTAGAATGTGTTTCACATCTTTATTGTGACACATCTTTAAATACAATATGAACAGGCACAACGTTAAGTGCAGAACAGAAGATGAAACACAAGTTAATTTGCATTTAAGAAGCTTTCATTTACTTTAAATCAATTACAGCTGTTTTTCCCATTTCCTACCTTTTCAGGATCCTTTTCAAGCCTTTTTATTTAAAAGGAAGTAAGAAATTTCTCATATAATGTGTGAAGCTTAGGTTAGAAAACTAAATCTCCTCGTCAAATTTACTCTTTACCCCAAAACAAACTATACGCATGCATAGTACTCATTTAATAATAACACCTATATCATATATTTTGAATTGATATTTATTTGAGCTTGTGTTATGATCAAATTGTTTTACATTCATTTCTCTCATAAATGGAAACACCTGTGTGAAGTTTAAGGATTTCTTTAGTTGAAAATAATGACACAAATCTGTCAGCCTTTAGCCTAGAGGATTCTGTGATGAACTTGGACTGTGGTTATGATTCTAGACCACTAAACTCAAGAGTGACAAATTTATGAACATTTCTACTTTCAGGTCTCCAGTTTTTGAATACTAAGAACATTTGTGTTATGGAAAGGTAGACACTCCAGTACACTTGAGTATTTTTCATAAGCAATAATTATATACCACTATAAAATGAAATAGTATATGAGGAAGAAAAACTTATAAAGAAAACTTGATATGATCCATGGAGTTCAATAGGCACATCAATAATTAAGATCCCAGACAATTTCCCTAATGTGATTGTTCAAATGTGGGAACCATAAATTTTCATGTATTATATTTAAGATTCAATATATTTTAAGAGGGATTGCATATGGGTCAGAGTGATAATAAATTTATATATATATATATACATATATATATGTATACATATGTATACATATACATATATATATGTATATATATATAATTTGTAATAATGAGTGAAATCAAATTACATTGAAAGTTATTATTTGAAACAGTTTGATAAGATGTTAAGAGGAGTTAAATAATTACACAGCATTTTATTTTAGTGAAATAACTATTAAACTATTAAACAACCTAAGTTTTAAAAATTTTTTTCTCTTGTACATATAATATGTTCTTTTGAAGTGTTTGTGTGTGTGTGTGTGTGTGTGTGTGTGTGTGTGTGTGTGTGTGTGTTTGGAGTGTGTATATATTACTAGCAAAAAATACAATTATTTAAATATGTTCTCTTAAATCTTTTGAACTTTAAGTTTTGGGACTGTAATTCATCCAGTATAACAATGCAAATTATGTCTTCATAGACTATAGAAAAATGGGTAAAGATACTCCCAATTCATAAATTGTGGGCATAATAATCAGAGACAGCATTGTAACACTGGTTGAGGTACTTTTTTAAAGACAAACTATGCTAAGAAGTGCATATAATAAACTGACAAATAAAAGTTGAATATTTATAGCCCAACATGTGTGTATGTGTGTATGTGTGTATGTGTGTATGTTATGTGTATATATATATATAATAGACAACACACATACACACATATATATGTATACTGTTTAATATAGTAATAATATGGAGTATATATATAGAGACATCATATTAGGCAGGATGAGCTGTTTCCTAGATTGAGATAAAATTCTGGGCATATTCTATCATCCAGACTAAACTTTCCTGTAGGCATCTGATAATATGCTTTGTCTTGAGATTTATATTTCTATCTAGATTCAATTGTATATAAAACAAAATTATTTCTATCTTTATATTGAATAAGGTGTATGCTTATCAAGATGTAAGCAGCTAGCAACAAGTAAATTACTTCATGCATGAGAATGTTAAGCTGTTCTCTTGGCCAAAGATTCTGTTTGTTTTGTTTTTGTTAAAATGCTTTATCTTTGCAATACTTTTTTAGAGATAAGATAATCACTGCCACAGCAAACTCATCTGTAACCATTATGTCAGCAATATCTCACATGCTTATCATAAACAGAATGGCACAAATCCCATGGTTATTGGATATGCAATAATAGTTTGAGACTGTAGACTTTCTGCCAATTATTATATATAGAAGGTTCTTCTATTAGTTAAATGTTGAGAAATTATAAAGAAACTCAGAGGTTAAGGCTAACATTAGCTTACAAAAATACAATCATCAAAAGACAAATTACATGCATATATATATATATATATATATATATATATATATATATATATCTGTAAGTAGAACATTTTCTCATGAAGAAATCAGTTGATTTTTTTTTTTTGTAATTTCAACCTTTCCTTTTCTGTTTTCATGCAAACTATAAAAAATTATGGTATGTCATATTGTGACTGTTTCAATTTGATGGTCTATTTTTTCCTCATTCCTCAGAGAGGTGCTATGTAGGCCAGGGCCTGTTATACAGATGTATCTTTATGGAGTTTATTAATCAATCCTGTGGCGATTCCTATGTGCCCAAGAAGCTAGGTCAAGATGGTTCCATCAGTCCCTGATGAGGACTAGAAAGATAGTGGTCTTTTATGCTACATAGACCATAAAGTTTTTTATTTCATTAACGTCCTCAATGCTGAAGTATGGATTCTAAGTAAGACATTCATTGTTATAATAAGTGAGAATCTCAATATACTAGAATTCTTGGAAGTCTTCTACAATCCCCCCCAAAAGAAAAGCAATAAATTGTATTTCTTCTTGTTAATAATTTAAGCTGTAAAGCATGCAGAAGGGAAGCATAGGTTTTCTTTTCCCTATTCTAGAAAATATGCTATCAGCCAGTGATATCAAGTAGGTTGATAAACACTGCATAAATATTTGTAAAAAGGAAAAAAAAAACACCATACATAGTCTTCTAAATTGTCACCTCTCATGGAGCATTTTGAGCCGAATTCCTTGGCTTTGAGGTGGTTCCAAAAACGAGAATTCCATAGAAGTCTTATCAAGGTAAAACTGATATCAAATATAATTGTAGGAATGAAAACAGACATAGAGAAAAGACACTAGGAAGAGAGAGGGGAGAAATGGAAAGGAAAGCAGAGAAGGAAGAAAGAAGGAATTTTTCTAAAGATCACTTCATTAGAAAAATTTAATACTACTTTAATTTTATTTTAGAAGTTTTCAAAATTTTAATTTACTGTGTAGTGATGGTCAATGTCTTCCTAAAACAAACAAACAAACAAACAAATAAACCCATTTTTAATCTGACAGTTGTGATGAATGTAAACCAATGAACTCTGGGGTATAAAATAATCTCATGTCTCCCAAGTGTCTGCTTCGTAGCAGGCCTATTAGATACTGGGTGTTTTGTCACAGGTAAAACCTGCTATGATATGGATACCCGTACCCAGATCATCCAGAGATCGGGTGCAGTGGGCATTCTAGAAACACAGCCTCTCTGAGATTTCCATTTTGTTAGAAGAGTAGATAATGGAGCAGAAAACCCAAATTCTCTAAGCCCACAATATGCTGATGTATAAGAAGGGTCTTTACCAATTTAGACTTGGGATCTTTTTTGAAATCCAGACTTAATATTAATTGCCCTTTCTTTCAAGATGAAGTTCAAATCTATTGATATATAGGAAAGCAATAGTAAACTCTATAATTCTATTAAGTTGATGCTGATATAAGTATTTCTGCTGGTAAGAAGGAATAAAGGCTGATAATTTGTGTTTGCTCCATAGCTCTTACCTTGATGTTTAGACAACACAGAATAGACAACAAATAGAAATAAATTATTCTGTCTTTTTTGTATTCAAAAAACCTAAAATTATATATAAGTTATATTTTAGATATAACACTTAAAGAAAGATAATTGTGTAAGAAGCACATGAAAAAAAAGGTAGTTTTTTTTTTTTGTTTGTTTGTTTTTTCGAGACAGGGTTTCTCTGTGTAGCCTTGGCTGTCCTGGAACTCACTCTGTAGACCAGGCTGGCCTCGAACTCAGAATAATTTGTGTTTGCTCCATAGCTCTTACCTTGATGTTTAGACAACACAGAATAGACAACAAATAGAAATAAATTATTCTGTCTTTTTTGTATTCAAAAAACCTAAAATTATATATAAGTTATATTTTAGATATAACACTTAAAGAAAGATAATTGTGTAAGAAGCACATGAAAAAAAAGGTAGTTTTTTTTCAGAAATCCTCTGCCTCCCGAGTGCTGGGATTAAAGGCGTGCGCCACCACGCCCTGCTCGGTAGTTCTTTTTAAACAAAAAAATGGTAGGTCTTTTTGATAGAAATGCTGATTTATAATGCTTGCAAACAACAATTTAAAGGAAATTACTATCCTGATTGAAATTCCTTTTAGTTAATGTTTTGAACCCTATTTAAAGGTGTATTCTGGAAACATTTATGTATTTCACAGTGTTAACAGTGAATTAAGCATATTTTTATCATTAACACCAGATAAAATATGTTAGTGATTCTCTCTTTCAAGCAAGACACATGATTTTACACATCTTGGATATTGACAATAGAAATTATAAGAGCATTATACATTGAAAAAGTCACAATGAATATAGAGCACTTTCTCCTTTCTTTAAATAACAGTGCAGCTGCTGAAGTATTTGTCTGTTAGAAGTGGGGAGTAAATCACGAATGACAGCAGCAAGGATCTGCATTTACAGCCCTCCTACAGTCTATTGACTGGGACCCAGCAAACTGATAAAGTACCACTTGTTTTTCTTTTAAGTAATTTTTAAATTATTTTTGATTTTGAAGGAGACTTGGGTTGGTTATTAAGAAACTACTGCTTCAAGTGTGATCATATGCTTTTGCAAATGCAGGAAACATTGTCATATCTGGTGGCTCTTCTTATTTTGTTTGTTTGCTTGTTTTGCTTTATTTTTTGAGACATGGTTTCTCTGTATAGCCCTTTCTGTCCTGATTTTCACTCTGTAGACCAGGCTGGCCTCGAACTCAGAAATGTACCTGGCTCTGATTCCCAAGTGCTGGGATTAAAGGCATGCACCACTACTGTTCGGCCATTCACGGTTGTTATGTTATGTTATGTTATGTTATGTTATGTTATGTTATGTTATGTTATTTGTTCTGCTGGCATTTATTAGTACTTCTCTGCTCACGGAATTGCACTGACAAATAAGGGGAGAATTTATGTGTTCAGTAAAGTTTCAACTCTTTGTAGTTCATGATTGTAAGGAATATTGCTTATTTCCTGAGAAAGTGAATCATTTTTGTGCAATTAGCAATGTAAGAGAGCTTGAATTAGAAAATATTGAAGCTGCACATGGTGGCACACGCCTTTAATCCCAGTACACAGAAGGCAGAGGCAGGTGGATTTCTGAGTTCGAGGCCAGCCTGGTCTACAAAGTGAGTTCCAGGACAGTCAGGGCTATACAGAGAAACCCTGTCTCGAAAAACAACAACAACTATATGTGTCTATATATATAATTATATTTATGTGAATATATATTATGAATATATATTATATTATGAATATATTATAATATATTATGTTAGGAATATATATTATGTGAATATATATATTCACATAATCACCTCATAATACAAAGTTAAAATCAATTTTTCTTCTTGCTGGCATATAAGAATGGTTTAAAATGTTATTTTAAGAGTCATGGTGATATGTTTTACATGTGATTTCAAGACTCACATATAAGACTGTGTGGATTTTGCCAAAAAAGCAAAATATGCTCAATATTAAGAAGATTATATATACAGCGTGCATAGTTCTCTGGCCACACTGTTTACTAATTTAGCTTGTATTGTGAAGTTTCTAATAAAAGTTAACTGTAACACCTTTGGTACCAGGTAATGCTTTCTGACTCACAGTGCTTCAATTTAAATCGTTTACATAGAATACACTTGAAAAAAATAAGCCAGGATGCAAATATTGAAATGCATTATAATCCTTTAGCATCTTGCATCTCTGAGGGAAAAATGACCATGTAAAGGGTTACAAAGAAAGTTGGAGTGAGGTAAAAACAATTTCACAGAGCTCCTATTCTGGTGACAGTATGTTACATAAATTTAAATGGCATCTATTGTCAGAATTCTAATTCCTGTTGTCATTGTTTTTTCAAATATACTAAGACATATCACAGCATCCTAGATATTCTTTAGTAACCTCTGTAGGAGACCATATTGCACAAGTAGTGTAGTATGAAATTTAAGTAAAATAGTAAGAAATTTAAGTGTTATATTTTACTAAACATTATTTTTTCTAAATTTGTCACACTTCACATTGTCCTAAAAAAAATTGGTGCATACACACACTCACGCATGGATGCACAAGTACACACTCATGCACACACATACATGCACATGAAGAGGCTATTTTGAAGTATCTATAGTACGTAAAGTTTTTTGTTATTAACTAAAGTTTTATTCTTCTAGTGCTGACTTTAAATAACATACCTAGAAATTATTCTGGAAGTCAAACTGTTCTCTTGACCTGTGGAGAAAGAGATACAAAGGAGTCTGTTAAGATGTTTCCAGCTTAAAGCAAAATCAGACATCAAACCCCAGTCATCAGAGGACTACAAAATCATACTGATTATTTTTCATTTCCTTGGGAAACTAGTAATGTATGGACTATTGACCGCTGTTTGTTTGTGTTTCTGAACAACACAAAAAGACACACTATATTTTTCATAATTCCAATTTTTAAAATTTTATAATTTTACCCAGGTAGTAAAGAGAATTTAGCTTTTATGAAGAAATCATTGAGTAATGAAACTTACTCAGAATATACACATTTACTTTATCCCTCTCTGAGATGACTTCACTCTAGCTATAGAGTTATGAAACTCAGGGAGTATATTATGCACACAGATAAAGCAGGTTTTTGGAGCTGAAAACTCACAAATGTACAGTCACAAATCCACATCAGGAGAAAAGAAAATATAACTTTAGCATCACATAGAATATCGGAATAAAGTATCAGTGAACTATTACACAGCTAAAGGTAAAAGAAAAAATAGGTAATTATACTAGTCTTGACATCCCTCCCTTTCCCCCAACTCAGATTTAGTTACATAGAGCTCTGTCCTGACAACTGTTTAGCTCCAGGCACAGATCTGAAGTATTAGAGATAATGGCAGAATTATTAGATTAGCTGTTGCCAGGATCTCTCAGTGTCCTAGATAATGACTAGCTGTGGTAAATCTGAGTGACTTCAGTCTGTGTTACTGCTATGTGTGTGCATTCCCTTTAAGGCATTGATGTTGTGTCAAAGAGACATTTGGATGTTTATGTAAACTTCTGGTATGTTCCATTGATTTGTGTTCTTAAAGTCTGTGCCCATAAAGCAATCCATACCCTCACTGTCTCTTTTTAAATTAGGGATGGGGAAGATGGAGGAATCTAATAATTTCCTACCTTTAAGAGCATATTCTCTCAGCTCTTTCTGTAATTTTGATTATTGATCTTTCTTTGGTTAATTGCTGTGTGCCATAGGAACTCTTTCTGCATTTGCACATCATATTTCCTTTTTCATTTCAAGTGTTTAATTTCAGGGTCTTTGCATATTTAACGTTTTCATTCTGGACCTGAGCCTTTTTCTCAGCTTTCGTATGTGCTGCACTTCACTTGCTTATCTGTTGATGAGCTTTTGGAGTCAGCTTTATTGCTATGTTTTGTCATTTTTAATTTATTGTAATATATGTGGCTAGCTTAATATTTTATATGTCTCTTTCTACCATTGCATGGATTTTGTTTATGTTGGTTGTCTCTTTGTTACCCAAAAAGCCAACAGTGATTTTCTTTCTCCTTTTTTTCTATGCACCTAGACAGCAACCCTGGTCAAGGCACTTATAATTGTTTTCATTTTAGAAGATACAATTTCATTTTTTTATCCATGAAAGAAATATTGAGATTATGTCTCAAATGAAAGTTTTGTTTCTTTTAAATGACATTATCGTGTTGAGGTAAATTTGCTAATAAGATTTAGCTCCGTTATCTTTATGACAGAGGTATCACTTATTACATTCATCTTAGAAAACCTCTGTGCCTATTGTCCAGGCATGGCTTTTCAAATACTTAACTTTTGAAATTTTACTGGTTTGGATAAAACCTCATGGACTCAACTTGTTCTAGGTGCATTAATCTGAGTAAAGTGGGACATACAGAGTTGATGGTGATCATGGGAGATAAGAGTCCCAAGAACAAGTTTTATTTTCTCACTGTTGAGCTGAACTAAATATTCTAACCTGAAAAATAGAAATTCTATTATATTATATCAAAAGCTACTTCCCCTTGTTGAAACATAGACAGTCATATATTCCCTTTGATATTAAAAAAATAATATCTTCAAGGTAAAGAGACTTAGATGGGTAAATTTGTTTTGACAGACATAAAAGCTAGACCGTAGAAATGAATGTGTGCTCCATTTTTAGTTGTTAGCATAAACTAAGTGAGTGTAGAAAATATAAAATAAATGTATAGTAATGAATACCATTCTCTGTGTGGGAAATTCACCGTGTTCATGGAAAGGTGAAGTAGATAAGCTAAGAAACCTCAGTGCAAACAATTCTGAAGATAGGAACTCATGCACAAAATTCAATTAACAGTAAATATATGTCCTTTTTGTTTTATAATTTCATTGAGTTTTAATAAATAACGTACAGATGATGGATAATCACTTAAGCTGAAATATACTTCCTTCATAAGTCTCTTTGAAAGCTGAGTTCTGGTGGAATACTTTTTTTAGATCCTATATATTCTACTTAAAAAGTTGTTAGAAAAACAACAGCTAGCATCATCTTTCCACTTCATCAAATTTCACTGCCATCATCTTATAATCTCTTTTACTTCCCCAGATTTTCTGATCCGTATATTATAGAGGGAGAGTGGAACAAGCATCTCACAGTAAAAAGTAACACACATTCTAAACTAAACTTCTATAGGTTTGAAGGTCCTTGTCAAATACCCTTCTCTTTCTTGTAATTCTCCCATTAGTGTTCCGGCCAAACATCTATAATTAGGAGAAATTGCATCATTCTTTTAATAATTTTATGAAAGATTAAATACAAACAATGTATCTCAGTAAATAGTCTGCTCTCAGGAAATTATGAGGCCTGGAGAGACGACTCAATAGTTAAAGAGAATTTGCTTCTCTTTTAGTTCAATTCCTAGCACCTAAGTGGTGTCTCAACAACCACCTGTAATCTCAGCTCTTGGGGAAACTGTTCTCCTTTCTTGGACTCCACATACACCAGGAAAGTACATGGTGCACTGACATATATTTAATCACTCAAACATGCAAAATTGACATAAATTTTTTTAGAAAAGAAAACAGGAAACCATGATGACATATGATCAATGACATTCTATTTCTAAGTCCATTCATTACAGATATAACATAGAGGTCATGAGAGTCACATAAATATTCCTATTTCCTTAGTTGTAGATTAACCACCACCCAAATGCTATGGGTATTGTGCATTTTTATGCTTACATTAAGTGGACAGAATACTATCAGTCATATTAGAAAATGACATAACAAATGACTGCATTCAACTGGAGTTTCTATTGTACTTGCATTGATAAAGCCAACCTTGACATAGCATGGTAACTTAATAGATTTCACTAATCTACAACGTGAGGGCTTTGCACAAATGAGTTCCTTTTGTCTTCAAGACAAGCAAATGAGAATGAATTTATCCATTCTATAGACACAAAAATGAAACTATATAGAGTTTTCAGGATTCCATCAAGAACACATGTAGTAAAAATTTAAACTAGTTAAATTCCACTTGCTTTTCTCTAGTGCTACTGCTCAATTTTATAAATTTAGAATAGTAAAAATCTAAGACCCAGGACTGAACATTTGAGCTGAAACAGACTATGATTAATTCCCCAAGAACCTGTTTTGCATAGCCCAAGAAGTCAGCAGCATTATTGCATCTGTGTGTGAGAGTAAAATCATCTTGGTACACGAAATAGAAAGACCTATAAAGTCCAAATGAGATTGACTCAGATGCATCAAATATACATGACACTCATGGACCTGGTATATAAATGATCCACGTGGACCAAATATAAATGACTCACATGCACGGAATCTAAATAACCTATACAAACCAAATGTATAGACTCATGCACACCAAATGTAAGTGTGGCATCTGCATTAAATACTAATGAAGCACAAGAATACATAAAGAATGCTCATCTGCTCTATGTGCCCTTTCCATATCCCAAATGGTTTGTACTGGCAAGTGGTTCGCAATGTGCGAGGAAGGCAAATCTGTTGGAAATGGCACATCTAAGGATACTAGAGGCTCCCTCATAATACTGGCCTTTTGGCACTTTCCCTACAGAAGAAAAATGTGTGTTCTATCTTGTCTCCATTTTTCTATTTCCAATTTACCTTTGCACAGTTTCAAAAACAGAAGAGTCAACCCACTTTTGAGATGGTGTTGGCCAAAGTGTTAATTTGAAAGTTCAAGGAAGGTGGATTCTCTCAATGATAGGGCTACCAACTTTTAAAATAATGATGTGATTTAATCAGTGTGCATTTAGTTTCAGCAGTATAGTAGCTATGTGCTGCTTGACTGAAAATAGTCTTTTTTTATTAATCATTTTATTTGTTTACATTTCAAATATTATTCTCCCTTCCTGTTCTCCCCTCTACAAAGCACCCCCCCATCCTCATCCCCTTTACTCAAAGAGGGTGCTCTCCCAACCACCCATCTACCCACTCCCACCTCAACCCTCTAGCATACCCCTTCGCTAGGGCATCAAGCCTCCACAGGACTAAGTGCCTCCCCTCTCACTGATACCAGATGAGGCAGTCTTCTGCTACTTATGTATCTGGAGCCATGGACCAGCCCATGAATACTCTTTGACTGGTGATTTAGTCCATGGCAGCTCTGAGGGAATCCAATTAATTGATACTGTTGTTTTTCCTATGGCATTACAATTCCCTTCAGCTCCTTAAGCCCTTCCCCTAACTCTTCTGTTGGGGTCCCAGGCCTCAGTCCAATGGGTGGGTATGCGTATGTGCATCTGTTTTAGTCAGGTGCTGCCAGAGCCTCTCAGACAACAGTCATACCAGTCTTATGTCTACAAGCACATCTTGGCATCAATAATAATGTCGTAGTTTGTTTTCTGATGAAATGGATTGCATGGAAGGGCATTAAAATTTTTTAGATAAGTGGGTGGCCCTATTCCTCTACTGAGGACCATGTCTATTTACTGGAGGTAGTCTCTTCAGGTTCTATCTCCCTGCTGTTGGGTATTTTGGAGAATGTCATCCCCATTGGTGTTGAGAAACTCTCACATCCCTGACACCTGGGACTTTCTAGTGGTTCCCCAAGTTCTTCATCCCCCATTGCTACTTATTTATATTTATTATTCTGGCCCTGTGGACTTCTCTCCTGTCTCTTTCCATACTTGCCCTGCCATCTTTCCTCTCCCTCTCCTCTCCCTCCCAGGTTCCTCCCTCCCTCTGCCTACCATGATTATTTGTTTCCACTTCTAAGTGGGTTTGAAGCATCCACACTATGGCCTTCTTTCCTGTTAAGCTTTATATGGTCCTTGAGTTGTAAATAAAGTCTTAGTGGAGGAAAATGAACCTAGAGTACAGGTGAAGACTGTATGTGGAGGAGAGAATTGGAGATTAGAGTTGAAGACAGGTGTTTTACACACTGTCAAAGAATCCTGTGTGTATCTGGGAAATGAGGATATAGTAGTGCTGTACCTGGTCTCCTATTGTATTTTATCTCTGTGTTCCTAGGGCTCACTTAATTATCTTGTGCTAGTTAGAATGCTCTATTTAGTACTCTAATTTAACCACAGTCTGAACTTAGCATGCTTTGTAAACTAATATAAAGGCCTATTCAAAATTCAATTTTCACATAGTAAAATCACTTTTATTATGTAGTAAAATACATTCAAATTACAAAAGAGAAATAGTGAACCATATTCAGAAAACAATTTCTGTAATTATGGACTGCCTATGAAGTCCCTATGTTTGACTATGTAACTGAACAGTTTGCTTTCTGTCTTATTTTGAACGCATACATACATATCTTTCACTTTTAGTTATTGCTGTTGTTATACAGTTAGAGAAACCCACATAGAAAACTTCAGATGAGTTTCTGACTTTGATAGATATATTTCATACCCACAGATACCCGATCTCTGACTTCAAGACTAACTGAATGAAAATTTAGTTATATATGTTTGTAGTCACTGAAATTTAATCACAACCCAATCTGAACTTATCAACATGACATTTTGTTTTAACATAAAAGTGAAAATGTTTTAGAGATTTCATCCTACATTGTAGCCATTGTCAAAGACAATGATGAATGTATGGGTTCATGAGTCTTCCTAGACATGCTTTCATTATTGTTACTAATCATTTTATTCATTTATTGTCAAATGATATCCCCTTTCCTAGTTACCCCTCCACAACCTCCCCATTCCATCCCCTCTTCCCCCCTTCCCTTTGCCACTATGTAGGTGCTCCTCTACCCACTCACCCACTCCCTCCTCACTGTTCTTGCATTTTCCCACGGGGGCATCGAGACTCCATAAGACCAAGGGCCTCCCTTCCCATTGATGCCAAATAAGGTCATCCTCTACATATGTATCTAGAGCCACGACTTCCTCCATGTGTACTCTCTGGTTGATAGTTTTGTCCCTGGGAGCTCTGGGTGGTCCAGTTAGTTGATATTGTTCTTCCTATGGGGTTACAAACCACTTCCGCTCCTTCGGTCCCTCTCCTAGCTCTTCCTTAGCAGTCTCTGGGCTCAGTCGGATGGTTGGCTGTGGGTATCTGCACCTGTATTAGTCAGGTGCTGGTAGAACCTCTCAGACTACAGCCATACCAGGCTCCTGTCATCAAGCACTTCCTGGTGTCAGCAATAGTGTGGAGGTTTGGTGTCTGCAGATGGAATGAATCCTTAAGTGGGGCAGTCTCTGGACAGCCTTTCCTTCAGTTTCTGTTACATTTTTTTGTCCCTGACTTTCTTTTTGGCAGGAACATTTCTGGGATAACAATTTTGAGATGGGTGTGTGGCCCCATCCCTCAACAAGGAGCCGTGCTATTCTAATGAAGGTGGTCTCTACACGTTGTATCTTCCCCTTTGTTGGGTATTTCTGCTAAAGTCGTTGCTCTTGGGTCCTGGGAGCCTCTTGCTTTCCTGGAGTCTGGGGCTAGCATAGACATACTTTCTAGAAAGGATTTCAGATAATAAAATTTGGTCACTAAAACAGCCTTTGAGCAAGAGAAATTCTGTAGAAAACCAAAAACTTACCAATGCAATTAAAAAAAATCTAACTTTCCATTATATTTCTAGGCCTTTGAAATTGTTAATAGCCAAAAACTAGGAATAACTTTAATAGTGATTTTCTCTTGTAAAATCTGGACCAATGATTCAACCCCCTATTCACAGGCTCCTGTAAAAAAAGATTGGGACAGAAGCCTCATTGTTTGAAATGAATTTGCAGAGTTATCTTACTGTTCTAAAATAAAGTGGGCTTTGAGTTATCACATAAGTGGACTTAATATGCTGTAGAAACATTTTACTGTAAACGGTATCATTAATTTGAAAGACAAATTTTATTGTATCCATGTATTAAATACTATCTTGGGGTTGCTATAGATTGATCAGAAGTTATGAGAGCTTACAACTATTCCAGAGGGCCAGGGTTCAGCTCCTAGCACCTAACTGGTTCCTCAGAATTTTGCGTAACTACAAATTGAGGACTTCTGGTATGCTAATTTGGCCTCCATGTGCAATATATTGATGCAATACACATACACAAGCACATCCACAGCACTTAAAATAATTAATGAATTTATATATATATATATATATATATAATATAATATATATATATAAAACTACTGGGTTCAATCACTTTGAGGAGAATTATTCAACTTGTTATAGACTGATAATAGATTCTCACTCAAGCTTTGCAATTACTAGGACAGGTGAATACTGCATCAAAATTAGTTATAAAGTAATATACTTTATTCCAGTTCAAAACAGACTAGAAAGAGTTAACTCAGTTTTTAAAAATTATATGTATTCCTTGACAAACTCATACATGTGTGCAGTATATTCTGCTTATAGTCACCCATCCTCTCTCCTTTTGGGACCCCCAACATTAAGCATCATTATCTTTACAAATCCCTGTCCAGCTTTCCTGTTTTATTTAAAAAATATTTTTTAAAAAAAAATTTCATCTTTCTTTCCACAGAATCTATCCAAGTGCAGTATACTTGAGAAAAATCTATGGTGATATATTTGAATATAAATTTAAAAAGAAATGGTATAGATTATATATTAGCTTACGAAAGATCTAGGGTTATCGTATCGTTTCAAGGAAATTTCAAGCATTTTCCAGACCAAAGGCAGCTGACTCACTGAGCCTGTGACAGAATAATCAAGACTTGCTCAAGCTCAAGCCAGACAAAACCATAGCATGGAGAAAGAGAAGTGGACACAAAGAACCATGCCTAGCCAAGAAGCTATTTGCGATTTATGCATGCGTGGAGAGGGAAAACCACCTTTTTACGTACAGTGACACTGAATGGATCAACATGACAGGCCAAGTGCCATCATCAGGAGTAGTTAGCCAATAGAATCTACATTCTTTGTTGGTTTATTCCATTCTGTTTCTCTTTTTCTTATTTAAGAGAGAAGATTATGAAGTTGGGTGGGTTGAGAGGCAGAACTTGGATGAGTTGGGGACTAGAAAGAATATGCCCAAAATATACTGTGTAAATCCTTACAGTTTTTTTTTTTCTTTTTTCTTTTTGGTCACTGTTATTGTAATTGTTAATAAAAATACACATACACAGGTGTGCGGATACCTTTACTTACAAAGTTTCTTTAATAACAACAGACAAGGAAGCAGCTCAAGGAAAGCTGTCCCTTCTTATGGAGCTAGGAATGTGCTGTACTGTCCAGAATTTCAAACACAATAGCACATGAAAATAAGATCCTCAGCAGTCTTAGGAAACAGCAAAGGCAGCTAATAGTTTGGAAACTTTTTGACAAAGCATCCTACAGAACCTCTGGGACTTTCTGTGGGGTTGCACCTGCTGAATCCATTCGAAAGTGGAAAAGAGCTTACTTAGGCAAACACTAACTTAATTCACCTGACCTACTGTTCATCCATGCTAAGCAGCATTCTCTTGCTTATTACCATGGGTTTACCCTATAATCGAATAGCTGACGGAATCTGATAGTTTTCAAGAGAACATGAGAACCCATATCATTTTCCCAAAGAAGTTGAAAATTATTTTTTTACTGGTTTCATGTTATTTTTTCATCATTATAAGTTTAAACTATCCGAAATTTAGTTATCATAACTTCAAGACTATGTCTAATTCAAGGTGCTTTGTGTTATTTTTTTTTTAAGATTAATTTCCATAATGGTCTGGCAGGTCTTGTAGTCATTGTCATTGATTTTTCAGTAGCATACAGTTATAACTCTTTGGCCAAAGGATTTAGGAATCATTGCATAGAGAAAAAAAACTTAAATTTAACTTGACATGTTTGAACTTTATAGTGCTTTTTTTTTAATTTGTGGCTAATTGTCCCATTTTCTTTTATAGAGATATTTTTTTCTTTTTATTTCTTTTATGACTTGACATTTCTCTCTCAATAGGCAGTATTAGTTGGCAAGAGCTGCTGTAGCAACGTGCTGATGTTATTATGTGCCTTAAAGCAACAGTTTGTAAGATCTCACATATACAGAATCTATACCTACAGAATTAAGGAGGTAGCTGTGCCATGCTGTTTCAGACACGCTTCCTTGTTTCTTCCTAGCTTCAAGCAGTTGTCAGCAATCTCAGATCCACTTCTAAGGTCTGTCACCCTGGTCCCTTTGAGATCTCTCTGCCTGTCTCTATGTCTGCTTTGTCTTCTTACAATAATCTTTGCATTAGAGCAAATGTAATCCAGTGTGACTTTGTCCTAGGGAATTTCAGCCTCAAAGACCTTATTTCTAAATAAGTTCCTCTGTTTTAGTACTGGATGGAAATAAATTCGGAGGACTTGGCTTCAATTCAGCCTGAGCAATAAACTCACTGAATTTTTCCAATTAAAGTCTGTCTATACCGTATATGGCTCTATCTATGTTATGGTAAAATAATATAATAGTTTGGCTGTATCTAAAATGCATTAGATATTGATTGGTGATCCATCAGTTAGAAACAACGGTTCATTTGTTGATAGGTCTGATGAAAATACAAGGAACCTGAATAATATACAGAAATAATACTATGTCTAATAGCAATTAAGATTAATCAATATCATGGGTTATACACATTTTCCTCTATGTCTTCTGTAGGAATGAATTCTAATGTCCTTTTAGAATTTTCAAGTGAACGCGGTAGTAAGAACACTTTGAGATCTACTGTATTTTGTAGATTCTGTGTATCATTCATTGTGATGAATATTACATTTACACATGTAATTGAGGCAGACCTTTTTAGGAGTTTCATCTGTTATTGGAGTTGTGCTTTAAGATTAGAGGGAAAAGCGCGCGCGCACACACACACACACACACACACACACACACACACACACACTCAACAGGAAACTGGTGGTGGTTGTAGGAGAGAAGGAAATACATATAGGACAACAGTGAGAAAATGTTTGCACTCTGAGTAACTACTCAGCCTGCTTTACCATAGAATCTGCATATTCTCACTCTAAGGGACGGCCACAACAGATGTGCACTTAGTCACAGAGCTAAGAAAATGAGATTGCTTTAAAAATGAAGTTACCTATGCTTACCAGCAGGCATTTATCCTTTCATTTTTATTTCTGGCAGGACTTTAGGCAACAATTGATTCCAGATATTCATTGCACATTTCTGTCATACAAATTCAAAACAAAATATTCTTTCCTTTTTTTTTCTTTATTCTAGGAAGTAGATCAATTATACATGCCCATGATATCATTATATACCTAAGTCAGAGGCTCATGAAGTTAAAACCGAAAATATCAAAAGGAAAAATATGTTGTATTTCAAAATTTGTATTGTTACTGTCTTCACACTTAACAAAAAGTTACATTTAAAATTTAGGCATATGTTATTTATGTACTATTATATAGTGTTAGAACATATATCTTTGCTGAAAGAGATACTCATTGCAATATAAAATGTATAGTTGGAGCTATACATGAATATATATTTGAGACTACAGATTGATATATTGATGTATAACCATTACTAAAGTAAATACATTCTTAATATTGATTGGCCCCTTAAGAGATAAATTATATATATAACATATTGTTTGAACTTCAGATAACCTGCATCGTGTAACTAGTGTTTAAAATGCAGTGAACATTTTGAATAAGCCTTTATCTCTGGGTCTATTATAGAATAGTTTCGAACTTAAATTTCAGTTATTCGCTGCTTTACATTTTCTGTTTATTTGAATAAATGGACATATCATCACTCTGATGTAAGTTTCCATTGACTGGAGTTACTGGCAGTAACATATTTTTTTTCCATCTCACTGAAATGAAAATCTCACTTAAAGTAATTTTTCATGGGGAGCCTACATCTTATGTAACTGAGGAATTGTCATTGCCCATAGCTTTTAGGGAATTGATTATTCTCTGAAATATAATTAAAAAAACAAATTGATAAGGAAGGATTCATGATTCAGTTGGCCCTTTTTGTCTCCCTTGGTCTTTCTATTTGTTAACTAAAAATATTTTATTTTTCAAGCATTCCCGACTTTGCTTTCCTTTGCTATCCTCACCCTACACACCATCACTACTAGACTTCAGTCTGTTGATCCGCTTCCTCCAGGTGAGCAATTTCTTCATCTGCTAGCTTTCTTCTCTGTGATCCGAATTTTACTTGTAAGATGGCATTCATATGACTGTGCATTTGCCATGCGGAAATGTGGACCTTATTTCTTTAAGGGAAAGTCGTAGTGATTTGCTGCTAATTCGTTAGGAGGAGCTGCGTGTGTGGAGTTGAGGCAAGAAAATAAATGCACGAAGTCGGGATTGTTTATTATATTTAAATGAGTTTTAGTGGGCCATTGGCAATTATGGAACGTCTACCTGTTATACTAGTTTCATATTCTAGACAGGATAAGTTTTGCCAAGGGACAATTGGATTCACCAGAGTGGCCTATACAGGAAAGAGAGACTTTTTTTTGTGTGAATTGTTGGTGTCAAGCAAAGTACTTCCCTATCACAGTCATAAGAACTGTTTACTAGGTCCTCAATTTCCTGTTTTTTGGACAACCAGTTGCATGTCATCTTAGATAAGGTTTCTTTATGGGAGCTTATCAGAGGCTTTTAGTGCACTACTTTAAAAAAAATATCTTTACACATCACTCCAATATGAATTCCTAGAGTCAGGGCAGAATCTAATTCATATGAATTCTAATATCTGCCAGAACACAGCATCACTATCCTCTGAAGTGGATGCAATTTGTCAATATATTCTAATCTCCATGCATGCTCTGGATGTGATGTAGATAATCTAAGCACACTGAGGTTTGATGTAGCTGGTCCAGCTGAGTGGAAAACAGGGAGACGTATAAGGAGAAGCCTAAGCTATTCATTACATGTATAGTCTGGATTTGTATACTCTCAGTTACTGAATCATTTGAATGTGTTTCATAGATTTGATTGCCCTCTGAGGAGTGTAATCTCTGCATACAGAAAAGGCTCATCATTGGAGAAAATGATTATATCAGGTTGTTGCTATGTTGAAAAAATATAAAAGCATATTCTGGCAATCGACAAATCACTGTTATATTTATTTGTGTTGCTTAACTTATGCCAGAAATGGACTCGAAGTTGCCTTACTTCCTGTGCGGAAATGAATGGATATTGGAGATAAAATGTAATGGGGAAAAATAGCCTTAAATGGATAACATCAGAGTGAGAAGAATTATTCTTGTCTCTCACTTGGAGATTTTAAGTTAAAGTTTAAAACTTCAGGTTTGTGTGTATGCCCATATAAGCATGCAGAATCTATATAAAATCTCTGTTTTTCTCTTAAATTATTGGGATTATTTTTCGCCAGCTGAGAAGGAGAGTTTTATTTTTCAATGTATTACAAGTTAATTTTAATAAATGCCAAAATATATTTTTAGCTTTCAGAATACAAATTTCAATAGTTTGTTCCCTATTTTCTTATGCACATTTCTGTCTTGATCTGATATTTACTTTCTGCTCAAGTGCATATCATATGTATGCTAACAGGTACACATCTACATGTCCAGAGATGCACCCACAATTTGCACGGCCATTGATTGGTATGAATTTCTGAGTTTGGCTGTGAGCTGTGCCTGAGCATCAAGAACCCCAAAAGTGTGGTTAGGCAGAGCAAAATTTATCTTTATATCCACTGGATAGCTCTGGACTTTGCCTTTAGGCATGACCCTTCCATTCATTTCCAGCCAGAATACGAATTTTATCATGTTTACAGCGAGTGCATTCATAAATATATGTTTGCCTTATACTTAGTAGTATTTATTTAGGGGTAATTATGTAGCAAATTTAAAGTTATTGTATCATTTTCAATACTTGCTTTTGGTTGCTGAAATTATCAAGGTAATCAACATAGTGAAGCTTGCAAATATTGTCCACAAACAGACGTTAGGTGATAAAAGTTCAGTTTAGAGGACAATTGTGGAGGTTTACTTAATATAATCTTTTCCTAACATCTATATGTTTGGATCTATCATTACATATATATCATAAATATTATAATAATTGATTTAACATCTTAAAATAATTAAAATACCAGCACTTTGCTGCTAAAATATCTATTATCATATAAATAAAACACGTGAGTAGTAGATACAGCTGGCCACCTGTATTAAAAGGTTTTAGAGAAATAATCAACCTATGTCATATAAAATAATATCTTAAGAAATTTGTAACTGAGTTGAATATGCACATTTTTTTCTTGTCATTATTAAGTACAAAAATTAGTGTCACTATTTACATAGCATATACAGAGTCTAGCTATTTAAAGTAATCTGGAGATAATTAAAGTGTGCAGGTTATATAGAAGTTTTATCTGAAATGACCACATTTTATACAAGAAACTGAGAAATCAGTAGTTTAGATGTCTATAGAACATGCCAGACCCTTTCATGTATACCAAGCAAAACATCTAACACTTTTTCTGTTTTATAGGCAATAAGGATATAAGTTATGCTTGTAAAAATTTAAAGAAAAAATAATATATAATTTATTTTAGAATGTATATGAACATATATTTATTTTTAATAATAAAATAGGCTTACTCAGTAAACCAAAGAAAATGGGCCGAAAGTTTCCCCCTACCAACTACTGTTAGCCTAATATTTTTCAGTTTTTAGTAATATTACAAATGCCTATATTTGTGTCTTTTGTGCTCATACTTAGTTTTATAAATACAATAAATCAACACTAAGCATTTTAATAGGAAACTAGCAAATATAATATTTAAAATTGTATTCAATTTTGGGTGGTCCTAGGGATTTCATTTGGGACAATTATAGGCTAAGAAATGAACACACCTGCACTTTATAATGTAAGGTATGAATAGGTTTTAAATGAGAGTAGATTGCTATTCACATTTACAAGTTTAGTCTCTTTTGAGCAGAAACTTAGTGTGGTTCCATCTTTGTATTCAGTATTTTTCTGTAATTCGATTTTTGTATTATTATTTCTAAACTAATTTTAGGCCTTAGTTAAGAGATTGCTGCAGTCTATGACAATTCAAGGAGATTTGCTTGAGGATGAAGGCGGTATGTTTGCTACTTCCTAGTCCACCGTGTAATAGATGAAATAGTATTTGTTTCTGCTAGAGAAGAGAGGCAGGGAGAGAGAGAAGGAGGGGAGAAGAAAGACAGAAACAGAGACAGAGACAGAAACAGAGACAGACAATGACACACACACAGAATATATATATATATATATATATATATATATATATATATGCATATATATAGAGAGAAATTAATAATTTTAATAATTTTAACATGTAGGAATTTATTTTCTTGTGCCTCAGGCTTTACATAAGACTGATTATGGAACACTTTTAACCATAAGTGAGTAGTTTAAATGGCCTTTCAGTGAGTACCAGGACCAAGGAAATTTAAATAAATAAATAAACAAACAAACAAACAAATAACAGCTACTTGATATCAGTTTGGGCAGCAAGAGAGATCATTCTTAGGATTGAGCATACAGTTTTAGTACAGTAAAATTTCAGTCCCAATGTGCTTCAATTATCAAAGAACATCCTAATGAATTCTGCCTGTGAGGTCAATATGATTTTTTTTTAAATTAGATTTGAATTACAAGTCTGAAACTTAAGTATGTTCTCATATCATTTTGAATTTGTTTTCCTGGTATTATTGCTCAGGGGAAATATGTTTCCTTTTAATCTTCTCTTCTTTGTTCTGGTTGTGGTTGATTAGCAATTAAGTCAGAGGAATTGCTCTCTAAGATAAGGAAGTGTTTAAGACCCCATGGCAGAAAACTTCTGATGTGGGCTGCGATATGTGTGTGATTGTCTTGAGCAGAGCCTTTGGCCCTTGGTTGGTTACACAGCAGCTTAGCCCACCAGGTCGCATCTCTTTGCTTTCTGAGTTTCCTGACCTTTGTTTTTTGAACTCTTCATTTCTCTTCAGTATGTTTTAATGATTACAGAATATTAACGCTGCTACTAGAGAAAAAAAATGTCTTGTCCTTGCCAGTAAAATCCATTACAAGAAACATTTCAGTGTATTTACTCTAGAACATGGAAATTGAATCTATTGATTTTGCTTAAATTTTCATTCTTGGGACGATCCAACATTACATGATAAAAACATCTGCTTCCAATAAACCAGCAGTGTATTTACAGGTACTAACAACAGATGATCTCAGGAAAATACGCCAATAGCAGAGGGAAGTGTTATGTATCTCTATTTCCTCATAGTTCTTTCAGCTCCAGTCTGTGATTCCACTGGCAGTGGTAATGGTGGTGTTGGCTGGCCCATGATATATAACTTGTTTTAATAAAATGAAGTTGAAGTTGTTGCCATTCACACTTCTCATATGTCACTCTGAGGTAACCTATACATCAAACCTACATACTATCTGGTTTGATGCTGTCATGTAAAGTTTTCCCTTAAGACCAACCATATTTAACTAAAATATAAATTTCTTATGATTTACATATGATGCTTGAGTGAATATGCACGTGGAAACACACTCATGGTGCAGGCTTCATTTTGTTTTTACTTTTGGTAGAGAAGAATTATCATTATAGGAACTGATTCTCCAAAAATATTATTTCCTGCATATATATATATACATATATATATTACACATATGCATATATGAAATACTGAAAATGAGCAGAGCATTTTTCTGCTCATTTGGAATTATACCTAATTTAGCCTCTGAAACATTATCTGTCTCTGTCTCTTTTAGGACATCATTTAAAAAAAATAAACTAAGCAATTAAAACCTTCCTTAAAACTTCATCTTCTAAGACAGCCATATTTCATTGAAAGGTGTTGATTGATTCCTAAATAATAAGGAGAAGATTAGCTATCTCTGACTTAACTCTTTTTCTACGAGTGCTAAGAATGACATTGATTCTGTTTACTTGTTTCTAGCAATTGAAGACAAAGAAGTGCTAGAAATGAGCTGAACAACAGGATTTAAATTGGTAAATAGATGTACTTCCCTAAAGAAATCAGATAGCAGGCATGAGAGAGACACTAATAAGACTATCTTGCTTGCTTCTTACAGAGTTTGGCTTAATAGGCATGTTTTTATTGACCTTCCTTACAGGATTACCACTTTGCTAGGAAGATGACTTGAATCTTAAGTGTATTCATCCGTGTCATCTAAAATAGTGCCATTATCAGAGATAGGGTTAGCTTACAGAGGCAATAAAGGCATAAGGAAAGCATCCTCTGGAAAGATAAAGAATAGTAGCAAATTTACATAGTCTCTGGTCTGGAGTTCACACAATTATTTAAGTTGCTAGAATTTAAATTTGTCCTTGTAAACTAAACAGCTTTTGTGAACTATTGCATACCAGAACATAAGTTTTACACTGCATATAAATTAGGTTCTTCTGAAAGCTTCTTAACCCTTTGAAGACCTCACAATTATGAAGACATTAATTTATATGTAGATGGAAGCATTCAGATAAAGTGTGAAATACAAAGGCAGCTAAGTTCAAACACAAAAGAAGCTGGCCCAATTTACACAGCACTGCCACAAGAGATAGAAGAATAGAAAGGCAGTCAGAAATTCCTACAAGAGAAAAAAGAAACCTAAACATGCTGAAGTGTGGGTCAGATACTCATTCCTGGATACTCACTAATTTGACAATAAAATGATAACAAGCTGATTATTTAAATATGGTTTTGATTTCATTAGCATTGTCACTGATTATATTTTTTTTTAAAGAGAAAGTATTCAGCCCTATAAATTTGAGTAAAATTATATTGCCAGACAAGATTTCCTTGTTTTATCATTTAAGATGATATCTTTACAAGCTAGGATTATATATATATATATATATATATGTGTGTGTGTGTGTGTGTGTGTATATACAAGCATGGTGTTTAACAAGTGGATCTGATGTTGCTCTAAGCATTGTATATATCATAGAAATAGAGTTCCTATGTAAAACTTGTAGGTTCTGTTTCAGTGTGAAAACTGACATTAAGAGTTCATCACTGAATAGTTTTAAATTATGTAAAGTAATGGCTTCTATTGAAAAATCACTAATTGGCTTTGGAATTTCTTTTTTTTTCTTTTTCCAACTTTTTATTAGGTATTTTCTTCATTTACATTTCAAATGCTAGCTCAAAATTTCTTAAATTTAATATTCCTTCCTACTACATGGCCTTGTTCTCATTTGTGTGGTATCTTCTTCCTCGAAGACTCTAATCATTTCTGAAGGTAAACAGAGTAATCATAATAAGTATTTGGGGAAGATAAGGGAGGGAGCATGAAAATTATTTGGAAAATCATGATATTTTCATCATCTGAAACTGAAATGCTTATTCTGGAAAGAATAGAGCCTTTCTTTAATTATTCCTGTTGACTTAAATCATCTGCATGTTGGATAAAATTCTGAGATTCATATTCTATTTTATTTAAATTTATCCTTTCTCTTGTTGGTATTTTGTTTGTCCTTCACATATGTGGTAACATATATAAAAGATGGTTTATGATTTAGGAAAATTAGAGAAAAGAAGAAGTATTTATGATGCACAATCACACTCGCTACTGGATCTCTGCTAAAAAATTAAAAAAAAAATTATTTGAACCTAAAGACTTGAAGACTGTCTTTAAAATAGGAGTAGATAAAGTAAACTGGAATTTGAGTAGCCAAGACGTGGGACCAGAGTGACCATGCCTGAGAATAGTTTTGGGAATAGGGAAGTGTGTTACTATTAGCAGTAGAAGGATGGAGATGCAAGCCTTCTGAAAACCATGCTGATTTGGATACTGTCTTCTCTTTGGTACATTTACATATTGTATAAAATAAATGCTGTTGAATTTCTTCCTCATTCAGGGGTCAGATAATAGAGGAATTGTACAAGAAATGTGGTCAATGGCTCAATCACCTTTGTGCCACATTGCCAGCTATACTGAGGTGTTTATTTGTTTGTTTGTTTTTGTTTTTAAATCTCATTCAGAATTTTCCTATGGAATTTTTAGATGCTAGCTAATTTTACCCACACATTTATTTTATTTGTTTTTGTTGTTGTTGTTGTTACTGTTTGGTGATGAAGCTTATATTCTTAAACCGATAAAGCCAATCTCTCATAGATCTGTGAATTGTACACTTCTTTTTTATTTCTGTATATTTTATGAAACTGTAAGATTTATTTTCATTGTGTTTGGAAAAAAATAAGCTTTCAAAGTCTTTGAGAATGCAAAAGTATTGTTTGTGGGTGGGAAGAGAGTAGAAAACTGGGTTAAATTATTATTTTATTATTACATATTTTCCTCATTTACACTTGACTATCCCCAAATCCCCCTATACCATCCCCTACCCTGCTCCCCAACCCATCTAGCTCCTTCTTAGAATGGGGAACAAAATACCCATGGAAGGAGTTACAGAGACAAAGTTCAGAGCTGAGAGGGAAGGAAAGATTATCCAGAGACTGCCCCACCTGGGGATCCATCCCATATACAACCACCAAACACAGATACTATTGCATATGCCAGAAAGATTTTGCTGACAGGTACCTGACACAGCTCTCTCTTGTGAGGCTATACCAATGCCTGGCAAATACAGAAGTGGATGCCCACAGTCATCTATTGGATAGAACACAGGGCACCTAATGAAGGAACTAGAGAAAGTACCCAATGAGCTAAAGGGGTCTGCAACCCTATAGGAGGAACAACAATATGAACTAACCAGTACCCCCCAGATCTGTGTCTCTAGTTACATATGTAGCAGAGGATGGCCTAGTTGGCCATCAATAGGTGGAGGGGCCCTTGGTATTGAGAAGATCATATGCCCCAGTACAGGGGAATGCCAGGGTCAAGAAGCAGGAATTGTACACTTCTATCTGGTTGTTGTGTTTGTTTCTACTCTTTAGCTGAACCCATTCTCCCTAAACTCTATTACAGTGTCGTCTATCTTTTGAAATGAAGATCAAATAGCACCTTTTGTATAGATTCCTTAATGATATTATCACATACATCATTCTGCAGATTTCTTTTCTTGACATTACTATGGCACATTTCAAAATGTAATTATTCATGAATTGTTTTCTTTATGTAGAATTCAAATCTATTTTATACTCTCTCAAATACTATCTTTTCTTTAAGCTCCTTGAGGATGGGCAAAGATTTCACAAACTTGTGAATTTGAAAGTCACTAATTTACCATCAACCACTACCTGTTATAATACTAGACACAAACTAGTTGCTTAATACATTGATAAACAATGAATCGTTAGACATGTTGTCTTTAAAGAAACTGAAGAAGTACACACCATACACATGCCTAGAACCTCTCTATTAGAACACTGTGATTACATTGTTTTGCATGTAAAGGGTCTGCAATAGTCCTTTTCGCAAAACAAATGCAAACCTGTATCACTGTACAATATTAAGCCTGAGAAGCAGTTTTCCTAAGGGTGCCTGTTAGGAAATTGATAGCCCCATTTAGCTGTGCCTTCACTTCCAAGCATCTGCTACTGCCCCAGGTGATAGCTGTGCCTATATAAGAAGACTTGGGGAGGAGAGCACCTACATTTTAAATGATAATCTTGGAGAAGTGTGCTGTGGGACACACTTATATTTGTGCTGTAAGTTTCCACAATATGGGTTAGTGTCTCTTGTTTTATATACCAGGTACTTCCATATCACATTTCCTTCTATTGTTTTGCACTTGTTCTGTAACATAAATTTTATTTCGATTTGTCTCAGGCTTTTCTTCATCTCTGAGCACTATCTGTATGTTATCTATATATATTCAAACATTCCACTCTGATAGGCATTTTTATTTTGTCCAAGAGGTCACAGACACTTAAAACCATCCCTGAAGGTGAGCAGGTGCATTGACGAGTAAGCACTACTGCTCCAAGCAGCTCCAAATCCTCAGCAGCAATTGGATTCACTTGAATGATATAGGCCAGTGGTTTCTGGTGCCTGAATGCAGCCGTGGCAATACATTTAGAGGCATTGTGCAATGCAGGTGCACGCTTGAGGATTGGTACTTCAATGCCGCCACGGTTTGACTATTTGATGGTATTATAATAACCCCCCTCTTCAAAATGTGCTCTCTGCCTATCTAAAGCAGATAGAATAGCATCCCACACCTAAAATAAAGTCTGAAAATGGGATTGGTTGTGAATTCAAATGATGCACGTGTGCTTCTTTTGATGTATTTTGGTTCTGTGAATTATATTTCCAAAATCTTATCATTTATAAAAAAAATCACTACAAAATAATTAAATTCATTGTCCTCAATATGAAGGATTTTTTCTCATTAAATCAAGGATGTGTGAACAGTTACCTTCTGTAAGAAGTGTATCATAACAAAATATTTTACTTCACGCATTAAAATTTAAAGGCAAGATGACACCTCACTTCCACCTATCAGTTGCAGTATTTGATTAGTGAACAGCATAGCTTCCTGTGCCCAAGTGAGAAACACAGGGATGCTAAGCTCTGATGGTAGATTGCCTAGAATGTAAGTGCTTGTTCTTCCCCATCACAATTTTCCATTCTCATTCTCCATTTGTCGTGAATAATACACAGACCACAGTTATTAAATCATGTCTAAAATAAAGCACACCAGTTTTGTGAATCCTCATTAAGCAAAATCTTACCTCTAATACAACTGTGTTTTCAGAGTATTCATATTATCTATCAAGCGAATTTTTTTATTCTGAAAGGAAAAAAAAAAAGAATAGTTTTTTTGGCAAAGTAACTTGGCTTCCCATTTTTCAGAATAATACCAAAAGTGAAATCTGTATTCCAGTCACAGACAGAAAGAGTGAAACCAGGTTTATTTTTATCAAATATTCAAGCAAATAGGGACTCAAAACTTATAACTGGAATTAATTTCTACGGATATAGATTATTACGATCCTAATTTTCTGTAGTGACTCACATCGTCACCACAAGCTCTTTGGGATTTACAGAATTGCAAAGGGAAGTTAGTGAATAATAACAGCCAAAAGAGGGGGGAGGGGAAACACTGTTTATGTTAGAGAAGTGTCATTTCACAGGATGTTGCAAGTCTACCAACTTAGTGAAAGAAACCTGCTTTCTTAGCTTTGTTGAACTGTATTCTGACAGGATTCCGCAGTTCCCAGTGATCCTTTTTCCTGATCTATAAGAATGTACTTGAAGAAATTGGAATTTGCTCTGCTCCTAGAGAAGCGTGTACATCCTTATATGTACATTTATATGTATGCACAGAAGATTTAAAAGAAAAGAGAGCAACAGCAAGCTGGTGTAGGAAGCTATATGTCCTGATCCATGGCCAAAGATCTTGTTTTGTTAAAATTTGCAAGTAGATGAGAATCTGAGACCTATACTGTGCTTAGATACTGTAGTACTAACTTAAAAGCTACCATGCTAGCTGGAAATAGACGTCAGTGCCTATCCCACTTTTCCAGACAGCTGATAGGTGTTATGAAAGCTTATATTGGTGAAAAAGATAAATTAGAAATAAAATAAAATGAGAATAAAAAAAGTGTGCTTCTATTTATACAACAATCTGCTCGGAAACAACTCTAATTTTACAATGTTATAAGATGCACTACCAAGCACTGCTTTAATAGAAAAGCTCTATGCCTATTTAAAGCTGTTTACAAAACAGAAATAAAAACATCTTGTTGGTAGTCACAAAGCACAGAAGAGTTTTAAATACCCCTCCCTACTGCTACTGCACTGCAGAACTTCCTCACTCACACCCTGATTGACACACAGATTTGCAAACATCTGTGTCACAGATATTATTTCTTCATTGTACATATCTCTAAGTAGATCAGAGTGGGATACTGAAGGCATATGTATATCTGATGCTGGAAACTCTCTGCTCTTTCTGGAAACTTTTTTTCTCGGGTATAAAAACATGTGAACTTTGGAGGTAGCATGTATATCTGAAACTAAGAGGAGGGATTCTCTGATGTCCTCTCCAACTTTCCTAAGCCACTGGTGACAGGTTTGGTGTCACGTATTTTCCTTTAAGTGCTCTGTATAGTGCTTTGAAGAAAAGGGAATGGGTTTAAATTTATAATTTGAGGTAAGTTTCTGCCTGGGAGCAAGATAGAAAAGAAAAATTAAATAAATTCACTCTGAATTAAGATAATTGTGTTTAGTTACTCAACAGTTTTTCTTTATAGTGGACATATATAAACACACACACACACACATCTGGCACTCTGGGGAATCACTTAGATTTTGCAGAACTACTTATATTTGACAAAGGTTCACTTTTCTTTGCTAACCCTTCCTGGCTTCACCATCTTGGCTTTAATTTGAACGTTCACAGTAGCTGTGGACAACTCCTCACTGAGCATCAGAATGGCTAGGCATGTCTGATGATGGAGTGATGTTCTAGGATTAAACTCTCAATATAAAGGTTAAATAATACATAGCCTTTCACTAAGACTGCTAAAAGTGCAACTATCTAAGTGTTTAATTATGAAATTTTGAAGTTAAATACAGTTAATTCGTTGACCTAAACACTGGTTTCACACTCATCACGATACAATGAAGATGATAATTAAAATGGTGTGTTTCCTTTACATTTCTATCTTTCTTTCCTGTTTTTGAGACAAAATTTCACTATGTGGGCCAGGCTGACCTAGCTGAGCTGCAACCTTGGCTTCTTGAGGGCTGGTTTTAATAGATATAATTTTGAGAAAATGTAGTGCAAAATCCCAATCCAGACTGTTCTGAAATCCACAGTTATCATCCCCACTCTTTCAAGTCATAATGCTACAGGAATGTACCACATTCAGCTGAACGTGAATTTTACTAACAAGGAAATGATTGAAGCTCGTTGGTTGTCAGGAGGCGTTTCATTGAATTAGATACTTAAGAGTTCAGACTCTGTAACCTCTATTTGTGGATGTTCCGATATATTTTTTTAATTCCACAGTTTCTGTCACGTGTATACCTTTAGGGCTCTGCTGTCTTTCCAAGAAGGGTCACATTCTTTGAAATAATGACCACGTAGTCATGAAGCAAGGATGACAATAAGAGAGAATTATTTCTAGATAATCTCAAATTAGAAGATAAATTGGATCAGAACAACTCTGGTGTGAGCTCTAATGCCCAGGGCCTCTCTACTTGTCTAAGACAATCCTCAAATCTATGTCCATATGATCTGCTTCTTGCAATTTTACTATACTACATTCTGCTTGTCCATTCTTTTGAAGACACAGAGTACAACTTGATTAAATTCTTTGATAGCTGTAATGCTTGACTGAATATTTGCTTTATCTTTGGTATCACACAGTTAGCTTATTTGAGGAGATTTAAAACATCCCAAAGATGGGGTACATGTGGCTGCTATCTTCCCAGTAGATGTAACCATCCTTTAAGTGTTCACCTTCATAACCACCCTCTTTCCCTTTCTGTTCATCTACCGATGCCTCAATCCTTTTCTTCCTCTTCCTTCCCTTCATATTTCTAACCTTTTACTATTTTCTCCTTTCTTAATTTCAATTATTTCATTTTGCCTAATACTTTCTTTCTAGCTAATTATTTCCTCAATGGGACCATGTCTCTTTTTACATCTACCTACGTGTCTGTTTATGTAAGTTCGTTCAGGAAGGCTCTACTCGTTAATTCTTACTTGAACTTTTGCAGTTACAGTTAACTTTATGCTCATAGTTTCTGCTGTTTATACAAAAAAAATGCCATTCGATTTTCCTCACTGTCTGTGAACTGCTGGCGTCAAAATTATAGTGTAATCACAAGCTGAAGAACTTGTAATGTATCATAATCAATACGTTAAATTTGCTTCCCTGGATGTGACAGAAAAGAGTCAAGTAAAAAACTCTGGGCAAGTGCAGCAGTGGAGCACAAACACTTGTTTCATGTTGGTGGTTTCAAAGTCAGGGTCGATGCACATTTTTTTTTTAAATCTGCATTAGTCTATCTCTTTCTCTGACCCTAAATCCATGCTGAGTTCATTCAGGGCTGGTTATGTAAATAGCTGAAATGGAAGTCTAGTCAATACTGAAATACGAAACCATGTTGGTATGTTTCAAAAAGAGTGTATTGGTTGTAAATCATTTAAGGTAAAATGCTTGGAACCAAAGGATACAAAACATTAACAAAGCCATGTGATGCCATTCAGACCAGAAAGCCTAAAGAAAATACCTCATATCAAACCATTAAGGCATTAAAAATATAATTTTTTCTGAGTTCTAGGTTCGTCTCTAGTAGTTCATGTCCCATTTACCAGGCTTCCAGACAAAGTCTGTATTACTCTATTGATGCATAATTCAGACTACCACTAAAGATTCTTTCCTGCTTTACATAATAAATTTAAAAAGGAATGCTTCATTTTTCCAAGGAAAATAATTCATTAAAATGGTAAGTTAAACTATGTGCAAAAGCAACATAAATACTTCTAAATTTTCATAAGTGTAAATAATATATGCTATGATGTTTGTCTTGTCAAGGTACTACTCTGGCACTTCATAAAACAGTATTTATTCCATGGCTGAAGTTTCTTCTGGTAAAGTAGTTTGTGGGTACGCTTTGTTGGTGACTGATGATAAATTTTCTATGGACTTTAAGTACAAAATCAAATGTTTCTTGTGACTTTGAAAGTTACCATACAAATAATTTCAAATTTGCTGTTTTCCTATGTCAAATGCATTGCTTGTAGACTTCTCTTTCCTTGTAGAGTGTACCATGTATTGTAGGGATCATCTAGCATCAATTAAAAGGCAAGCCCTAGGGCTCCTAAATGTGTAGGGAATTCTATTCCCATCACATGGAGGTAAATTGTAAATATCCTCTTCTCCTAGTAGTAGTCCCCGATCAAAATGCATCATTAAACAAAAGGGAAGTAACCATTCATAGAGGAAAGGAACAAATGAGTAGGTGTAATTCAAATACATGGTTGAAAATATTGGACCCAGTAGGGAGTTCATAGCTACCATCACAGCGAAGGCATCTTACTTCGTGTTTCCTCATCACCATCTTTAAAATAGGAATCATTAAATAATGCTTTACATAGATTGTCAACATGTCTATTGTCAAAAAGAGATGTACAAGTCTTCAGAGCAGACATTTTTGTTTTGAGCAGGAAATCATGAAGTGTCATTATTCTGAACTATACCTGTTGAGTAAGCCCTTTTCACCCACTTACGCCAAAAACAAAAACTGAAAGTGAAGGGAATTGATTACAAGATCCACATGCATATATAATAAAACAGGAAAGTGCCCTTTTGACAAGCTTATTCATAATACATTGTGATAGGAAATTCCATTTGCTGCTCTCAGTAGGGTAAAAGTCAGCTATGAAAGGAACCCTTTTATTTCATGACTGTCACCAATGTAACAATTGCAAATATAAGGATCAAATATTTTTAAAGTATCTTAGAACTTATTATGAAAATCTGTGATCCACTCTTTACCCTCTTACTTGATTTAACAAAATGAATCCTGACCATCCTTTTTGAAGCTCTCTCTCTCCAGCACGGGTTACATAGAACAAAGACTAAATTCCCCAGGGGATCTGGTTACAGTGATGGTGTATTCCACAGAGAATCACTCTCCCATGACCACATTTTACTTCTTCCCAGGCTATGGGAATTCGTTAATATCTAGAGAATAGACTTAAAATAAAACCATTGTCTCAACCAGCAGGTTTATGCAACCATCCTGAAATGTTTTAATTATTGTTTTCTTTTCCTTTTTAATTAAGAGAGCAGAGGTCAAGCAAGCCCACTGAGAGCTGATCACAGCCTCAAGTAGAAATGGCAAGGAAACTCTAAATGATCGGATTGTTGTTTTCTCTTTTGTTTTGCAGAACCAGAAGAGTGCATTAATTGCACAGATGAATGCCGAGTGCTTGGTCATTCTGATAGGTGTTGGATGCCACAGTTCCCTGCAGCCAATCAGGCTGAAAATGCAGATTACCGCACAAATCTCTTTGTACCCACAGTTGAAGCTAATGTTGAGACTGAGACTTACGAAACTGTGAATCCCACTGGGAAAAAGACTTTTTGTACATTTGGAAAAGACAAGCGAGAGCACACGATTCTCATTGCCAATGTGAAACCTTATTTAAAAGCCAAACGTGCCCTGAGCCCTCTCCTCCAAGAGGTCCCCTCAGCATCTAGCAGCCCAACCAAGGCATGCATTGAGCCTTGCGCCTCAACAAAAGGCTCCCTGGATGGCTGTGAAGCAAAACCCGGGCCCTTAGCAGAAGCAAGCAGCTCCTACCTGCCCACTGACAGTCAGTACCCTTCACCCAGTAAGCAGCCAAGAGACCCTTCCTTCATGGCTTCTGATCAGATGGCAAGGGTCTTCGCGGATGTGCATTCCAGAGCCAGTAGGGATTCCAGCGAGATGGGAGCTGTGTTGGAGCAGCTGGAGCAACCCACCAGAGATCTGGGCCGAGAATCGGTGGATGCCGAAGAAGTTGTGAGAGAGATTGATAAGCTCTTGCAGGACTGCCGGGGAAATGACCCTGTGGCTGTGAGAAAGTGAGGGGGAAAAGGCATTGGTGTTTTCTTGTCTCTTCTGTTGATTTGAAAATGATCACTTCCGGTGAAAACCCACTTTACAGGGATGGCAAAGGACCAGTGCTGCTTTAAGGCTTTTAGTGAACATCTGAAGTGCCCACAAGTATGTTCTTTTCACTGCTGTTTCTTTTACAGAAATAACAATGGTTTTGACCAAACTTATATTAGGACAGAATTAATGATGCTTAAAGAGAAAGGAGAAAAGAGAGAGAGAAGAAATTGGAAAGACACAAAAAGGAGGATGAGACAAGTTACCTTTTGACAATCTGTTAGGAAGGTATGCAGTGTGAGACTTAACGTATTTCTGATCACTCTAAGACTGTCCTCCCACGAGATTGATGCTGACTTAACTGTTTACCTATAAACCCATACAAAGCAGGGTCATATTTGTTATCTGTGGTGGACTACTAGCTGACATCACAGGCTTCTACTGAAAGTCCCGAAAAGACCTTGCAGTAGTCCAAGCTACACCAAACATTAACACATATTTGTGGTAAACATTTCTGTATAAAGTACCTGCCAAGCATAGAAACACAAAGACCATTCCATACCATTAGTCAGAAAGCAAAAGAAAAAAAATATGTAATAATAACAAAACAGAAAAAAAAAGATAAAACTACAAAAACCCTTGGTCATTTGTAAGACACCTCATGTCATATAAAAGTTCAATGTAAAAAGATATAGTCTGTGTTGTCCTGAACACATGTAGACCTATTCACTTCATTAAAGAAGAAAATTTTGAAAATTTAAAAATGTCTATTTAGCATTTTAGTGTCCAACAAAGATATAAGTAATGGTGAGTTTATTTTACATTTGAACAGTTCTGAATTATGGGTTATCACTGAGTAGTAATACTGAGAGAAAATTAACATAACTAAAATGTTTTACTCAGTTTTTGGACACTAAAATAGCTCAGGAACGTGAAAAAAAAAAGACTTAGACATAACAAATCACATGACCATTTAAATGTGCAGATGTAAGAAGATTCAATGTGTTTACATCAAATGACATATTTTTATTGATTTATTGCAGATTCCGTGCATATGAGCCAAATTGTTGAGTGTATAAGAGCTATATTGTGTATTTTATTAAATTAATATATAGTTGTGTTGCAAAACTCTTTGGGCTTATATTGTAAATGGCGAGTGTTGCCTCGGTAGCTGTCGAACTCTATGAGTTTTGTTTTTCCTGCTTCCTTTTCCCCATGGAGCGTGGGGAGCAGGGCCTCAGAGCAAAGTCTCTCATTTAATGTATAGTCTACCAAGTATACAGTACACAATTCTGTTCCAAGTGTGCTTGAGTGAGCCGATGAAGCTAACTGAAAGATCAGAAAAATACATCTGTCAGTCATAGTTCTGTGCAAGTCCTTGTAGAAAGCTTTGATTAAAGTCATGCTAAATCACAAGAAGGTTCCCCCTTGCTCTCCATACCGTGAAGCTTCTGCCTATGTAGATATCATAACATTGGTTGGCTCTCAAAGTATCTTCAGTGGTTCTGGTGTGTGTACACATCATATTCGTAAGTGTACGAAATGTTCTAATGCATGTGTAGTGCCAGTGCTGGTTACATGCATTGTGTGCTGTGTCACAAGAGGTTTGGGTCTTAAACAAAATGTGTTTTTTAACTTTATCTCTGTGCTCTTCTGCCTGTTTTTATTTGTGTTCTTTGAGAATAATACCTATTATTCCACCATTGGTTTCACCTTTTCCTGTGGCATTTAGCAAGTTTCCAACCTACTTCCTTACGAGGCTAAGAAAACTCTAATTTCAGGAATTGGGAAAAATAAAATTAGCACTCACAGAAGTAGTAGCAGATGGGGAAATGCCTTGATTGACATTTCCCTTCAGCATTTAATTTTTTTTTCGGCATTTAACAGCTTCATGGCAAACAGTTTGAGCCCATACCTTGGAAAATGTGGTGCTGAGTTAAATAAAGGCTGTTTATGCTCTGGAGCAGGAAAAAAATTTATTATTTGCAAACTGGGAGGGATTTCTGTGCCTTCTTTTCTGGCCACCAAGCCAGTATAGAAACAGTATATATGTCAAAAATAATAATAACCTTATACTAAAAACAAACAGAAAAGCAAAACAAACTTTGAACTAAATTAAATTCTTTAATTAATAATAATAAAAAATCTG
The DNA here is from genome assembly GCF_978045245.1 of Mus caroli. Taxonomy (NCBI): domain Eukaryota; kingdom Metazoa; phylum Chordata; class Mammalia; order Rodentia; family Muridae; genus Mus; species Mus caroli. The sequence goes on from NW_028227267.1 coordinate 80,820,104, forward strand.
CTGGAAATCTTTCCATCATTTCAGGAAAGTTTTAGATTGTACGTTTTAGATTGGATGATCCCCCTCTGCCTTATTCTCTTGAGAACTGCATTGGGGTCTTGGTAAGAGCCTCTCTACATCTCTACTCCTGCCTTTTGTTATCCATCCATGTTTAAATTAGAAAAGAGGGGATCTTTTACATGTGAAATCCAACTGACCCTATATTTTGGACCATTCATGTCTGTACAATGTGTGTCTCTGTTCTATGATGTTACTTTTACCAGGAGACTACAAATTGATTTAGCTGGATAGTTAGTTGAAAGTTGCTGAAAATCTGTTTCTGTAGTCATCTTGAGCTTTGCCTCTCTCTCACTATTCAGATAACCACTTTAGTGACATCTCAAGCAGTGTGCAAGGAAACGCAACGCAAACAATAGGTTTATTTTTCGAAACTTCTTAGTTCCAAGTAACCAGCTGTTCAATGTATTGTTAAGTGTCAGAAACATTGAAACGCCATACAAGTCTCAGAATTGGTTGTGCCAACACGTGATGGATTGAGTCTAAGCTGTCACCAGTGGTCTGCTAGTATTAGCTGTTTAATACATTATCTGTACTTAATAGTGATTATTTATTTACAAGTTGGTGGTAGTTCAAGTCAGGACTCTGAGCTTTTATAGTTGAGGGAATCTTGTTTTTATTCATCTCCCTGGGACCTGCCTTTAACTCAGAACACTGGTGCTTGGCTTCCAAGGAAGCCTTTGTGATGCCAAAATCATACCTTTGTGGAAACAATGGCTGTAATGGATGGTACATAATTGGGGGGAGTTGAGGGGGTTTCTGGGATTTAGAATGCTTTACACACACACACACACACACACACACACTGAAAAAAAAAGGTATTTAAGCAGAGGAAAACTGTCCATTTAGGGAAATTTTAGTAAAAGACACAAAATGAAAAAAGAAATGCATAGTGGTGAACTAAAGACAAAACATCAGTAATGAAATCTTTTCCCCATTTGTTAATGAGGAATATGCTTTCATTAAAATTCAACATAGTACGAATCACTGTTATGCTATATCAAAGTAAACACTGAAGAGACATCTATATTCTCAAAGAAGATTGTCACGTTGTTTCTTTACTAGACAAACTTATCCTTATGGCAAACAACACAAAAAACTAGACCTTGTTCCATTGATTCACTGAATTACCGGGAGAGAAATTGATTGTTGCTTTCCCGAAATTACCTAGGCTCTTGTAAAACATGACTTTCCTTTTAAGGATGTAGGCACTGCTCAAATTAAAAAAAAAAAAGGCACCATAAAAAATAGTCATGTAGTAATGAGCAGTATGCTTTATGAGAATCAGGTTAAAAGGTGTTTGTTGACTAATGGAGTGGAATCTGCTGGGGTCATCAAATAGACTAAGGCCTGGCATACTATATGCCTACTCATTATTGTCTAATTATATTCTTTTGACAAGAGGCAGCATTTACCAGAGCATTAATTCCATCGGAGTTTTGGCTATCAAGATGTGTTGATTTGAAACATAATTGAATGAGACCTGATTAAGGTCCCACTCTCCTGGCCCCAGTGTTTTTGCAGGTTAGCTATGTGCATTTATCAGTCCCATCGTTTCATAAGGTTCTTCGCTGTACCAAGTGATTGGTGAACAACGACGACGACAACAACAACAAAAGCAGCATACATTGTATGGATTTATCTCAACGCTATTGTTTAATGGCTGTGTTTCATGTGACCTGTCTGGAAAATGAGGACTCTGAATAAAAGCTATTACTAATAGTGGTGTTGCCTTCCCTTGATTCATTAATGCAGAAGTGATGCATTCCACTGCACACCACAAGAGGACCCCCAAATTCGGTATCACAACTGTTTTCTGCTTTGCAAGAAAGTGAGATCTTAGAAATTACTTAACAATAAGTCAATAGATTCTAATAGAAGTGAACACTCAAATATATTGGATAAATGAACAATCTTGGATAAATGAACATAGAAACTATGATTTATGAATTCTTGTACCTTGCATTATTTACATTTGGTGTAAACAAAAGCCTCTCCTACCATTTCAGCAATCATTTGTTGAATTCATATCATGTCTTTGCCTACCTATCTAATGTGCACCCAAAATATACTGTGAATGCAGAGTGCTGCCTGGGTTTCAGTCAGGTGGAAAAAGCAACTAGACATTTTAATCCACCCAACTTGTCATATGATTATTCTTGATTTTTCTTAGTTACCCCAAACAGGCTGCGTTTTTGCTTAGTCACAATAAATGACAGGCTTTACAATTCACGCTCACATAATGTTTGGCCACACAGGGAGATGTGTTCCATTTTTTTTTTCTATCACATTATCAACACTGTGTGCTACATTAGACTTACTGCAGACTGAATACTTTTACCTGTCCTCACTTTGGTTCATCTCTATGTTGGGCTTTTTGTTTCATTGAATATTAACCAGATTCCAGCATATAGAAGAATCCTAAGGTACAAAGAGGCACCAAGACAAGCACATTTTGTATGTAGAACAGTTACAGTTTATACCTTGGCAATACCTGTGAACGCAGGAATTGCCCTACTCTTTCATTAGTCTGTTCTGCTGTCTACTGCTTTACAAAGCAAAGGTAGATAAAGACACTGTTAATTCAGTCATATGGATCATGTGACCAAGGTCGAGAGAGAATGGAACCATTTAGGTGAAGAGCCCTATCTGGATATGACAAACGTAGGAGGAGATTATGAACTCAGCATAGGAAAGCCTTGCTATATCTCAATGAAATATTCCAGAAATGACACTATTTTCACATAGAGATGACCAAAGATACAATTACTAGACAGTTCTTACAAAAATAGTAAGAAAAATAAAGTACCCATATATAGTGCCACTGTGGCACATCGAAGTACAATACCCAGTGAATAGATTATTTTCAAATTCTTCATTACTGTGGGTTCTATAGCCTAACACACCACCCATTAACTTAAAAATTATGGTCCTATTGTTTGTTTATTTTTGTTTTCTGAACAGGACATTTCATTTGGAGAAGAACCAGTTCTTATTTTATCTACTTCCTTTCTCACATATGCATTAAGTTGTATTTGCATCTAATAATTTAATTTTTGTTATGATATATTTCAAGTTCCTACCTTTTTAAAGTCTCATAACTTGCTCGAATTTTAAAAACATTTTTAAAATAAGTTCAATACAAATTTTGTACTTTGTTCTAGTTTTCATAGCTTGTCATATTTTGTTTAAGTAATTTGCATTTGGGGGAGTTTATATGAGAATTAATCTTACTTTTTTCATGGTTTACTGTGACACTCATTTCACCAAGCACAGCTATTACTTGATATGGGTAAATTCTGGCTCTAAAACACTTTTTATGATGTAAAGCTTTATAGAATTAGGGCTTCACAAGGCGCTCCAGAGCAACAGTGTAGATCCAAGGACAGCTATCTAGAACACCTGGCTCTCCCTTAAAGCAGACCTCTAATTTGATAGCCAGGTCCAGATTCCATAACCTTGTTGTAGTTTATATCTTGTCTGCCATGTTCAATTTATCATCAAAAAACATTGTTTTTCAAATCATGCAGCTAATAAGAATATTCTTTTAAATCTCTTATATCTCTACTTTGTTGATGGTTCCCATATTTTAGTGAATAAATAGGAGGGCAGAAAAGTTATTTCAGTCTCCAAGAAAATTAAAAAGAAAGAAAGAAAGAAAGAAAGAAAGAAAGAAAGAAAGAAAGAAAGAAAGAAAGAAAGAAAGAAAGAAAGAAAGAAAGAAGAAAATGAAAAAGAAAATGCTATCTTGAGAATCATTGGCATTGTGGTTGCCTTGATCTAAGTTTGCCTGTATGTCATCCCAGTGCCTAGGAAGCTGAGGAAGTAGGCTCATGACTTCCTGGCAGTTTTGAAATGTGTGTGTGTGTGTGTGCGCGCGCGCGTGTGCTTGTGTGTGTGCATGTGTGGTCTGTGTGTGTTACTGTTTGATGGAAGAGCATTAAACTGTGTATGTCTTTACATTACTTTCTTCCTTTCATTCTCATCCCCATTTTTTCCAAGTTCTATATTATTGCTCTGCCATGGAATTTGCAGGATAAAAGAAGCATGTTCTTCTAAAATTTCAGAATGCAGTTTTAGGAGACTTCATAACAGATATTACTGGTAATTGGTTAATTATCATCTTTCAAAGTGTTATAAAACTTTGAGGTTATTATCTCTCACTAGCCCCATATGATAGAAAATCAGTTTTTTTTCTGGTGAATTTAGTATGCACTCACTTGGAACCAATCATGCAGATGTTCATTTAATTTTGTTAAATCATGAGACTTGTATACACTTAACTAATAGGTTCATTAATCGATTTCCTAGGAATGATTCTATACTCTCTATTCATATTAAAACTATATTTACATATGTATAAGTGGATGAGAATCTGATAATATCAAAAGGTACTAAGATAAAATAAAGGAGTGTAAGTCAAGTAATTCTGATATAGCTAACAGGCATCTAACAAATTTAGACTTGACTGGCCTCTTTAAATCTAACTGTTTGGTGCATTTTGCATCTTTTCGGCATGCAAATGGAAAGATAGCAATACTATCAAAGTTTATTTCATTGTAGTCCATTGAAAATAAATTTGATTTGATTTTAATTAGTAAACCGAAATTAACTAAATTTTAATTTACTATCTCTCTACACATCTCATAGAAACCATGTGTTAATCTCAAGAAGACCAATTATGCTAATGCCCATTTAGTGTTGATTTAGTAATATATATATTTGAAATCTATATTAAAGTGATGTGATAGTCATTTACTTCACTAGTCACTTAAGTAGCTCAGTATTAATTATCTAAGAATTATTAAATTATATTTGAATGCTTATTGTTTTATTCCTATGTTTTAAAGTATTTTAAATCTAAATATTTATGTTAAGGGAGTTTTCAGATTTTAACTTGTTTCCTTTAAAAATCCAACTCATACCAATTGCATTTTGTGATAAAGTAAATGAACACCTGGTAACATTTGTGAGCTCTCTTTAAGTGACACTTATTTTCATCTTCATTTCGTAGCTTTCTCTAAGTATTAACTGAATGCACTTTTATTTCTATCATCTATTTATTAAAATATCTTTTCTAAGTCCATATGCTTCAAGTTGATGTGGAGTTACTAAGGGCTTACCTTATACTAATAAGTGTAAATATTCCAATAGACTTTTCTAGGTGTATATGAAAACAAGCAACCATTTTCAAACTCAACACATGGAGTGTTAAGATTGACAAATGCATAATGATTTCTAACAGGAAGTATACAAGGTGAAAATAGGTCAGTCATAGGGAATTTTAGAAAGAAAAATATGTAGGAGTTCTTAGTACTTCATGGCAAGACTAAGTAAGCAATTGGAAAATGAAGGATCGTACTGTATTACTACCTATTCCTATGTATGAAGGGATCCTCTTATTAAGATCTCATCATGTTAAAAGACTGACATTGATTGAAGAGAAGTAAAGAACCTTGGAGACTATTATGATTGCTCATCCTACATATCTCCCTTAAACATCTTCATAATTCAAACATTATATCTACGACATACCCTTCATTTTCATGAAAGTGCAAAAACTCTCTGCTCATAAAGCAGAGGAGAAAAGGAAATGAATGAGTGGGTTAAAATGACTTCTCATTTTGTAGAATGTGGCATTCCCAACTTAAGTCAATGCTTATCTGTGGAGCATTTTTGGACACTGGCAGAATGGGACAGACACACATTAACTAAATGTCATTTCTGCCTCTATATGATTACAATACACTGAGAAATTAACACATTTATAAAACTTAAAGTGTACTTGATGCTATGTGAGAAATTAAGTTTCAGTGGCTTAGAAAAGAGAGACACTGAAATGGAAATATTTTCAGCTAAAGAACCTTAAGGAGGAAGGAGCAGCCTCAGCTTCCCGGAAACAGCAGCATTTGAACTGAGCATTGAAGGAAGGATGAGATTTTGGCAGCAGAGCTGTATTTTGGACAAAGAGGCAGAGGTATACAACAACTTAGACATAAAGTCAGGGTATTTTCTAATATGGAAAGTAGAAAGGGTTGGAGGGGTATGCTAAAGTTAGGATGATGCAAATGATCCAATGCCACAGCAGTGTTTATTGTAAAGGTGAAGAGATGGAAGGGAACCTGAATTAGCATTGCTGGCTAGAAGAGTTCTGCCGAAGCCCTGCCAAGCTGAATGTGAATTCAGGAAAATAACACTAGGACAGCTTGCTGCTGCCTGGTGATCCATTCTTTATAAGATGCTGCCTAATAGCACCTTGTACTTGGGTCTGGTCCAGCTATAGTGAGAGTGCCAGCTCTTTTGAATCTTGAATTTCTCAGTTCCAACCCATGAGCCGAGTATTTATATGTGTTTCCAACTTCCCAGAAATAATTCTTCCTTTAAAATCCGCAATCATATTTGACGCTTTCAAAAGTGAGATGAAGGTGAAAATCAAGGGTATGGATATCTTCCATCCCTGGAATTGCAACTTTTTAATATTCCTGGATTTTCTAAGTACCTCCTGGAATGTTCTGCATGGATTCTGGTAGTAGAATAATTGCAATAATTGTTCCTGTTGCTATTTCAGCCTTTACAGGCTGACAGAAAAGACTTATCACAGTGTGTCTATAATGTTCCACAAATATACTAACATACATATTTCAGGCCCTAATATAGAGCAGCAATGAATTTACATCAGTTATTTCAAAATGGAACAATTTCTCCCTCAAGGATTTTTGACACTAACAATGCTTTGTATTAAATCACAGTGGTACATAGCTTTTTGGGTTCTGACATCTACGAGATATAATCCTAATGGGTTGTTAAACATTCTACAATATGCATGGTGGCTATCTGCACACAGAAAAATAATTCCATATTTCCCATGATACCCAGTTTGAGAATTTCTGTATATGACATAAAATGATGTAGTTACAAGCAACTCTAGAGTCTAATATTTGATCTTGAATGTTAGACGAGTCTTCATCCAGAGTTTAGACAGGAGATTGGACATTCTAAATTCCTTAGCATGAAGGAATTCTCTGCACTGTCTTCTTTGACAATTGGCAGGGGCAATGTCTTTCTCTAACTGACAGTCTTATCTCTGGCTCTAATCAGGCCCAATGGTCCATGGAATGAAAAAGCTGTTGCTTTTCCTGTTTCTAATCCTACTAAAGGAGTTTAGAGCACATACCCTAAGGCAGAAGAGAATTCCCCAACTCCCAAAGGTGAAGAATGTAATCCACATTGGGAACCGTCTCAAAGGTGTAATCTTCTAGGTCAGTTGCTGCGACCCACTTTTATCCTCAGGACTAAAGTCACTTGTGTGTGTGTGTGTGTGTGTGTGTGTGTGTGTGTGTGTGTGTGTGTTTTGAATCTGACTTTGTCATCATCAGGAGTTGGCACCATCAGGCAATGATGTGAAATGGAGATCAGGCAAAAACATTGTTCAAGCAGATGTTAGTGATCATGTGTAAGCCTGATGCCACAGAATAGATGGGTTTATTGATCTTCTAGGCATCTTCCAAACACAAGTACAGATTTTAGTTCTTCCAAAGTAATACTCAAAATGCCAAAAAAAAAAATTATGTTAGATTGACATTCTAAATGAGGTTAGGGGAAGGTGAGTGCAAACAGTTTCTTAAAAGTCTTATTTCTCTTGACACATACTCTGTTTTACCCATCTGTAATGCAGGGTAGGCGGTTCCAATGCACATTTTATGAATTTGAACTTGAAATGACTCTAGTTTTAAAATAATAATGGTAATGTGTTAAAAGGGTGACAAGAACTCTGGTGGCAAAGTTGAAAGTCTATGCATTGACAGGCCAATTAATATAAATAGTAATTACCATAGCCAATGCACATTTGAAATTTCACTTACCTTGGATAAATATGAACTAAGTACATTAAAAGATAAACGTGTATTCCCTGGGATGAATTCTGGCGTTTCCTACAGACTAGCACCTCTCTCCCAGTCAGAAGCTTTTGGCGAAGAGGCTGAAGACAGAAGCGGAGCCAGAAGCTCTGAAGTTCATCTTTCCAGTGGACCTGATGCCATTCACCAAGACTTGCATGCATTTTTCCCTGGTTAAATGCTGCTGTATTACAAAGCAATGCAATTGTGATACACTACTACTGTTCAAGCTAATTTACTTTCTAATGGTCTATTTGCATAGTGGAATTTGCATTTTATTTCACAGCAAATGTTATGATGCCACCTGCCCCATTTTAGTGAGATAGAACACCAAAACTCAGACAAGAGAAGCAGTTGGAACTGAGAACGAGCATCGGAAGCGTTTTGCCCACCCATCCTCACTTGGCAGCACTGGATCTAGCACACAGGATAGAGCTTCAAACAAACAGAACACAAACTGATAATTCTTGCCCTCACTTACAGGGTCACAATTTTTATTTCAGTCTATACTCCTTCCCTTTGTCTCCCGTTGATTCTTTCAGTTCAATGAAGGTAATTTGCCTAAGCCCATACCAAGTTCATTGAGAGGGTGAATTTATTTTGGGAAATGTTACAGACAGGTGAGACATGCAAAAATTGCACTAACCTATTAAAGGTGGCTACCTTTAATACCACTGATCCTATTTGACTTTTTTTTTTCTTTTGACCACAGCAGACACCTCTCCAGACTGTAGGTGACAGCCTAATATGGCAAAATATTACTAGCAGACCTCCTTCTGTTACCAAGGGCATAAAATATTTGGATATGTGCTCCTTTCTTGTAGGGCTGCCTTCCTATCAGTCTTTTTTTTTCTTATTCAAGGATTAAATCCTAGAGGTGACAGCTGCCATTTTAAGATGACTCATATTCATCTTGAGTCCCCTAACACATGGGTAGAACTCTTGGCTTCCCAGAGAACTCTGACATGTTACAGTTCATAGCAAGCTTTTCATCTTACACACATCTGTCAACTTCATTATTCAGTAAAATTACTAAAATGGCTACCTGAGAGTTTTAAAAAGTAACAAATGGGAAAAAGTTCACAAAGTGTTTTCATGGAAAAATGATTTTTTTTTTAAAATTCCTTTAAGAAAACTATCTAAAAGTTTTTTTTCAATACCATACTGACTACTGAAATGTATCCTTAGGAGATTTTATATATTAACATATATTAGGTACACAACTAGGAGAACATAAGAATTAAGCAAAAGCATTTAAAGATGGTAATTAACCAGATTCACTTTGTCTTTGTAAATTTTGTTGCAGTATTACACAGGTTCTCTGAGGATGGGACCTGTGAGTATTTCAGGTTGTCTTTAGGGACTGGAAGAAGAGGATATGAGGTGCTCCCATGAGAGCTGTGCCTGGCCTGCTGAAGGGGAACACTGATTCTAGCTTATTACTCTCAAGTCATGTGACCTTTTATCAGGGCAGGCCAAATCCAGTCCTTGGGTCTAGTCCCTCATTTTGCGAATGATGGAGAAGGCTTATACTTATTTACCTACGTATCGTTTTGGACATCTTTCCAACTAAAAAACTGAAAAGTTAACAAAAATCTGTATGTTTTACAATACCAAAATTAATATTTAATCTTAGGCAGAAGATATTAGCTGAGAATTCCTGAATGACCTGCTACCTACTCTAGTCTCCTTAGTTATAAATCATGAATAAGACCAATTCTTATAGCAAATATATGGAGCAAATGGGATAATGGATAGAAAGCTTAAACCCATGTGCTTGACATATTGCAAGCTCTCAAAGAATGCTATTGATTTTCACAATTCATATCAGTAACATAAATCTATCAGCCCATGACCACAGGACATGACTTCAAACTACTATTGAAAATCTTTTTAAGAAGGACTATTCTAAAATAGTGGTTCTCAACCTTCCTAATGCTGTGACCAGTTAATATAGTATCTCAAGTTGTGGTAAACCCCAACCATAAAATTACTTTGGTTGCTACTTCATAACTGTCCTCTTTTTATTGTTATGAAACATGATGTAAGCATCTGTTTCCCCATGATCTTAGGTGACCCCTATTTTTCAAAACCGAAAGGGGTCTCAATCCCCAGGTTGAGAATTGCTGTTCTAAAACAAGACACAAACAAAAAAAGCAATAATGGAAAAATAACTGTCAAATCACACTTCAAGTGTATGCTCAGCTTACTGTTCTTTCTGAGCTGATTCTAGTGACCGTGCCTGTTAAACATTAATAGCCTATAAGTCAGTTAAGCATTGCCTTGCTGCCATTTCACCAGAACCCTGTAGGCCTTTACCTTGCTTGCCACTAGCTTGTGGAAGTAGGTATTCCATGGTCAAATGCTTCTCAGTAAAGTTAAACAAGTGGCAGCTGGCACCATACAGCTCTGTTATAATGAAAACACGAGGTGGCTGCCATTACACAGTCCTGCACTAATGAGAACAGTAGGAGGCTAGCATCACAATGGTCTAATGAAAACAGGAAATGGCTGGCATTAAATTGGTATAATAAAACCAGGAGGTGGCTAGCATTACACTGGTGGAATAAATAAATTAAGAGATGTCAGACTTCCTCAATCTCATCTCCGTTATATATGACCACACAATACTCACCATTTAGATAGGACCAATTCCCAGTCATAGGAATATATAGGGATGAAAGAAGGCACACCCTTTTCTTGTGCCTCCAAGAGTTTCTTCTTTTGCGGTATCTGTCCCATAAGTCATCCCAAGGAAGTTAAAAAACAACAGTATAATTTGTGCCTAGTTATTTTACCCCTTAATTCCAAACAATAAAATTAAAATAAAATTAAAATAAAATTAAAGAAAGCAACAGCATATTTGGTAAGACGATGGTCTAGAATAAAAGCCACCAGTGCAATCAGTTTCTAACTCAGTCCTGGACATTTACTCACCTCTATTCCAATACTGTCTAAATTACATAAAGCACACAAGAGCTGCACAGAAAGACAGAGAATGCTACATAGAGGGAAAAAAGTTACACAAAAATTGATCGCTTAACTAAGGTTTCTAATAAGTAAGTTCCCCTACTACCCCCGCTTAATTGTTAGCATATCTAGAAAATCCTTTAATATAACACTCAGAGAATAGATTTACAAGAATCCTTTGCTTTTTTAGAGCTCACAGGGACAGGGGCATCTGATTAATTCAATCATTCTTCGTTTTTTTTTTTTTTAAATCTGGGCTGCAAGTTTTAAAACCATGCTGGCACTGGATCAGGTAAATACATTAGACCAGCACATTAGCCCTGTTATTCAGTAGCTCTAACTCTTATTTAAAATTTCTGTATTAGCTATCTCATTTTGGTTTAATTTCAAATGAATGTATGGGTTTACAGTATATATCCAAATGAGAACAGCAACAGAAGGAATAGAGGTGTTTTAGAAGCTGGAGGAATAGTATCCCAAGATGAAAAGAGAAGGAAACCATTCTGGTAAGGTATCCAGGTCAGAAAACAGAGATATGATTAAGATCACATAAAAAATGATAGACATTTAATATTCTTTGCTCCCTAATTTTTACTAATCTGTTTGAAAACTTCTGACATACTTAAGAACTATATATTTGTAATATATACTAAAATAGCAAACAAATAGGAAAAAATAACCTTATATTGTCCTTGCCTCATTTAAAAACTTGAGACTATTTCTTTCTGAAACACTATGATAATAACTCACAAAAATTAATATGAATATCAATAATAATAGAAAGTCAATTAAATCCTGGTTGTTTATTTTCTAAGATGTAGAAGCCGTGACATACAAGAAATAATTCGGTTACACATTTACATATATTTAAATCAAGAATACATTGAACATTAATACATGTGTTTCATGAGACCCACTACTGTGCTTGCGTGGGACTCACAGACATGGCTTAATCGAGACACAAAGTGATGTGTGCCATGCATTCAAAATTAGCATCTGGCCTGGGGCCACTGAATTTGGCATCCGAAGAACTGATTCTATCCTCTGCCAAGTTTCTGCAGGGACTAGACTCGCTGAATTCTGAATCACAGACTCATTTCCCCTTCAACAGAATCTCTTTGAATTGTGGATCCTGAGAAACTTGCAAGTGAACATAAGAATCAAATGTGAAATGCAAAACTTGCCAAAGAGTAGGTATATGAAAGATGTATATAGACATTAAATAGTTCTAATTAGTTAATTGTCATGTGGGCTGCTTACAAACCTGCACAGCCTATCCAATCAGCTCATTTCTTGCTAAGTGCACTCTCTTGTCCATGCTATCTAATACCATAAATGCTTCTTAAGCCCTTACAGATTGTGTCCTTTATATGTTCACTGGGTATACCTCATGACATTTTATTAGCTAGTTTTGAACAAGAGATAGATGTTTCCCTAGCTTTCCCACATTACCATTTCTTGTCATTGTCTTTTATCTTTTTCACATTATTAGATACAACAATCAATGCCATGTGGTGTAATTGAACCTTGCTATATAATACAATTGTTAAAAATGTCAATCCAAAAATGCAGAAAAGCATATTACATCAATGAAATTACACACACACACACACACACACACACACACATATTCATCTCTCACACATTTCTTATTTAGAATCATGAATTGACCTTTCCATATATCTCACACACAATCATTCAGAACTGGGCTGCACAGAGAGAAAGTGTGCTAAGCATTTGGCAATAAATAGTTTGCAGAGTGGGTAGATATGGAATTCACTACCCCACAGTATGTCTGAACTAAAGGAGGTCCCAACAGAGCTAGTGATAAAATGACAGAGTAACTTGCATACTTTCCTCTGAGAAGGATGGAAAGGAGAAAGGCACAGGAGAGAGCAGATGACTGTATACCAAAGGTAGTCCTTTGATTCAAATGAGTTTTAAAAAACCTGAAGGAAATGCCATTTCCTAGAGGGTAATATAAAACTATGTAAAAACGAGTTACAAATTGTCCTCTGACCTCCACATGCATACTGTGGCAACAATATGCCCCACCTACAAATCATATAATAAAATTCTAAATTTTGTCATTTGGAACAGAAAGGTGGAATTAGGGAACGTGAATCAACCTTGAAACTTGCTAAGTGAGTGAAGTCAGACACAGAGGAAAGGTGGGGTAGGATTCCACTTACAGGAGCCACTTAGAATAGGCCAAGTTATATAGGAAGCAGTACTTCATAGCATTGACTTCAAATTACTAGAACAGCACACTGCCTGAGAAAAACACCTTTTTGTCAGAAGAGAAATTTAGGATATATGTGGTGGCTGGCACACCTTTAATCCTAGCACTCAGGAGGTAGATGTAGGTGGAACTCTGTGAGTGGGAAGAGGGGGGAAGGATTGTAAGTGCTCAGTGTTCTTTCCTTTGAATTCTTCTGTTAGGACACTTTTAAATGCTTATATAAAATAGGAACTTTAGATTTAATTACATTTCTACAGGCAGAGTCAGCACTACTGAAAATAACAGCACTTATTCTGGAAAAGGTAGTTTTATTTCTGATTTCCTCTGAACCTTAAAATAAAGCAACTCCTCACCTGTGTTTTCAAGTGAAATCAAATGTTCTTGATATATATTTTTGAGAGAACAAAATTTCTAGGACAAATTTACTTAATTTTTCATCAGATCAGACTCTTAGAATTTAACAGAAAAATATTACTAATACTTTACATTGCAGCTGTTTGTGATTTACTTTTCTAAAAAATGAAGTTAAATGAAAAGCCTGGTAACCCAAATACACAAAATGAAATATAACCATGTGCTTGTGTCTTTTTCAGTGTTCTGTGAATAGACAACATAAAGGCAGGCAACAACTCCTATAAAAAATTGGGACCTGTTTACAGTTTCAGAAGTTACTCTACTCTATTCATGGTAGGGAGAACGACAAAACACAGGCAGACATGGTGCTGTAGAAGTAGGTATGAGAGCCTCACCTGGATAGAGAGAAGAGAAGAGAAAGAGAGAGAGAGAGAGAGAGAGAGAGAGAGAGAGAGAGAGAGAGAGAGAGAGAGAGAGAGAGAGAGAGAGAGAGAGGGAGGAGAGAGAGAGAGAGAAAGAAGAAGAAGAAGAAGAAGAAGAAGAAGAAGAAGAAGAAGAAGAAGAAGAAGAAGAAGAAGAAGAAGAAGAAGAAGAAGAAGAAGAAGAAGAAGAAGAAGAAGAAGAAGGAAGAGGAGGAGGAGGAGGAGGAGAGGAGAGGAGAGGAGAGGAGAGGAGAGGAGAGGAGAGGAGAGGAGAGGAGAGGAGAGGAGAGGAGAGGAGAGGAGAGGAGAGGAGAGGAGAGAGAGAAAGAGGAGGAAGAGGAGAGGAGAAGAGAGAGACAGAGACAGAGAGAGACAGAGAGATAGACAGACAGAGAGACAGAGAGACAGAGACAGAGAGACTTTGGGGGTTTAGTAGGCATTTTGCAACCCCAAAGCATGCCCCCCTGAGAGACACTTCCTCCAACAAGGTCACACCTAATCTTTTCAAATACTGTCACTATCTAGTGACCAAGCTTTCTGATACATGATCCTGTGAGGCCATTCTTATGCACTCCACCACAGCTTGTTAACTACTATTAATTGCTTAATAATTAATTGCTTTCTCACAAAATAAAAGTTGTACACTTTTGTGCCATACACCACGATAATTAGAAATATGGAAACACTTTGCTGCTTCTAGTCAAGCTGATCGTGTGGCATTACCTGATTAATCATGGACTTTGACTGTTAGTGTACTAAGTATATTGTATTCAAGGTAATAAATAAAGAAACATCTCATACAACTTGGATTTAGGACATAAAAATACTTCTGGAATGATTTTATTCAATAAGAGCAGTCTTTTTCATGTGTTCTGCTTGAAACTTGTTTGCCCCTGGAACTGTGATGAGGGATAAAGATGGCCTATTACTCTCTTAGGACTCACTGCAGGTGGCTTCAAGCTTGGACAAACTGGCATGCACTTTGCAGTGATGTAAATCTACCACTTATCTATTTGGCCTATTGTGAAGCATCCATTATTTAGACGACACACACATCAGTGCCTTTTGGTTGAATGCATCATATACATAATTTTTTTCCTCTTTGAGCTATTACACTAAATTTGTCTCTTTTAGGTTTGAAGTAAGCAACTCAATGTTTCATTGTTTTAAAGTGAATGTTATACAATTGGACAAAAAAAAAATGTATGTCCCAATATTCAACTGCTAAAATCTGCTCAGCCTAGGAAACCTGTTGGATACAGCTGCAGGAACATATTTTTTGATGATTTGATTAAGCAGAAATGGTTAGGTGCAAATATTTTTTGTGTAACCATCATTTTTAACAGAAAATTTTCTATAAAATATACGGAAAATTATCAGGTTCAGGAGCATAAACAACTAAAAGACAATAGAATGTGATATTGCCATGGCAATTATTCTTGATTTTTTAATTATTTTTTATTTTTTTTATTACTTATTTTCCTCAATTACATTTCCAATGCTATCCCAAAAGTCCACCATACCCCCCCCCCACTTCCCTATCCACCCATTCCCATTCTTTTGGCCCTGGCATTCCCCTGTATTGGGGCATATAAAGTTTGCAAGTCCAATGGGCCTCTCTTTCCAGAGATGGGCGACTAGGCCATCTTTCCATACATATGCAGCTAGAGACAAGAGCTCCAGGGTACTGGTTAGTTCATCATGTTGTTCCACCTATAGGGTTGCAGATCCCTTTAGCTCCTTGGGTACTTTCTCTAGCTTCTCCATTGGGAGCCCTGTGATCCATCCAATAGCTGACAGTGAGCATCCACTTCTGTGTTTGTTTGGTCCCGGCATAGTTTCACAAGAGAGAGCTATATCTGGGTCCTTACAGCAAAATCTTGCTAGTATATGCAATGGTGTCAGCGTTTGGAAGCTGATTATGGGATGGATCCCTGGATATGGCAGTCTCTAGATGGTCCATCCTTTCATCACAGCTCCAAACTTTGTCTCTGTAACTGCTTCCATGGGTGTTTTGTTCCCAATTCTAAGAAGGGGCAGAGTGTCCACACTTTGGTCTTCATTCTTCTTGAGTTTCATTCGTTTAGCAAATTGTATCTTATATCTTGGGTATCCTAAGTTTTGGGCTAATATCCACTTATCAGTGAATACATATTGTGTGAGTTCCTTTGTGATTGTGTTACCTCACTCAAGATGATGCCCTCCAGGTCCATCCATTTGGCTAGGAATTTCATAAATTCATTCTTTTTAATAGCTGAGTATTACTCCATTGTGTAAATGTACCACATTTTCTGTATCCATTCCTCTGTTGAGGGGTATCTGGGTTCTTTCCAGCTTCTGGCTATTATAAATAAGGCTGCTATGAACATAATGGAGCATGTGTCCTTTTTACCGGTTGGGACATCTTCTGGATATATGCCCAGGAGAGGTATTGCTGGATCCTCCGGTAGTACTATGTCCAATTTTCTGAGGAACCACCAGACTGATTTCCAGAGTGGTTGTACAAGCTTACAATCCCACCAACAATGGAGGACTGTTCCTCTTTCTCCACATCCTCCCCAGCATCTGCTGTCACCTGAGTTTTTGATCTTAGCCATTCTGACTGGTGTGAGGTGGAATCTCAGGGTTGTTTTGATTTGCATTTCCCTAATGATTAAGGATGTTGAACATTTTTTCAGGTGCTTCTCAGACATTAGGTATTCCTCAGGTGAGAATTCTTTGTTCAGTTCTGAGCCCCATTTTTTAATAGGGTTATTTGATTTTCTGGAGTCCACCTTCTTGAGTTCTTTATATATATAAGATATTAGTCCCTTATCTGATTTCGGATAGGTAAAGATCCTTTCCCAATCTGTTGGTGGTCTTTTTGTCTTATTGATGGTGTCTTTTGCCTTGCAGAAGCTTTGCAGTTTCATGAGGTCCCACTTGTCAATTCTCGATCTTGCAGCACAAGCCATTGCTGTTCTATTCAAGAATTTTTCCCCTGTGCCCATATCTTCAAGGCTTTTCCCCACTTTCTCCTCTATAAGTTTCAGTGTCTCTGGCTTTATGTGAAGTTCGTTGATCCACTTAGATTTGACCTTAGTACAAGGAGATAGGAATGGATCAATTAGCATTCTTCTACATGATAACCACCAGTTCTGCCAGCACTATTTGTTGAAAATGCTGTCTTTTTTCCACTGGATGGTTTTAGCTCCCTTGTCAAAGATCAAGTGACCATAGGTGTGTGGGTTCATCTCTGGGTCTTCAATTTTGTTCTATTTGTCTACTTGTCTGTCACTATACTAATACCATGCAGTTTTTTATCACAATTGCTCTGTAGTACAGCTTTAGGTCAGGCATGGTGATTCCACCAGAGGTTCTTTTATCCTTGAGAAGAGTTTTTGCTATCCTAGGTTTTTTGTTATTCCAGATGAATCTAGGATGTTATTCCAGATGAATCTTTGAAGTTCTGATAGAACTCTGCACTAAACCCATCTGGTCCTGGGCTTTTTTTGGTTGGGAAACTATTAATGACTGCTTCTATTTCTTTGGGGGATATAGGGCTGTTTAGATCATTAACCTGATCTTGATTCAACTTTGATACCTGGTATCTGTCTACAAACTTCTCCATTTCATCCAGGTTTTCCAGTTTTGTTGAGTATAGCCTTTTGTAGAAGGATCTAATGGTGTTTTGGATTTCTTCAGGATCTGTTGTGATGTCTCCTTTTTTATTTCTGATTTTGTTAATTAGAATGCTTTCCCTGTGCCCTCTAGTGAGTCTGGCTTAAGTATTATCTATCTTGTTGATTTTCTCAAAGAACCAGCTCCGTGATTGGTTGATTCTTTGAATAGTTCTTCTTGTTTCCACTTGGTTGATTTCGCCCCTGAGTTTATTTCCTGCTGTCTACTCCTCTTGGGTGAATTTGCTTCCTTTTGTTCTAGAGCGTTTAGGTGTGTTGTTAAGCTGCTAATGTGTGCTCTCTCTAGTTTCTTTTTGGAGGCACTCAGAATTATGAGTTTTCCTCTTAGAAATGCTTTCATTGCGTCCCATAATTTTGGGTGTGTTGTGGCTTCATTTTCATTGAACTCTAAAAAGTCCTTAATTTCTTTCTTTATTCCTTCCTTGACCAAGGTATCATTGAGAAGAGTGTTGTTCAGTTTCCACGTGAATGTTGGCTTTCTATTATTTATTTTATTATTGAAGATCAGCCTTAGTCCATGGTGATCTGATAGGATGCATGGGACAATTTCAATATTTTTGTATCTGTTGAGGCCTGTTTTGTGACCAATTATGTGGTCAATTTTGGAGAAGGTACCATGAGGTGCTGAGAAGAAGGTATATCCTTTTGTTTTAGGATAGAATATTCTGTAGATATCTGCCAGATCCATTTGATTCATAATTTCTGTTAGTTTCACTGTGTCCCTGTTTATTTTCTGTTTCCATGATCTGTCCATTGGTGAAAGTGGTGTGTTGAAGTCTCCCACTATTATTGTGTGAGGTGCAATGTGTGCTTTGAGCTTTACTAAAGTTTCTTTAATGAATGTGGCTGCCCTTGTATTTGGAGCATAGATATTCAGAATTGATAGTTCCTCTTGGAGGATTTTACCTTTGATGAGTATGAAGCGCCACTCCCTGTCTTTTTTGATGACTTTGGGCTGGAAGTCAATCTTATCAGATATTAGAATGGCTACTCCAGCTTGTTTCTTCATACCATTTGCTTGGAAAATTGTTTTCCAGCCTTTCATTCTGAGGTAGTGTCTATCTTTTTCTCTGAGATGAGTTTCCTGTAAGCAGCAAAATGTTGGGTCTTGTTTGTGTAGCCAGTTTGTTAGTCTATGTCTTTTTATTGGGGAGTTGAGTCCATTGATATTAAGCGATATTAAGGAAAAGTAATTGTTCCTTACTGTTATTTTTGTTGTTAAAGTTGGCATTCTGTTCTTGTGGCTGTCTTCTTTTAGGTTTGTTGAGGGATTACCTT
The DNA here is from genome assembly GCF_978045245.1 of Mus caroli. Lineage (NCBI taxonomy): Eukaryota > Metazoa > Chordata > Mammalia > Rodentia > Muridae > Mus > Mus caroli. The sequence continues at coordinate 80,839,002 of NW_028227267.1, forward strand.
CTTGTTTTTTTCTAGGGCGTGGTTCCTGTCCTTGTATTGTTTTTTTTTTTTTTTCTGTTATTATCCTTTGAAGGGCTGGATTCTTGGAAAGATAATATGTGAATTTGGTTTTGTCCTGGAATACTTTGGTTTCTCCATCTATGTTAATTGAGAGTTTGGCTGGGTATAGTAGCCTGGGCTGGAATTTGTGTTCTTTTAGTGTCTGTATAACATCTGTCCAGGATCTTCTGGCTTTCATAGTCTCTGGTGAAAAATCTGGTGTAATTCTGATAGGCTTGACTTTATATGTTACTTGGCCTTTTTCTCTTACTGCTTTTAGTATTCTATCTTTATTTGGTGCATTTGTTGTTCTGATTATTATGTGTTGGGAGGTATTTCTTTTCTGGTCCAGTCTATTTGGAGTTCTGTAGGCTTCTTGTATGTTCATGGGCATCTCTTTCTTTAGATTTGGGAAGTTTTCTTCTATAATTTTGTTGAAGATGTTTGCTGGTCCTTTGAGTTGAAAATCTTCATTCTCATCCACTCCTATTATCCGTAGGTTTGGTCTCCTCAGTGTGTTCTGGATTTCCTGGATGTTTTGAGTTAGGATCTTTTTGCATTTTCCATTTTCTTTGATTGTTGTGCCGATGTTCTGTATGGAATCTTCTGCACCTGTGATTCTCTCTTCCATCTCTTGTATTCTGTTGCTGATGCTCGAATCTATGGTTCCAGATTTCTTTCCTAGGGTTTCTATCTCCAGTGTTGCCTCATTTTGGGTTTTCTTTACTGTGTCTACTTCCCTTTTCAGGTGTAGCATGGTTTTGTTCATTTCCATCACCTGTTTGGATGTGTTTTCCTGTTTTTCTTTAAGGACTTCTACCTGTTTGGTTGTCTTTCCTGTTTTTCTTTAAGGACTTCTACCTGTTTGATTGTGTTATTCTGTTTTTCTTTAAGGACTTGTAACTCTTTAGCAATGCTCTCCTGTAATTCTTTAAGTGAGTTATTAAAGTCCTTCTTGATGTCCTCTACCATCATCATGAGATATGCTTTTAAATCCAGGTCTAGCTTTTCGGGTGTGTTGGGGTGTCCTGGACTGGGGAAGTGGGAGTGCTGGATTCTGATGATGGTGAGTGGTCTTGGTTTCTGTTAGTAAGATTCTTACGTTTACCTTTGCCATCTGGTAATCTCTGGAGTTAGTTGTTATAGTTGTCTCTGTTTAGAAATTGTTCTTCTGGTGATTCTGATTACTGTCTATCAGCAGACCTGGGAGACAGGCTCTCTCCTCTGAGTTTCAGTGGTTAGAGCACTCTCTGCTGGCAAGCTCTCCTCTTACAGGGAAGGTGCACAGATATCTGGTGTTTGGACCTCCTCCTGGCTGAAGAAGAAGGCCCAAAACAGGACCTTTCCCAGATGCTGTGTTGCTTTGGCAGGTCACAGAAGCTGTCAGCTTCTGTGGTGCACACTCTGACCTGTGCAGACTAAATTCCTAAGTTTGGTGGAGTTCTGGATCCAAGATGGCGCTCCCTGCTCCTGAGGCAGAGGGCTCCCGTGCTGGGTGGACACCTGTCCTTCCCGGCTGGGAGGGTGGCCGGATGTCTGTGGCCAGAAAAGGGTGCTGCCTCAGCGGCTCTGTGGCTCCCACCTGTCCCAGAAGCTGTCTGCTTCTGTGGTGCACACTCTCACCTGTGCAGACTAAGTTCTTAAGTTCGGCGGAGTCCTATTCTTGATTTTATAAATTTAATTGAACTATGCCCTGTCTACCATTTAGTTGGTGGTAACCAATCAGTGTCATTAGTTGGGAACCATAATAAGGGTGATCATCTTTAGAATAAAGGAAGGCCACTGAGATAAGGGACTCCTTTTGAGCCTCTTCATCAATCGGCTTTTGCCAGCTTCTGACAGTAGCAAGCAGTGGAATTGCTGCGTCTTCTCACTTTGTGAGTTTGAGATGTCACTTTCAAACAAAATACATTGGAAGCATGTTAATTATTTTTATTTTGGGTATATAGCAGTCTCCTAGTTAAATGATAATGAATGAATTTAGCGATCTCTTCTAGCGTTAATAGGAGTCTAGTGTTAAAGCAAATAAGATATTTAGACTGATATGTATAACTCCCACTTGAAGTTGAATAAAATGAAAGAAGAGAGTGCTAATAATAGAGTGAAAGAGGTATTCCAAGAAAACTGATTTTTCCTACATAAATAAATTATTGTCTTTAAAAGGAAGTGATAACTTGGCATATTTTGAAAACTTGTTATTTGAGATTCATTCATATATGAGCTTCAGTCTAGAAAAATGGCGTTGTCTCACATGACCAAAGAAGTAGAGTTCAGTGCATGAGAATACGTTAAGCAGCTTCCATTTACACCTTAACTGTCAGTTCTTACTACATGCCATACTACCTTGTGATATATGTGTGTGAATATCTATTGGCTGATGAAGGTCTACGTGATGGCCAACAGCAAAACAACAAGACAAAAAGTGAACTGAAAAACATTGGCAGGAAATATGATCCATATGGATGTGGGTGGCAGTGTTTGAACAACAGATCTGGTCGTCCCTAAGGGAACATTTTAGAAAAAAAAATATTTATACCAAACTAGCGCATTGTGTTATATTAAGTGAAGGTTCCCACTATGAATTTGCATGCAGTCAAACTTACAACCTTAGACTTAGTGCCTTCAGGTCCTGTTTCTGAGGATGAATTTTACACATGGCCTTACTGTCCTTTTGTGTTATGCACATTAAATTCTTTTCCTCGTATGCTGCATTTACAAATCCTGAGGTATTATTATTTATATATATATTGCACTGCAGGGCTACTCATGTAAATTCATTTTTTCAGGCTCCTCATATATATATAGACAAGTGAGCAGAATGTATACTCTTGAGACTCATTATGTAACAAGTCTTAAAATACCCCTGTCTGTTCCTTTATTCTATCATAAATATGAATTACATTTAGAAATCGTGTATTAAGAACACAGATGTTGAAATCAGAGGCACATATAGACAAATATGTCTTAGTATATTGCAAAATGAAGGAACTTGTGGAATAATTTAAATTACTAGCATTATACTTTATAACTGTATGACTATGCTTGCTTCAATAGCTTGACCTAGACAAAAGGGATGGTGCATTCATGCAGTTTGCAAGTCACACCTAGACAGGTTCTTCCTGCAAGTATTGCTGATAATTTTAAAAATGCCTTTATGTTTAAGTAAACTTTTAAACAGAAAGCATTTGCTGATAGATATTAAGTCATGTAAAATATTATTAACATTTGATGAATATACATAAATATAAAAGTACTAAGAAAGTGAAAAGATTTACCTTTTTCCCCCAATTATAGTAACATATAGTAACAAAATGATATCATTCAATGCCAACTTTCTGCTTTCAAGAACTTGACAATTAATTTTCCTTGAGCCATTAACACAGATCCTCCATGAGAAGTGGAGCTAGTTTCTACCTAAAGCCTTTACCCTGCAGATGAGCATTCCTGGCACTGGAAGGTACTCTGTATGCTTACCAGAGGTAAAAAGCAACCCAGCTACAAAACCTGTGATCTTCAGTGGTGACCCACTTGCAAGCAAAGCATGTTAAATTGCAGCATAAAGGATGTGGGAGTAACCAGTTACCATAGGATTGGAATTAAAGTCCACTCCATGTCATGAAAGTCATGCCTGGCATTGTTCAGGTGCTCAAGAGCCTCAGACTAGGTAAGCCATGTACCTCAGAGAAAGCAAATGCTGCGGTGACTCCTTAACAGCATTCTTCTATACTCATTTTGGGGTTGGTATAAGGATGGACCGACCCTACAGGCCCATAAACTTAAATACCTAGTCATGAAGTGGTGTTTGCTATTTTAAAGGATTTGAAGAATGAAGTGTGACCTTGTTGAAGGAGGACTTTGTCACCGCAGGTGGACTTTGCGGTTTCAACAGCCAATGCCTAGCCCTGTCTCTATTTCTTTGCCTAGGAATCAGGATGAAGTTCTTCTCTTTAGCTTCATTGCTTGCCTGCATCCCACCATGCTCCCTACTATTATGAAAAATGAACTAAAGATCTGAAACTATAAGCAACACCCTCGCCAATGGAATTCTGTCATTTGTAACAGTTGTCTTACTCATGTTGTCACTTCACAGCAATAGGATGGGAACAAAAACAGCGACACACTACTGTACACTGTGCAAAAAGTGAGAGACCTTGTTATAGTCAGGAGGAATGGAAGCCTTCATCAAATCTCTCTTCTCAGTACTCTGGGAATTTTGCAGAAGAGAAGTTAGAAAGATTGTATGAATCATGCAGATGGAAAACATTAAGGACCTAAAGCCTTTTAGACACAACATGAATGGTACATCTGTGAAGTCAAACAGACTGTGGCATCATTCACAGGGCCTATACAGGGGCTGAACAGGTCTAAGTCAGAGGGGTTCTCAATGCTGAGAGGGGAAGTAGATACAACTTTACATTTCTACCAAGAAGCTATCCCTAGTTGATAACTACTCACAACTGAAAAATTAGTTTGGGTCAAGAAAGTCTCATTGGGTATGTGGACCACACTGAAGGCCAGGTATAATGCCCAGAGGTAAATGGCCAACATAAAGCAATCATTGGTGTTTTGGAAGAAATGATTGTCTTATAATGCTTTGTCTGAGTTCCTCCTCCTCCTCCTCTCCTCTTCCTTCTCCTCCTCCTCCCCCTCCTCCTCCTCCTCCCCCCTCTCCTCCTCCTCCTCCTCCTCCTCCTTCTTCTTCTTCTTCTCCTTCTTCTCCTTCTTCCCTTTACTCTTCCTCCTCCTCCCATTGCTATTCCTTCTCTTCTTGTTCTCTCTTTCCTCCTACTTACTCCTTCTCCCCCTTCTCCTCCTCTTTCATGTAGCAGATCTTTTCCTTTTATATTATAATTTCCAATTATGTCTTTGTGGATTTTTTTAAGTGTGAAAGTGTGTCTAAGTGCCTATATGTGGTTTTTGAGACATTTCTGTTGTCTTTTAAATTATTATTATCATCATTATTATTAATACTACTACTATTACTATTAAGAAGCTCATTTTTGTTCTATGAGAGAGAAAGGAGATGATATGGATAGATTTGCAAGTGGGGAAAATTTGGGAAGAGTTGGAGGAGGGTAACAAATCAGAATATATTATATGGCAAAATGCATTTTCAGTAAAAATAAAAACAAAACCATGTGCCTCATTCTGGATCTTGTTTAAATTTTAGGCCAACAAGCAGGGAACCTTTTTGGTTTTCTTTCAAAGTTTCTCCTTTCCATACACTTGAAGCATGGTCACTTCCAGACTGTGCTACATTACAGCCTTTTAACACATCTACTCGCTTATAAAATTTCCCTTTAAAGGCCTCTTCTCAATTGTGACAGTTAATTTTATTTACAAATGTGACTAGGATAGGTGAGCTAAGACTGTTGGTAAAAAGTATTTATGGGTGTATATATGAAAGCATATCCTGAAATAGAACATTTGAATAGATTCCTGAAGAAAAATGCTTTCACTGAACTGTTGGATATAGAAGATTGCTTTCATGAAATGATCATCCAATCCCTTGAGTGCCCAAATAGAAGAAGGAAGAGTATAGATCTACTCATTTTTTTTTCTCTTAAATTAAGGTGGCTGTCTTTTATGGCTATGTAGCTCCAGCACTTTCTGGTCAACAGACTCAGACAAGGATTGATACCATCATATCTTCTTTCTCAGACATGAAGTCTTGTATTACACACTCTCATGAGCTTTTCATATTGTAAATAGCCATTCATGAAAATCCTTGGACTCCATAATCGTGTGATAAAAAATAATCTTACAGTGGCAGCACATTTTAAATTTTTTTCTATAATGGGGAAATTAACATTGCAAATAGATATAAATTTTATACTGACTATAAACAATATACCATCTATAAGTAAGACATACTGATAATTTGAAGTATTATCAGTGGAAAATTAACTATGAAGAAACTTGAAAAATGTTCCTGTAATTATTACCCTCTAAAAGAGTTTTACATATTTACTGTATTAATTTGTGATGTGAATGGCCCATCAAAGTATGTCTTAATAATGGAGAAGTTAATAATAAGGTAGGTTGAATTGTCTGTTTTGTGATACTACTAGTCAATTTCGATTCCTAGTCACTCTCATCATTCATTACCCACCAAACTTAGAAACAAATTGAACATGATGCAGGATGTTCAGTCTTACACGTGATTCTTCTGCAACCTATATAGCTTGCAAACATCATTGTAACATTGCAACTACAACTTTATTGATCTTGACAATTGTCATTATATTCTATTTCTAATAAAAGTATACAAAGTCGGATTGCTCTCAATAAAAATGTCACAGTCTCGGTTGTGTTGTAACCCCACCAACGGGCTTGATTTAAGTCCTCCAGGCTGTATCAGGTAACCTTGTAAGTAAGGTTTGGTGGTTACCAAGGTGCTAGAGAGTATCTGAGAGTTTTACATCTGGAATCCCAGTGTGTTGGAGATACCAGTACCATTGAATTACAACCAAGAACAACAGCAGCAGTGGAGTGAAGCCAGTTGGAGCCTAGAAGACAAGCTGTTTGCTACAAGAGAGAAGAGCTGGAGAGATGATCCAAGCCTTTTGAACAAGTGCAGAAGATCATGAGTGGCTTCCAGACATTGGTAGTTGGAGTTTGGTTATTTTTTGACTTGTGACCGTGCCCTAATGTTTCTATCTTAAAGGAAGGTAGCATTTTATTGGAGCCCATAGTTAAGAGACTGAATTAGACAGGCCTCTCCGGTCAGAAAAGCACCAGGGTAGCTAGGGCGCAGGGTCAGCTGACACTCGCCAGCTACCCACAACACCCGCCACAGGATCTTAAGACTTCTGGTGAGTGGAACACTGCTTCTGCTCCAATCCAATTGCACGTGGGACCTGAGACTGCATTAGTTAGGGAAGCAGAAAACCGGCCTGAGTAGGACCACAGGCCTCTTCCGGCAGGAACAGCACCAGGGTAGCTAGAGTGCAGGGTCAGCTGACACCCGCCAACTACCCACGACCCCCGCCACAGGATTTTGAGACTGCTGGTGAGTGGAACACAGCTTCTGCTCCAGTCCAACCACGCAGGACCTGAGACTGCTTTGGTTGGGGAGGCAGAAATCCGGACTGAGTAGGGCCACAAGCCTCTCTGGTCAGAAAAGCACCTGGGTAGCTAGGGCGCCAGGTCAGCTGACACTTGCCAGCTACCCACGACCCCCGCCACAGGATTTTGAGACTGCTGGTGAGTGGAACACAGCTTCGGCTCCAATCTTTAAACAGTGACAACTACAACAACTAACCCCAGAGATTACCAGATGGCGAAAGGTAAACGTAAGAATCTTACTAACAGAAACCAAGACCACTCACCATCATCAGAACCCAGCACTCCCACTTCGCCCAGTCCAGGGCACCCCAACACACCGGAAAAGCTAGACACGGATCTAAAAGCATATCTCATGATGATGGTAGAGGACTTCAAGAAGGACTTTAATAACACACTTAAAGAAATACAAAGGAACACTGGTAAACAGGTAGAAGACAGTAAAGAGGAGGCACAAAAATCCCTTAAAGAATTGCAAAAGAACACTGCTAAAGAGTTACAAATCCTTAAAGAAAAACAGGATAACATAATCAATCAGGTAGAAGTCCTTAATGAAAAACAGGAAAACACATCCAAACAGATGATGGAAATGAACAAAACCATACTAGACCTAAAAAGGAAAGTAGACACAATAAAGAAAACCCAAAATGAGGCAACACTGGAGATAGAAACCCTAGGAAAGAAATCTGGAACCATAGATACCAGCATCAGCAACAGAATACAAGAGATGGAAGAGAGAATCTCAGGTGCAGAAGATTCCATAGAGAACATCAGCACAACAATCAAGGAAAATGGAAAATGCAAAAAGATCCTAACTCAAAACATCCAAGAAATACAGGACACAATGAGAAGACCAAACCTACGGATAATAGGAGTGGATGAGAATGAAGATTTTCAACTCAAAGGACCAGCAAACATCTTCAACAAAATTATAGAAGAAAACTTCCCAAATCTAAAGAAAGAGATGCCCATGAACATACAAGAAGCCTACAGAACTCCAAATAGGCTGGACCAGAAAAGAAATACCTCCCGACACATAATAATCAGAACAACAAATGCACTAAATAAAGGTAGAATACTAAAAGCAGTAAGAGAAAAAGGCCAAGTAACATATAAAGGCAAGCCTATCAGAATTACACCAGATTTTTCACCAGAGACTATGAAAGCCAGAAGATCCTGGACAGATGTTATACAGACACTAAAAGAACACAAATTCCAGCCCAGGCTACTATACCCAGCCAAACTCTCAATTAACATAGATGGAGAAACCAAAGTATTCCACGACAAAACCAAATTCACACATTATCTCTCCAGGAAACCAGCCCTTCAAAGGATAATAACAGAAAAAAACCAATACAAGGACAGGAACCACGCCCTAGAAACAACAAGAAGGTAATCCCTCAACAAACCTAAAAGAAGACAGCCACAAGAACAGAATGCCAACTTTAACAACAAAAATAACAGGAAACAACAATTACTTTTCCTTAATATCTCTTAATATCAATGGACTCAACTCCCCGATAAAAAGACATAGACTAACAAACTGGCTAAACAAACAAGACCCAACATTTTGCTGCTTACAGGAAACTCATGTCAGAGAAAAAGATAGACACTACCTCAGAATGAAAGGCTGGAAAACAATTTTCCAAGCAAATGGTATGAAGAAACAAGCTGGAGTAGCCATTCTAATATCTGATAAGATTGACTTCCAACCCAAAGTCATTAAAAAAGACAGGGAGGGACACTTCATACTCATCAAAGGTAAAATCCTCCAAGAGGAAGTATCAATCCTGAATATCTATGCTCCAAATACAAGGGCAGCCACATTCATTAAAGAAACTTTGGTAAATCTCAAAGCACACATTGCACCTCATATAATAATAGTGGGAGACTTCAACACACCACTTTCACCAATGGACAGATCATGGAAACAGAAACTAAACAGGGACACAGTGAAACTAACAGAAATTATGAATCAAATGGATCTGGCAGATATCTACAGAACATTCTATCCTCAAACAAAAGGATATACCTTCTTTTCAGCACCTCATGGTACCTTCTCCAAAATTGACCACATAATTGGTCACAAAACAGGCCTCAACAGAAACAAAAATATTGAAATTGTCCCATGCATCCTATCAGATCACCATGGACTAAGGCTGATCTTCAATAACAAAATAAATAATAGAAAGCAAACCTTCACGTGGAAACTGAACAACACTCTTCTCAATGATACATTGGTCAAGGAAGGAATAAAGAAAGAAATTAAGGACTTTTTAGAGTTCAATGAAAATGAAGCCACAACATACCCAAAATTATGGGACGCAATGAAAGCATTTCTAAGAGGAAAACTCATAATTCTGAGTGCCTCCAAAAGGAAACTAGAGAGAGCACACATTAGCAGCTTGACAACATACCTAAAAGCACTAGAACAAAAGGAAGCAAATTCACCCAAGAGGAGTAGACGGCAGGAAATAATCAAACTCAGAGGCGAAATCAACCAAGTGGAAACAAGAAGAACTATTCAAAGAATCAAACAATCAAGGAGCTGGTTCTTTGAGAAAATCAACAAGATAGATAAACCCTTAGCCAGACTCACTAGAGGGCACAGGGAAAGCATCCTAATTAACAAAATCAGAAATGAAAAAGGAGACATAACAACAGATCCTGAAGACATCCAAAACACCATCAGATCCTTCTACCAAAGGCTATACTCAACAAAACAGGAGAACCTGGATGAAATGGAGAAGTTCCTAGACAGATACCAGGTACCAAAGTTGAATCAAGATCAGGTTAATGATCTAAACAGCCCGATATCCCCCAAAGAAATAGAAGCAGTCATTAATAGTCTCCCAACTAAAAAAAGCCCAGGACCAGATGGGTTTAGTGCAGAGTTCTATCAGACCTTCAAAGAAGATCTAATCCCAGTTCTTCACAAACTATTCCACAAAATAGAAGCAGAAGGTACTCTACCCAACTCATTCTATGAAGCCACAATTACTCTGATACCTAAACCACAAAAAGACCCAACAAAGATAGAAAACTTCAGACCAATATCCCTTATGAATATTGATGCAAAAATCCTCAATAAAGTTCTTGCTAATCGAATCCACGAACACATCAAAACAATCATCCATCCTGACCAAGTAGGTTTCATCCCAGGGATGCAGGGATGGTTCAATATACGGAAATCCATCAAAGTAATCTAGTATATAAACAAACTCAAAGACAAAAACCACATGGTCCTCTCATTAGATGCGGAAAAAGCATTTGACAAGATCCAACACCCATTCATGATAAAAGTCTTTTAAAGATCAGGAATTCAAGGCCCATACCTAAACATAATAAAAGCAATCTACAGCAAACCAGTAGCCAACATCAAAGTAAATGGTGAGAAGCTTGAAGCAATCCCTCTAAAATCAGGGACTAGACAAGGCTGTCCACTTTCTCCATACCTATTCAACATTGTACTTGAAGTCCTAGCCAGAGCAATTCGACAAAAAAAGGAGATCAAAGGGATACAAATTGGAAAAGATGAAGTCAAAATATCACTTTTTGCAGATGATATGATAGTATATATAAGTGACCCTAAAAATTCCACCAGAGAACTCCTAAGCCTGATAAACAGCTTCGGTGAAGTAGCTGGATATAAAATTAACTCAAACAAATCAATGGCCTTTCTCTACACAAAGAATAAACAGGCTGAGAAAGAAATTAGGGAAACAACACCCTTCTCAATTGTCACAAATAATATAAAATATCTTGGCGTGACTCTAACTAAGGAAGTGAAAGATCTGTATAATAAAAACTTCAAGTCTCTGAAGAAAGAAATTATAGAAGATCTCAGAAGATGGAAAGATCTCCCATGCTCATGGATTGGCAGGATCAACATTGTAAAAATGGCTATCTTGCCAAAAGCAATCTACAGATTCAATGCAATCCCCATCAAAATTCCAAATCCATTCTTCAATGAATTAGAAAGTGCAATCTGCAAATTCATCTGGAATAACAAAAAACCTAGGATAGCAAAAACTCTTCTCATGGATAAAAGAACCACTGGTGGAATCACCATGCCGGACCTAAAGCTTTACTACAGAGCAATTGTGATAAAAACTGCATGGTACTGGTATAGTGACAGACAAATAGACCAATGGAATAGAATTGAAGACTTAGAAATGAACCCACACACCTACGGTCACTTGATCTTCGACAAGGGAGCTAAAAACATCCAGTGGAAGAAAGACAGCATTTTCAACAAATGGTGCTGGCACAACTGGTTGTTAACATGTAGAAGAATGCGAATCGATCCATTCCTATCTCCTTGTACTAAGGTCAAGTCTAAGTGGATCAAGGAACTTCACATAAAACCAGAGACACTGAAACTTATAGAGGAGAAAGTGGGGAAAAGCCTTGAAGATATGGGCACAGGGGAAAAATTCCTGAATAGAACAGTAATGGCTTGTGCTGTAAGATCGAGAATTGACAAGTGGGACCTCATGAAACTGCAAAGCTTCTGCAAGGCTAAAGACACCATCAATAAGAAAATAAACCACCAACAGATTGGGAAAGGATCTTCACCTATCCTAAATCAGATAAGGGACTAATATCCAATATATATAAAGAACTCAAGAAGGTGGACTCCAGAAAGTCAAATAACCCCATTAAAAAATGGGGCTCAGAGCTGAACAAAGAATTCTTACCTGAGGAATACCGAATGGCTGAGAAGCACCTGAAAAAATGTTCAACATCCTTAATCATCAGGGAAATGCAAATCAAAACAACCCTGAGATTCCACCTCACACCAGTCAGAATGGCTAAGATCAAAAATTCAGGTGACAGCAGATGCTGGCGAGGATGTGGAGAAAGAGGAACACTCCTCCATTGTTGGTGGGATTGCAAGCTTGTACAAACACTCTGGAAAGCAGTCTGGCCGTTCCTCAGAAAACTGGACATAGTACTACTGGAGGATCCAGCAATACCTCTCCTGGGCATATATCCAGAAGATGTCCCAACCGGTAAAAAGGACACATGCTCCACTATGTTCATAGCAGCCCTATTTATAATAGCCAGAAGCTGGAAAGATCCCAGATGTCCCTCAACAGAGGAATGGATACAGAAATTATGGTAGATTTACACAATGGAGTACTACTCAGCTATTAAAAAGAATGAATTTATGAAATTCCTAGCCAAATGGATGGACCTGGAGGGCATCATCTTGAGTCTCGAAGTAACACAATCACAAAAGAACTCACACAATATGTATTTACTGATAAGTGGATATTAGCCCAAAACTTAGAATACCCAAGATATAAGATACAATTTGCTAAACGCATGAAACTCAAGAAGAATGAAGACCAAAGTGTGGACACTGTGCCCCTTATTAGAATGGGGAACAAAACACCCAGGGAAGGAGTTACAGAGACAAAGTTCGTAGCTGTGATGAAAGGATGGACCATTTAGAGACTGCCGTATCCAGGGATCCATCCCATAAGCAGCTTCTAAACGTGGACACCATTGCATACACTAGCAAGATTTTGCTGAAAGGACCCAAATCTCTTGTGAGATGATGCTGGGGCCTAGCAAACACAGGAGTGGATGTTCACAGTCAGCTATTGGATGTATCACAGGGCTCCCAATGGAGAAGCTAGAGAAAGTACCCAAGGAGCTAAAGGGATCTGCAACCCTATTGTTGGAACAACATGATGTACTAACCAGAACCCCGGAGCTCTTGTCTCTAGCTGCATATGTATGGAAAGATGGCCTAGTCGGCCATCACTGGAAAGAGAGGCCCATTGGACTTGCAAACTTTATATGCCCCAATATAGGGGAATGCCAGGGCCAAAAGAATGGGAATGGGTGGGTAGGGAAGTGGGGGGCGCTATGGGGGACTTTTGGGATAGTCTTGGAAATGTAACTGAGGAAAATATGTAATAAAAATATTAAAAATTAAAAAAAGAGACTGAATTATAGGACTGATTTAAAAAATGGATTGAGTATTTTAAATTGACTAAAATTATAATGCATTTAAACATGGAAAGTTTCTGACACTTTTAAAGTTATTTATGTTTTTAATGTGATATCTTGGAGATGAATAAAAAAAGGCTGTGGCTTAGTAGTTGTGTGTGTGTGCGTGTGCATGTGTGTTTGTGTGTGTGTGTGTGTTTGTGTGTGGTATCAATTTGACAAAGGGTCAGTTGTACTGCCTGTATATTTTGTCTGTGTGTGTCAAGTTGACATAAGGTAGAGTTGTCAGGGAGAATGGGGGTCAATTGAGCCAATGAGAACTGTAAGACATTTTCTTAATTAGTGATCAATAGGGAATGGTCAAGTCCTTTGTGGGTGGTGCCATCTCTGGGCTGGGTCCTGGGTTCTATAAGAAAGCAAGCTGAGCCAGCCATGTGAAGCAAGCCAGTAAGAAGCACCCCTCCATAGCCTCTGCAAATTAGCTCCTGCCTTCTGGTTCCAACCCTACTGGAGATACTGTCTTCACTTCCTCCAGTGATAGACTGTGATTCAGAAGTTTAAGCTGAACAAACTCTTTTCTTCATATCTTGTTTTTTGGTCATGGTGTTTTCATTAGCAAGAGAAACTCTAACTAAGGCAACATGGATATGTTTAGTACCTGAACTCTGAGTAGTAGAGACCAAACTCAGCACTGGATACAGTCTGGAACCTGTGATGGATTGCCTTCTATCTGGTGGCATACTGATAATATTGTGCCTTTCATCATGAGAAGGACAACATTTTGTTCAACTGGACTGTATCTTTATTGTGAACATAGGTTCAATTCTCTCTCTCTCTCTCTCTCTCTCTCTCTCTCTCTCTCTCTCTCTCTCTCTCTCTTGTGCAGTTCATTTTTTTCCACCAATTTTTTAATAGGTATTTACTTCATTTACACTTCAAATGCTAACCCGAAAGCCCCCTATACCCCGCCAATCCCCTACCTACTCCCACTTCTTGGACCTAGTGTTTCCCTGTACTGGGGCATATGAAGTTTGCAAGTCCAATGGGCCTCTCTTTCCAGTGATGGCAGACTAGGCCATCTTCTGCTAAAAATGCAGCTAGAGACACGAGCTCTGGGGGTACTGGTTAGTTCATATTGTTGTTCCACCTATAGGGTTGCAGCCCCTTCAGCTCTTTGGGTACTTTCTCTAGCTCCTCCATTAGGGGCCCTGTGTTCCACCCAATTGATGACTGTGAGCATCTACTTCTGTGTTTGCCAGTCACTGTCTTAGTCTCACAAGAGACAGCTATGCCAGGGTCCCTTCAGTAAAATCTTGCTGGTGTATGCAATAGTGTCTGCTTTTGGTGGTTGATTATGGGATGGACCTCCGGGTGAGGCAGCTCCAAACTTTGTCTCTGTAATTTCTTCAATGGGTGTTTTGTTCCCAATTCTAAGAAGGGACGAATTGTCCACACTTTGCTCTTCCTTCTTCATGAGTTTCATGTGCTTTTTAAGTTGTATCTTGGGTATTCTACGTTTCCGGGCTAAAATCCATATACCAGTGAGTGCACATCATGTGAGTTCTTTTGTGATTGGGTTACCTCACTCAGGATGATACGTTCCAGATTCATCCATTTGCCTAGGAATTTCATGAATTCATTCTTTTTAATAGCTGAGTAGTACTCCATCGTGTAAATGTACCACATTTTCTGTATCCATTCCTCTGTTGAGGGGCATCTGGGTTCTTTCCAGCTTCTGGCTATTATAAATAACGCTGCTATGAACATAGTGGAACATGTGTTTTTATCACCAGTTGAAACATCTTCTGGATATATGCTCAGGAGAGGTATTGCTGGATCCTCTGATAGTACTATGTCCAATTTTCAGAGGAACTGCCAGACTGATTTCCAGAGTGGTTGTACCAGCTTGCAATCCCACCAGCAATGGAGGAGTGTTCCTCTTTCTCCACATCCTCATCAGCATCTGCTGTCACCTGAATTTTTGATCATAGCCGTTCTGACTGTTGTGAGGTAGAATCTCAGGGTTGTTTCGATTTGCATTTCCCTGATGATTAAGGATGTTGAACATTTTTTCAGGCGCTTCTCTGCCATTCGGTATTCCTCAGTTGAGAATTCTTTGTTTAGCTTTGTGCCCCATTTTTAATGGGGTTATTTGGTTTTCTGGAGTCCATCTTCTTGATATATATATATATATATATATATATATATATATATATATATATATCTGATATTAGTCCCCTTCTGATTTAGGATTGGTAAAGATCCTTTCCCAATCTGTTGGTGGACTTTTTGTCTTATTGACAGTGTCTTTTGTCATACAGAAACTTTGCAATTTTATGAGGTCACATTTGTCCATTCTTGATCTTACAGCACAAGTCATTACTGTTCTATTTAGGAATTTTTTTCCCCTGTGCCCATATCTTCGAGGCTTTCCCCCACTTTCTCTTCTATAAGTTTCCGTGTCTCTGGTTTTATGTGGAGTTCTTTGATCCACTTAGACTTGGCCTTAGTACAAGGTTATAAGAATGGATCAATTCAAATTCTTCTGCATGATAACTGCCAGTTGTGCCAGGACCATTTGTGGAAAATGCTGTCTTTTTTCCATTGAATGGTTTTAGCTCCCCTGTCAAAGATCAAGTGACCATAGCTATGTGGGTTCATTTCTGGGTCTTCAATTCTATTCCTTTAGTCAACTGTCTGTTGCTATA
The DNA here is from genome assembly GCF_978045245.1 of Mus caroli. Taxonomy (NCBI): domain Eukaryota; kingdom Metazoa; phylum Chordata; class Mammalia; order Rodentia; family Muridae; genus Mus; species Mus caroli. The sequence continues at coordinate 80,854,778 of NW_028227267.1, forward strand.
CCAGTACCATGCAGTTTTTATCACAATTGCTCTGTAGTACAGCTTTAGGTCAGTCATGGTGATTCCACCAGAGTTTCTTTTATCATTGAGAAGAGTTTTTGCTATCTTAATAGACAACTCTAAGCCTGTTACCAACATCTAAGGACTTAGAAAACGCTTCCACATGATATTTCATATAGCATTGCTTCTAACCAAGGAACTTACTTCATAGGAAAAAAAGAGATAATATTAGGTTCTTTCTAGTGAAGACGACTGTTTTGTTGTTGTTGTTGTTATTGCTGCTATTGTTGTTGTTGTTTTGTTATTTGCTGTTTTGTTTTTTGGATTTCACCATTTAAAAAGAGTTGGTAGAATGATAAAATGTTCTTTGGAAAGCTGATTAATAGTACCATCTACGTTGCAATATTTTGGAAAATTTAGGCAGGGAACTGTAGAAGGTTATGCGTCCTCTGAGTACAACATCCTGTGTATTTCTCCTCTGACTGGGATTTAAAGGTTTTTAAAAAATGAAAATCAGAGCTGGTAACTTAATGTTACCTTTAACAAACTACTCAGAATTCCATTTCTTCCTGTTTATGAAATATTATGTTACTAGAAGCCTTACTTCCGTAAGGAGGTATGCTTCCTAGAGACACACGATTAATTCTACTGGGGATGGTAAGATAATATCTAAGTTCCTTTTATTCTTCATGCTTTTTTATCAGCCAGAAAGAAAGGAATTATTGCTTTAAACCAGGTGATTGACATGGATTACCTATAGGAAATAGGCTATAGTCCCACAATAGTGGAGCAAAAAAATGTCTGGAATACAAAAGATCATTTGGAGTATTTCTTAGCATTAGTCTATCCTGTTGCCTAAAAAACAGGATGACTCTTCATTTTATTCTTTCATGGAAAGAGCATAATCATAACCAGGGTGGTGTGCTTGTTGAAGGCAAAGACATATTCTAAGAGTAGTTAATAATATCACCTACAATCAAGAACCTATGAAAATTCTGTATCACTAAGAAAAACCAGCTCTTCATGGGGGCTTAAAAGCATGATGTTGTTCTTTAATGCTATTGTTTTTATAATACTCTCAAAACTAAAAACTAAAATGAAATACCATGTGATCACTCCTGGTTTATTGTCCTTAAAGGTCAGGGAATTAGAAGTTAATATTTGAATAAATTGGTAACTCAGTGGTCTCCTTGTTAACACTGCAGAGATAACATAGCAACATGCACAGTTCAAAGAATTCCAAAATCAACTCCCTTGCTGTTCATTTGCCTATGAAATTGACACGCAGAGTTGTGATACTTTAAGGTTAACTGTAAGGCAGTGTCTGAATTATTCTTCACTTTCTTTCTTCCAAAGAGATTAACCAACCTCTCATAACATTCAGTAATAATTACCTTACCTTTTCTATCACTTATTATATATTGTGACCTCAAATTAGAATGGGGATGTAGTATGTGAAACAATAGAATTCAGAAAACAGTTTGAGTAGTTGAAGTTTATCAGGGCACCTTTATTCAACAATAGAATATGTATTTGATATTTCTCCTTTTGCAATTATCACTTCATTTCCAGTTTGTCTATGTAGACACAGTTACATTAACTTTTATGGACTGTGAAATCAAGCAAACTGGAACTAATTGAAGTATTAGTCAACAGTCTACTCAAATTGAATAAAGTAAGATTAATATGGCCCAGGTAATAAGTGACATACATGTGACATTTTAAGTAATCTATTCTTCAAGGTGATTGTTGTATTATACAAAATAAGACCTGGAGCAACTCTGCCATTTTAAGGATCTATCACTAAACTTCTCTGTAACCTTTTACTCTGCAGATATATGTGACTATGTAAGAATGTTTGTTAATCTTGTTATATTATTAGGGCTCCGCGAAAAGTAGCAGTGTATAACATTGAATTATCATTAAAGAAAGTTAGGTTTACAAATTTTATTTCATACCTTTAACAAAATCTAGTTGATTATTATTTGTCTGGAAAGGAATGGCAATTACTATTATATAACTTAAATGATGACTATAACACAACTATTTACCATAATGCCAAGATCAGGCTAGGTCTCTGTACAGTGTCACATTGAACAAACAGGGTTAATTGGTTGGTTGATGAGTACAACATAAAATCTTCTATTTACAAAAGGTATCTGTAGTAACTGTGGGTTATGTCTTATTTCTTTGGTCTAGTTGGACTAGTCTAGGGTTCATCAATGGGGTCGATTTTCCCCTGCTCCTGAAGACATTTAGCAGTACTCTATGTGTTGTCATGACTCCAGGAAGAGGAGCTGCTTCAGACATCAGGTGGAAGTGGTTCTCTAATATACACAACAAATGCCAATACAGTCCAAAACAGCAATGCGTCAGAGTGGGAAGAATTCTTACTGACCACATTTGGCGTCAATCAATATGACAGTATACATTTAACTTGACAATTATTAGAATGATCACGGAGTTTAATATGTTTAGTGGAAGACAGGTAGCAGTTTGTCCTTGTGTGTGTGTGTGTGTGTGTGTGTATGTGTGTTTGTAACCTAATTTCTCTAGTATCTTTCTTCCAATTCAAATACTCTTATTCTACAAGCTACCCTCAACTGAACTTCCCATAACTCATTGGAAATGTCTTCAATTTTCGATCATCTTTTATTCTGCACTAGAAGTGCTCTCTATTATGACCTTTGTTATTTATTACTATACAACAACAGACAGCTCAAACTAATTGTCTCTCACTCACCAGTGTCACATCCATGCATAACTTGTAATTGTAAGCGTGACTATTTTAAAAAATGCTTACTTATTGACTAATTTATGAAGAAAGCATGATTTCTCTATGCATTTCCCAAGATATAACTTTAATATGTTTTTCTATAACTAAAGTAATTTCTTCTCTAGATAAACTCAGTTGGTCTCCTCGGTGCTTTCAGGATAAATTTGATCAATGATGTCTCTGTTATCGAGATTCTGTAATATTTATGTGGTATGTTATTAGTTTTGGGACTGTGTAATGGAGTCCTTATCTTAGCTCAAAGCACATTTTGTTCAGACCAAATTCACACCATAAAGGAAAGAGGATTGACTTCTTAACTCTTTGTTAAGCAGCAGATTCCAGGGGCTGCTCACACTTATCCCTAACTTGTCCTAATTCATATCTTCTGTAATGAAAAAAAATCTAATCTTTTTCAAGGATTACAGGTCATCATCTAGATAAATTTTACTTTCCTTTTCAATTCTTCCAGCATGAGAAATTAACTTCTTATATTCTATGTAGGTGTGATGCATTTATACCATACAGAGTGTCTTAGGGTTTCATTGTTGTAAAGGGATACCATGACACTAAATGGTTTATTACAAAGGAAACCATTTAATTTGGGGCTTGTATACTATTTTAGAGATTTAGTCCTCTATCACCACGGTGGGAAGCAGGAGAGTGTTCAGGAAGACATGGTGCAGTAGGAGCTGAGAATTCTACATCTTAATCCACAGGCAACAGAAGGAGACCATATGCCCCACTGGTCATAGCTTGAGCATATATATAACCTCAAAGCTTGCTCCACAGTGACATCTGTCCTCCAACAAGGCCACCCCTTATGGCCAAGTATTAAAACACATGATTCTACATTGGGAAGTGGGAGGGAGTAGTTCCTATTCAAACCACTACACAGAGAAAAGGAAGAGATAAGCAAATAAAGGTTGGTGGACTATGTTCTGTCTGATTGTTTCCATGTTTCTCTTATAGATGAAATACTTCTGTGAAACCAACAGCTCAAAAAATTATAAATACACCTTCTGGCTCTGGCTTTCCAGACTGTCTCTTAGTAAGAAAAAGAAGTGATACAGGATAATTAATATATTTTAATGTTTCACACAGTTCTACTTTAGTAAATGGGATGTTATGGAATAACTGTGCACCTAATATTTTTATGTGTTTCATTTAAAAAAAAGTATTCTGCATGCCTGGAATTATCAGTTTGTTTTCTCCCCGAGGACATTCTCTATTTTTGAAAGCTCACTGTAGTCTACATTTCTTTATATAGAATGATTATTCACAAATAATTCTATATCTTACAAAACAATGGATAATATGCATCTAATGTGAAAGAATTATTTAAATTTTTATTTTTGTACATTGTAAATTTCTGAAATCGGAACTTTTTAATCTCACTCTGTAGTAGTTAATACACTTCAGGGACACAATAATCAACTGTATTTATGACTCTATATGTAGTATATATAAGCATTATATTTTTAATATAGCCTAGGCTCTGAAAAGAGAAAACATGTGAATTAACTTAGCATGCAATTATAATAGAACTTGGGCAATACTGTGGTTTCTACGTAAATACCTGAGCTAGGCTCAATATGAAGCCACATGACAACAGCATTTCACTTATGAATTCCCTTGAACGTATACTTTATGGGCATTCCACATTCTGCAATCTCACTACAACCATGTAATGGTGTCATAAATATTTCAGAACTAATCTGAATCTGCTCATCCCTTTGTATAAGCAATTTCATTTTCCTTTGGTTTCTGGGATAGACAAATTACCCATCATCGAACTCCAAAAGAAGGCAATACCATCTTCCACAATTTTTCACCTGATGCTAGTAATAAGCAGCAAGAAAAATGGACTTCCTGTTAATGCCATCATTTGCATAACTATTAGTATCCCGGCACACCAGTACATTTAAGAATGGAAGAAGTAGTTTCTTATTTTATCCCATTAAGAAACAATCAGTATCAAAGGCTAAAAGCCCCAAACTAACCTTTTAATTATGATTTCTTTCCATCTGGGATGCACGTTTAAATAGGGAGGTTTATTCTTCAATAAAATCAAGAAGAGCTTTCAGTATCACAGCAAAATCTACAAAAGAACTACCCTTGAATACGGGAATAAAAATTACTGGCTTGTTTCTCCAGGGAAACTTTGGTCCTGCACACGACTGAAATCAAATATTTCTATGAGTGTTCACTGAGGATGTGATTGCCTGTTTTACTGCTAGATTAGGTCAATGCTGCCACTGCAATCTGGCATCATTCTACCAGCAAAGCAATTTCACACAATTAATTTCCTTCTTTAAAGGAAGCAATAAAGGACAGGCAATTGGAAAGCTCACGAATTGCACTAACTAGTGCACACATCTGCAAATATAAGTATCTCCCTTTCATATACATTTAAACACATAGGTACATTTACCTTTTAAATGGCAATGTGCTTCTAAAAGAACTCTTACCACCTTCCTGTGAGAATGAACACATGAACAGAAACACACACAAACACACAGAGAGAGAGAGAGAGAGAGAGAGAGAGAGAGACAGACAGACAGAGACAGAGACAGAGACAGACAGAAACAGAGACAAAGAGATTGAGACAGAAAGAGAGACAGAAACTGAGGGTGGAGGAGAATCAGTTTCACAGTTTGAAAAATCAGGCAGCACAGACTGACACACAAACTTCAAATTCCTCTCAAGTTGGTACACATTGGGCATTTTAGTGCCCTTCCACTGTTGAAGGTGGCCAAAGGAGTAATTTACCAGAAAATAATGAAGTAGGAAGATAGTGTCTCATTTCTCTAATTTAGAAAGCTTGGCAAGTAACGTATGGATCGATTTCATAATCATTCTTTTTTTGTTATTTTTTAAGTTACAAGGCCATGTAAAATATAACATAGTCACTCTCTTCCTTTATGTGGACGTACTTTGCTTTTGGACAACCTTTTAGTGTCAATACTTACATCTGTTGTTTAAAAAGCTATTCGTGGTGCAATTGCTTTTTAAATGCAAACCCATATGTGTGATCTCTAGAGGAACTGGTAAATTCCACCAAATGGGCATTCCTAAATTACTTGCCATCTGTAGCTTGTGAGGAAAGGACTGAACCTGCTCAGCTGTGATTTTGCACCAATGTTTCCATCATTTTGATTGGCTCTAGGGAAATCATCAGTTCCTGGCATCGACTTTTCTAGCCCCAACAGGTTATTATGGTCTGCTTGAGTAGTACTGGTTCAAGGAATATGACAATATTTTGGCACATGTTAGAGCACATTTGGCATTTTGAATATGTTCCTTTACCACCTTCTACCATGATGGCTTAAATCTTTATCAACCTTTCAAAGTAGTCAAGAGATCAGAAAGACATTTCTGTTGCCTAGCTAGAGTAGTTTGCATCATTCAAAGAAAAGTAAATAAACTCCTAAACTGGATATTCAAACAGTGGAAATGTTTTTGTAAAAATCACATTGTTCAATTGAGGCTAAATTCTATGATGTAAAAAACAATATGAGAAAGAATTGTTCTTAAATTTGTTCTTTGAATATTCATACGTAAATATAATACATTCTGATTACTTAGCCCCACCCCCTCCCATCTCTGTCTCAGCCTAAATCCTCCCTGCAAATTCCATTTCCATATTCTTGTCTTTCTGTTTTGCTTTCTGACCCAATGAGTTTAACAAGAGACTTCTGTATGACAATGAGTTTGGAACTACATCATGGATCCCAGTGGCCCACTCATGGGTACGTATCTGCAGACAGTGGCTCCCCCTACCCCATTATCTGTAAGTAGCCAATATTTCAGTAGGGTCTCAGGCGACCCTCCCCCAAATGTGCCTGTTAGGAGGTGCAGTATTGTGCATAGATAGTGCAGACCATTATAGTAGCTGAGAATGTATGAGTGTAATGTCATGAGAGACAGCAGATCCAGGAGAAAGGGGGAGTTTTATCCGTATTATACTACAATTAAATAAAGTCTATTTCACTTTTTTTCAGTTTACATATGCAGTTTATCACGTTTAATTTCTTTTCTACTCAGATGTCTTTGCAAGCTCATATTCTTGAACGGCTGCTAGCATTCTAAAGCTTTTATACACTAAAACACCGAAGAAGACATTCCAATTGTTCCTTTGATGATTACTTTCATCTTTATCTATGACACAAATCAAAGTTAAGGCTATTGTCATACAGCATTTGATTCTCTTGCTTTTAATAAACTGATATTGAAACATGAACACATTAAAAGCATTAGCACTACAAATATTTAGGTATGCCTTCGCACTTGAAGCTTTCACAGTACTTTCCGCTTTGTAGGTATGTCCAATGGTGTATTTTTCAACATTTCTCAATCCACAAAGATAACTGGCCCCACAGTTGTGGCATGATATCAGTTCTGCTGTGTGCCGAGGTGGTGAAAAGTTAAACTTGAAGTACTGGAGCTGGAGAAATGGATTCATACCTAAGAGAGTCTGCTTCTCTTGCACAAAACCCATAATTCTACTTCAGGGCATTCTTGTCAGGCTGTTCACAACCACCTATAATTCCAGCCCCAGCAAATCTAAAGCCCTCTTCTTACCTCTCCACAGATGCATGTATAAAGAAATAAAACAGGCTTAAAAACTAGGGACACATTAAGAACTATGAATACGAACTCTATATAAAATAAATTGATTGAGACTTACGTTTATAATCAATATGATGAACAGAAGTGACAAGACACTTCGTCGTGTAGAAATATAAAAATCTCTGTCAAGATGAAGGAATACAAAGTCACATGCCGGATCAGCCACAAATGAAAGCTGCTCATTTGATAACCTGTTGGAATTTCTGGTGTCTAATTGAGGTCATCTCAAAGAACTGGCTTGTGAGGACATTACTAGACAATGCACTATAGAATTAAAGTTTGATTAATCAAAAACTGAGATATACGATTATCAGAGATACTCAGCAAAATAATGTCCGCAACATGCCGTTGTCCTCTCATCTTCAGGAAGAATGGAGTCACTACATGGTGTAGCATTGCTGTCATTTCATGTAGCATTTAATTCATGCTATAATTTGCTAAGACCTAGTTTAAGGAAATTCAGGCTGAAAATTGGCAGTTATAGCAGGCTACCTTTACCTTCTTAGGGTATATGTGAGGCACAGTAAAGTTTTGATCTGTAACAGCTTTCTTTTTGGTACAACCAATGGATTAATGGCATGGGATTACTTATCATTTGTGAAATCCCAGATTTATGTGATAATAAAATTATAAGGCCTGTTAGCAATGATTTGGGATACTCTCATTTTGGATTTCACACTCCATATTAATTTAACTAATGAGAAGTTACACTTAATGTTGCCCATACATTAAAGAGAAAACTTCATGGAAAGAAAAGATGTTTTAAATCATTATCTTAAGAGACTCTTGATTTATGTTCCATATAAAATTATTAAGGAGAATCTTATTGCTATTTTTTTCCTCATATATACCCACAACCACACTCAGAAATATTAGAGCAACTTGTTGGAGACTTTGTAGAGACAGGCAAATATTTTTCACGGGATTGTTTATAATGTTTCCTTAATCATACATAGTTATCCAAAAGGTCCTCAAATGTGAGCGAGAAGAGATGCCTATATTAGTTTTAAAAAACCTGGATAAGCATTTAAAGGATAATTGAGCAAAGAACACAGGAGGAAATGTTAGACAAAGTATGACCAGGTTCCTATTTTGCATGTCAGGCATCTTACTTGTCGGGAGCCCCAGCAGTGGAGGAAAAAAAGGAATACTGGACAGAGATAACCCTTTTGAAGTACAATATACTAACTAACACAAGGAAGCAGGCAATTAGTTTGTGTAGTATTGCTCTATAATATGTTCTAAAGAGTACATAATCATCTAAAGTCACCTATCATGTAAACTGGAAGGGATGCATTTGTTAGGACAGAAGAAGTCAACTCATCTGTAGGTCTTTTCATGTCAAATTAATTGAGAATGTTGAGAGTATTTTGGGAAGACTCATAGTTGATAGAGTAATATTTAAAAACAGATGTAAAAAACGGTCTAGAAACATCCACATTGTTTGAAAGTTCTAACTCTAATGGCAAAGTAACCAAAGAGTACGTTCTTGTGGAAACAAATTGTAACTGTCAATTACTATTCTGTTTATCATAGGTGTGTTAGTATGTATACATTTGTGATATGTGGGATTAATATTCCCTTTCCTGATCCTAATTTTCTTAATATACTTCTCAATCCATATAAATTGGCAATTAGATATGTCATTTTCTAACATATCTTTGTGAAATCATATACAGAAATTATGAATAATTTTAACACAATCTGCTAAATATATAAATTGAAAAATTAGTTGTTCAGAAATATGTGTTATGATATCTCTCTCTCTCTCTCTCTCTCTCTCTCTCTCTTGCTCTCGCTCTCTCTCTGTGTGCGTGCATGTGTGTGTGTGTGTTTGTGTTCACCTGTGATTTTATGCAGATAGTTGAATCTCCCTCTGTATTTGAGTGTGCTATATGTGTGTCATTTTTGCAGAGGACTTGAATTTGATTCCCAGAATATGTATGGTGACTCATAACCATCTGTAACTCCAGTCCTAAAACATCTGACACATCCTACTTACTTCTGCAGTCATGTTGTGCAAAGACACACACACACACACACACACACACACACACACACACACACACATATATATATATATACCGGCAATACAATACAATAATACACATAAAATAAAATAAAAGTGAATGGAAAAATAATTTAAAATTGCAATAACTCCATTAGTCAGTTTCTTCTGGGGATGCTGTCTCTCTACCTTTTGAAAAATAGAATTATAGGAAGACTACATAACCACCTTGCAATTATGTGAGTTCTGGATATCCCAACTCTTGCCTTCATATTTGATTAACAAGTGCTTTATCCCCTAAGCCATCTCTCCAATTTGACAATAAAGGATAAAGCATTTACAACAGTGGTGAAAAACTAAATAACATCAAACCAACTCTAAAGAATAGGACTAAAATAGGTGGTTTTGTGCTCATGCACTGGGTGGAAACATGAACAACTGGAGGAAGGTACACATAGAGAAACTTCAGGTTATTTCCAGATGACACTTCCAGAGCTGACCAAAGGTGGAATGGGAGTTAACACTGAATGGAGATATCTCAGTCTTAGAAACATTTTATTTCAGTTTCCTTAGATATAACTGCAACAGAAATAAAACTTCAACTCTATTACATCTTTAGAGATGATGAACTCTGATTCTATCATGTGATGCATAAAACAGCATCCTTTTAACATTTCTTCATTTGGCATTTTAATTATACAACACTATGGGTTGGAGAGATGGCTCAGTGGTTAAGAGCACAGACTGCCCTTCTGAAGGTCCTGAGTTCAAATCCCAGCACCACATGGTGGCTCACAACCATCCGTAATGAGATCTAATGCCCTCTTCTGGTGCATCTGAAGACAGCTACAGTGTACTTAGATATAATAATAATAAATAAATCTTAAAAAAATTATATAACACTATAGATGCATCCCCAGTCTTTCTATTAGGTTATAGATTATAGTTCTCATGGTATCACTCCACTGTTTTTCTTATGATACCTTGAGAAAGATTTTTGATATCGAGGACACAGGATTCTTATCTTCAGTTGCTGGGCCATAGTGATTGTATGTTGAAACTTAAAAAAACAAATGAACAAACAAACAAAATAAATAAAAACAAAACACCCACCCAACCAAATGAACCAATAATACTAGCAATTAAGAATATGAAGTTTAACTTGCAAACTAAAAACACTATAGTTCATATATGGAAATTTTACAAATATTTTGATATTTTTATACATTATCTTTTACCTAGTGTTCAACCTGACCTGCAGGAGGCAGCTAGTGAAGTCTTACTTTCTGAATATGTGTATGTGTGTAAAGTTTCAGTAAAGTACTTTCATATTTTAGTGATGCATCTACTTGATGTTCATGTATTGTATGTTTTTAAATTTAGCAGCTATGTGACTTATCTATGTTGCCTTAAGAAAGGTGTTTAATAATTGCATTTTTGTCTTTTGGCTTATATTCATAATATTTTCATAATATTTCTCAACATAAGTAGAGAAGCAACCTTGAAGATGTAAGAGTTTATCTTAAAACAGATTAGTTAGGACATAACATGATAAATCAGAAGTTCTGGGGTTGCTTCAGAGAGACATTGTGTTTCTTCATGGAAAGGGTGCATATTTGAAGACAGGTACATTGCTGTGTAGTTAGACTCCAAATGATCATCATATTTACCAAAGAAAACTCACATCTCAGCTATACTCAGTAGAGAGTCTCAGTACTGTCCAGCAAGGTAAGTACAAAGCTCCTATTAAGGTCTTGGGGATTTATGAAATCCTTTTGCATTCCCCTCCCTCAAAGATTCATGTGAAAGACAAATGCCAGGTAGATGAGTTACCCAAATTAAAAGACATGCCCAGTCAAAGTGTGATTCAAACACAGCAAGTGTTATAACTAGTATTAAAGTCACATCTCAGTGAGATCTAAGAATATCAGTAAGAGACATCATTTGTCCAGAAATCACATTCTGAAAAAGAGAAAGACCATATGCCTTCAATGACTCTCAAATGAAAAGATAAAAGAAAAGTCCTGCTGCTCTCTGATCTTCACTCTAAGAGAAAGCAAATCTGAAACCTGGGGAACTGGTTTACATTAACCACAGAAAATACTCAGGGTACAGGTGAGAAGTAGACATATTTCTTAGTTTTTCCTCTGATACCTCTGTGAAGTTCAGAAACTACTTTTAGCATTTGACAGAAAGGTAAAGTCATGGAGCAGGAAGGGAAGGTGAGCCAAATAAACAAGGGTTTTAATGACAATGTAAGACATGATAACATGATGAAAACTATATGAAAATGCTGGAATTTGTTTAGCAATTTTAGTCTATGATTTACGTTCTTTGTGAACATCACTATGGGAACATCCACACTGATGTTTGCTGATTCAACTGTCACATCAGATAATTTGGCAATACAAAGATATTTTTAATAAATCCAAATAAAATGAATTTTACTGTTTTTTTTTTAAACATTAACTAGTAAAATAGCAAATGTGGGTGCTGTGGAGGGTAGCACCTAATGACTCTCTCTTCAGTCAATCAAATATAGATGAAGCCACATTAAAATGAGAAATTATAAGCACTGACCTCATGGCTGAAGAAATCAATCAATCAATAGTTGTGTGTATGGTATTACAATTAGCCAAATCGTCCTTTGTGCTTGTGAGGTCATCTACTACCAAAATCCATCTCTACACCTTGATCATATAATTTATATATATATGTTGTATCAATATGAGGACTACCCTGATAACAAGCATATATGTTCCATATATCAGAAGCTGGAAAGAACCCAGATGCCCCTCAACAGAGGAATGGATACAGAAAATGTGATACATTTCCACAATGGAGTACTACTCAGCTATTAAAAAGAATGAATTTATGAAATTCCTAGCCAAATGGATGGACCTGGAGGGCATCATCCAGAGTGAGGTAACACAATCACAAAGGAACTCACACAATATGTACTCACTGATAAGTGGATATTAGCCCAGAAACTTAGGATCCCCAAGAAAAAAGATACAATTTGCTAAACGCATGAAACTCAAGAAGAACGAAGACCAAAGTGTGGACACTTAGCCCTTTCTTAGAATTGGGAACAAAACACCCATGGATGGAGTTACAGAGACAAAGTTTGGAGCTGAGATGAAAGGATGGACCATCTAGTGATTGCCATATCTAGGGATCCATCCCATAATCAGCTTTCAAACGCTGACACCATTGCATACACTAGCAAGATTTTGCTGAAAGGACCCAGATATAGATGTCTCTTGTGAGACTATGTCAGGGTCTAGCAAACACAGAAGTGGATGCTCACAGTCAGCTATTGGATGGATCACAGGGTCCCCAATGGAGGAGCTAGAGAAAGAACCCAAGGAGCTAAAGGGATCTGCAACCCTGTAGGTGGAACAACAATATGAACTAACCAGTACCCTGGAGTTCTTGTCTCTAGCTGCATATGTATCAAAAGATGGCCTAGTCGGCCATCACTGGAAAGAGAGGCCCATTGGACATGCAAACTTTATATGCCCCAGTACAGGGGAACGCCAGGGCCAAAAAGGGGGAGCGGTGGGGAGGGGAGTGGGGTTAGTGGGGAGGGGGGACTTTTGGGATAGCATTGGAAATGTAAAGGAGGAAAATACCTAATAAATAATTAAAAAAAGAAAATAAATATATTAGATAATTACATCAAATATAAACAAATATGGTAGCTTTAGAAGAAGGCACAGGGAGGCAATTATTTGTTTAGATGTAAGTAATAATTTTACTCTATAGTTTTGTTTGTATTTTCTACAGGAGAAAGAATAGAAAGTCAAAGATAAAAAGCCCATACATTCCTTCCCCTGGTTTTCCCTTGTGATATAAGAAAATTAAAGCAATTGAAAGAGAACATTTCTACTCTAGAAAAGAAGAATTTAAAAGCCTTATTTTGTTGTATGTAAAAATTAAAAGACAACAATGTATTAGTAAAGAAAGTATACAGAAAAAATATATTATGGAAAATTTCATGTTATATTATCTTTACCAATTTTATTTTTAAGTCTCTCTCTCTCTCTCTCTCTCTCTCTCTCTCTCTCTCTCTCTCTCTCTCTCTCTCTCTCTCTGTGTGTGTGTGTGTGTGTCTCTCTCTTTCTGTGTGTCTGTGTGTGTTGCTTTGGTTTTCAACATAGATCAAGATAGAATTATATCATAAAATACATCAATATAGGCACAAAGACACATATATGTCATATTTTCTTTTGCTTATCACATATTGGAAAAGGCCCTTGTTATACCTAAGCCTCTCAATATTATGATGATAGAGACACTTCCTAAAGACATGACTGAGCGCTTTGGAGTCTATCTTATACTATCTATATATCATACACTTGGTGTGTACTACTCTTACAACAGATATTTTGCTGAAAGCCCTGTGTGATCCAGCATCATTAATTATATAACTGATTAAAATAGACTCTCAAATTGTTTTTTTTTTCTTTCTCACTCTTTATTCCAAGGGCAGAATATTTAAATCACTTTCAGTAAAAGTAAAAAGTAAATAATGCTTTAAGTACATGGTTTATTTTTAAGAAAGAATTCATTTCTACTAATAGCATCTAACTATATTAAAATAGTCCAGGAAAATTCCTTAAACGTGAACATTAAAATTTATCATGAAATAATCAGCCAAGTTGTTTGGCTTCTTTAGCACAAGTAATAAATTTGAGTTATTTGAAAAATCTCTGTAAGTTTAAACATTTCCCTTTTTATTGGTGTGTGTTTAAGGAAAGTGATTTGAAACTTGCAATAATTATTTGCTTATAATGTATATAAATTTCAGAGATTTATCAAATAATTATAGGTATTTAAAAAGATCATGCAGACTTGATATTATTATCAAATTTAAGGAATGCTACTTTTGTGCATCTTCCTGCCCATTGTCTGCATGTAACTATAAGTTTCAATTTAACAAGACAGTAGAGAAACATGATATATGCTCTCTGGACACTCTGGACACTGGTCAAACAGGTTATAACTTATTGGAGAATGTTGGAGGCCATGAGCTCAAACATTTATTCTAATATAACTCATCCCCAATTATAATAAAAATGACTTTTTTTACTCAATACTTGATACATCAGAAGGTGAAAAGAGTTCTTGAGTTGAAAAAAAGATTTGACATCAAAATGTATTTATGTACTGTTCTTTGATACTCATTCTATGTCTTAATAAATTTTACTGCTTTCTTAGTAATCGAAAAAGTGCTTTTGAGCAGAAGTAAAGGTTGATGATATGTTTATGCTTACTAATTATAGACTAATATATGTGTCTTAAAATGTCAATGTATAAAAATTCTTAATTCCATTTATAATAACTATAAGTTATGTTTTGTTTCTACACTGTTCTACCCTGATCTACATTCTTTTTTTGTTGAATAGTGGCTAAATCAATTGTTTTTTATTACCATGATTTATGCTTTCCCTCCCAACTGCAGCCCTCCTCCCTCCTCTCCTCTCTCCTCTTCTCCCTCATTCTCTCTCTCCCTGCTCCCTCCTCCTCCTCACCCTCACAAGTACTTCCCCCTATTAACACTCGTTTTCTCATTTCCCTATTTGAACACAACTACAGCTTCATTTGGGCGAATTTGGAGTCTCCATGTTTTTTTCAGAGTTTATTTTAGATTAATACTATTTGTATCTATTTCAGTACATATTCTAAAGCATCATCTTAATGAAAAACATCTCTCCTTAGACTGAAATGTTTGGCAGAAAAGCCTGGAAAGTCAGATGACATTACTGTCCTCTACCATATTTTGTAGGGTAGGCTGGTTGCATAGGTTGTCTGCCTTCCTTCCTTCCTTCCTTCCTTCCTTCCTTCCTTCCTTCCTTCCTTCCTTCCTTCCTTCCTTCCTTCCTTCCTCCCTCCCTCCCTCCCTCTCTCCCTCCCTTCCTCCCTTCCTTCCTTCCTTTCTTCCTTCCTTCCTCCCCCCCTTCTCTCTGTTTTTGTGTATTCAAAAGGGGTTCCTACCTTAGCATGCCGCTCATACATTGTTTGCATTAAAGTTACTTAGTACTGAGGAAACCCTTGATATGCTGCAGAGATGTTACATTGCACACAGATAAAATGAATGAAAATGGCAAAATAAAACTGAAATGTTTTCCATTTTTCCAAAGTGAGGAAAATTTAAAACAATTTTCTTCAATTTACTTCCTTCAAATTTCCACTAAAAAATTCTGATTATTTTCTAATGAATTATTCGTTTGTTTTTGCCTCTAAAGAGGTAATAATTTCACTTATCCTAGTAGTATAAAAGTGATAATGTAATGAACATCCTAAAGATCAAGTTGGGGTAGAAAACAAGATACTCATTTTTGAATAATTTAGTAAGTATATTTGGCTTGACTTGGTGAACAATTAGATATAGAGAAAAGAGAATTATATCTAGGAGAACTGCACTTTTTCTGACCTTCAGTGACTTTCAGTGAACAGAGAAATTTAGGATGATCACCTTATTTTCATTGATTAAATAATCAATTCTAATTGGAGGAATGATGGGTTTGAAATGCCTATGAAATATTTGAGTTTGAAATTCAGTGGGGTAACCTAGAATGGAATTGAATATTAATCCAAAGTACAGTTGATTGATGGAGCAATAAAATGAAGAGAGGTCACCTAGGGAGCAGGTAGTGTGAGATTATAGCTACAAATGAATTGTTAAAATTATCACCATTTAAAATATAGGCACAAGATGACTAAAGGAGGAAAGCTATGTTAGAGTGGACAATATTATGTATAAGCTTTAACAAAATTCTCAAACCAGGTATTCATTTATGGGTATTGATTTCATCTTTGTAAAAGTTTAGTCAAACCAACTGCAATTCTACTCCTGTCATGAAGTTGGAAAAGAAATGTCGAGGTTATCTGAGTTGGATTAATCACTTCCAGGGTCTCATTTTCTCATCACTAAATATTCAGTGTAATTTTCTCACCCTTGTTCAAGCAAGTTCAGAAATTCCAACCAGCCATATTTGTCTGTTCATGATCCCCCCTTCTCTTACTGGTTATTATTTACATTTCAAATGTTGTCCCCTTCCTGGTTTCCCCTCTGCTACCCCTCATCCCTTCTCCCCTTTGCCTCGATGACAGTGCTCCCCCACCCATCCACCCACTCCTGCTTCACAGCTCTAGCATCCCCTTACACCCGGGCATCAACCCTCCACAGGACCAAGGGCCTCCCCTCCCATTGATCATAGCTTGAGCCATGCGTTCGTCTATGAATACACTTTGGTTGTTGGTTTAGTCCTTGGGAGTTCTGGGTGGTCTTGTTAATTGATATTGTTGTTCTTCCTATAGGGTTGCAATCCCCTTCAGCTCCTTTAGTCCTTCCCCTAACTTCTCCATTGGAGTCCATGACCTCAGTCTAATGGTTGGTTGATAGCAACCACATCTATATTGGTCGGGCTCTGGCAGAACTTCTCATGGGACAGCTATACCAAGCTCCTTTCAGCAAGTACTTCTTGGCATCAGCAATAGTGTCAGGGTTTGTTGTCTGCATGTGGGATGGATCCCTAAGTGGGGCAGTCTCTGGCCTTTCATTCAGTCTGTGCTCTCATTTTGCCCCTGCATTTCCTTTAGACAGGAGCAATTCTAGGTTAAAATTTTTGAGATGGTTGGGTGCCCCTCCATCAACTAGAGCCATGCCTATGTATTACAGGTGTTCTTTTCAGGTTCTATCTCCTCTTAGTTGGGTATTTCACCTAATGTCAACCCTGTTTAGTCTTGGGACTTTCTAGTGGCTACCACCAGTTGCCCACCCCCCATTGCTACATATATCTGTTCAATTTCCTGATCCACTGAACTCTTCTCTCTTAATGTATCTTTATCAGGAACAATGAAAGATAACATTGATATTAGTTCTTTAGTTAACTCTAGTGATAGTTATAAACAAAACCAAGGGTTTCTATTTCACACTATAAAATTATGATTAAAAACCAAGCCAGAATTGTCAAAACCTGCAATTTCACACAGAATGGGGACACAAAAACAATACCAATTCAGATCCCCTTGTGGCTGATGGCAGTGAAATCCCACTATCCCAGGAAAGAATATTCTTTTGACTGTTAAACCAATCTTCCTGTTGGTAGACTGTCAAAAAAAAAAATAGTAAGAGTTTCACTCAAAGAAGCTACCAATGATTTCCTCACACCATTGCTTCTATCACTGAATAACTATCTGAAACCCTTCAGAGAGCTTCTTATCTGTGTAGCACCTTGTTAGCCCCATGTACCTATAAATCAATAAGGCTTTAAGGTTGTTCTATCTCCTCCTTATGAACTTCTCCTTAACTGTCATTGCAAATCTCACTATTAAATGCTTAAGATAATATTTTTCTGTTGTGAAACATTGATGAGAGGATGACTACTGTTTCTTAGGACTGTTTTGTATATATAAAGAGTTATCATGTGCTTAATACATTATCTATGCAGAGAATTAAATAACTAAAAGAATGAACATTATATTATCCTTAAACTCAAATAATTTTACAAATCTTAAAGCTGTATTCTTATTTTTTTGGCATTAAGACACAATTGCATTTTTCATTCTTTTCATTTCTTGTATTATCTATTTTACTCCTTTTAATTTCTTGGAAATACTCAACATTTTTAGAATAATTTTTCTCCTACTGATATTCACCACAGATTACCAAAACTCTATTTTCTGTCTTATTTTCCTGTTTCAACAAAATCTTTCTCCAAAGATATGATGAGGACTATCTTAATAATTATTTCACTGAATCAATTTCTGTCAAGATTTAATATTAGTTTCCTTGTCACTCATCACAATGCTTCAAGCAATTAAACACATTTTAAATTTGAAAATTCTCTATATTTGCATAATGATTTCTCTATCAAAGCTATTATATGGAATTGTGCAGCTAAAATAGAGATTTAAAGCAATAATTTAAGTTGTAGGTGGCCAATCCTTTGTGCAGGTCAAATGATTTTCTACTTATATGGCTCTAAACAAAATTGAAGAGAGAATGCATTAAGTTCCCATCTCATAAAAGATTTAGTGTGGTTCTTAATGACAAGTCGCTACATATTTTATAGAATACACTCAAGAGTAGTTCAGAGAAGTACTAATTAGAAGAGGCAAACTTTTCTTTTTGATGGGGATTTGACTTCAGAGACTAGAAAAAAAATCAACCCAGATCCACAGTAAAACAACAAATAATTTGTCACACAGAGCTTGTGCACCTGCTTAGCCAGTAGTTGCCCTACTGTGTGCCAAGTCTTATTTATACCAGTTATTATTGATGAATAACATTACACAATGGTAGTAGCAGTATTATTTTTCCTTGAATAAGTATTCACAAATTGAAATTTGAAGACATCTAAAATGTCTTTCATTTACTCATGACTTTTAGCACCTTTTATTGACATTTTAAGAAGAGGTTAACAGCACTGGGATCTAACAGAGTACATACATTGTCAGACTCCTTCCTATTGTATTTGCATCTTAGCTCTGATCTCTAACAAAGAGAAATAATATCTGACTATCAATACTATCATTACAAAAGGCACTGTATGTCTGGTACTTTGATGAGCTAATCCAGTGGTACATGCATTTCCCTTGGTAGAGGTCACCTGAACTTAATTTCGCACAATGATTCTGTTAATTATTATTTGTTTTTAATACATGCTAAGCAACAGCAGATATTCAAATGGCATTTAGGAGGCGAGTCTGCAAATCACTTAATGAAGACATGCCACCTTTTCACAGTTGTTTAATGCTTCATTGCTGCTTCTCATCAGTAATCTCTTCTGCTCTCACTACAGTCTCCAGAGAGATGAGCAGTTAGTCATCTTGCCCATCTGAAGGATGACAGAATTGAGGCCCAGTGGAATTCCTAGATTATCCAAGGATGCGCAGTTACCTGAAAGGAAATGTCCTTATCATTCTGTTCTTTGTGATAGCCCAAGGTTTACTTTAAATATAGGATTTCTCACAAGCTACAGTGTTGTTTTTAAAAAGAAAATAAATGTACTGTACATATCATGTTCTGATAAAGTTTACAATAATGATCCATACTTTCCTCTTTTAGTTAAAAAATTTGCTATCATTGAAGGGATTTTCAGTTTGGGGTAAAGTTATTTGTATTCCCCTATTAGAACAGAAAAATCTAGGGTATTCTTTGATATGCCCCCAAATTAAAATAACCCTTAGTGGTGTTTAACTGTTTTTTTAGATTTATTTCTTTTATTATTTTATGTATACGAGTGTTTTGCTTGCACATATGTACATAGATAACATGCATACCTATGGTCCATAGAATTCAAAAGAGGTCAACCCCTGTCTTGCGACTAAAATTACAGATGGTTGTGAACTGCCATCTGGATACTGGGAATGAAAATTGAGTCCTCTGAAAATCTAAACAATTGCTCTTATACACTGAACCAACTCTCTATCAGTCTCACTGCCTTGATGATATCCTACATTGATTCCCCTTCCTAATATTCATGGCATCCACAGTCTTTCCCTATCCTACCCAGAAGTGATTTATGCCTACAGTGTAATAAGGTATTGTAATAAGAGGCACCATGTCTTCTGAGCTTAGTCATAGGCAATGTTGTAGGCTGTTTTTGTTCTCAGATCATTTCCATTTATAGTAGTCAACAACCATATGGTGAAGACACTCAGGTATCACTGTGGGTGATTGTTTATATCCAGGAACTTATACCTAGAAAAATATTTTGAAGACATTGCGTGAGGCCTTATGTAGAGTTTTGGGCCCATGTCTGCTCCAATACTGAGCACAGAGGCTGAACACAGGGAGTTTGACTGAGCTTATCCCATGCCTCCGCTAGGGCAAGTGCGGCATTGCTCCAGAGACAGGAAGGCAGTCTAAGATGTGGGAAAGCCAGAGCTGGTTCGGAGTCTCTAAGCCTGCGACAAGGCTGGGGCTGTGGGGTTCTCGGTCTCTTGGACATTCAGGCACCACTGAGAGTTGCAGAAGAGCAGAGAATGGAATCAGGATCCATGGGCTGTGTCTAGCCTGGTTAAAGGGTTGGGGGGAGAAAAGGGGCTCTGGCTTGTCCCAGTGGGGATAGTCCTCTGCTTGGTGTAGGATGTTGGCTTGGTATAGGATGAAGCTTGGTTTCGGTTGTGACTCGGAGCACGGAGAGGTTAATCTTCTATGGGAGATTAAGCTGCCGGGTCTTGAGGCAAACCCCTATTTCATGGCTTCCCATAGCAGATGTTGATGAAAAGAGACTATCCATGGTTCTAAACAGTTCATTGTCATGGCAGAAAATGGATGTGTAAAACCATACCCCCTTGTCAGGGTGGGCCTGAGAGTAAATACCTTTTGCAGGGAGGAATGACTGGGAAGAGATGTTTATTGGCAGTGCCCTCCAGGTCTCTAGGTGCCTCATTAGCATGGAGAACTCTGTTTTGAGCATACTTGACTATGGCCATGTCTCTTTTCCTATTGTCTTGATCTGAGATGTTAGGGACGCCTCATCAACATGTGGAAAAGATTGGAGCATTTCCCTTACATGACTGATGGCTACAAATCCATGGGGGCCAGGGCTGGGGTCGGGGGGAATAATGTGGCTACATTATGGAGGCCTGGTGCCAGGAGCAGGCAAAGTTCCTACTGTCCCATCTGGTTCTCCAGGGCTTCTAAAGCCTTTGGCTTAGCCTTACCAGGTTTCCTCTCATGGTCCTCCACCCTGCAGCCTTATGTAAAGGCTGTTCATACCATGACTGCATCTAACTGTAGCTCGGACCCATATCTTGCAACCTTACTGGTAACTCTGAATCATCTTTCATCTAACCTGCTCCCAACTTGTAGATACACACAGTGAGATATGTGTTTTAGCCATTTTATGCTTTTTTTTTTCGGATTAGTATTTTATATAGCAATAGCAACTTCAGAAGATTTAAATATTCTTTCAAAACACCTATACTTCACTAAGTAGACACTAATACAGTCATAATTGCAAATTTCAGGATGTTTGGGAAAGAAGCAGTTAATGATACCTAGAAGTAGTTGAGCCCAACAGTTTCATGGGAACCATGAAGGACCTGTTATTAAAGGTTATACACTAGTGAGGTAGAGGAAGGCAAGCACAACTATAAGTGCAAGCAACAGGATATGCACAAAAAATAAAAAATGAAGATGCATTACAAAAAATTGAAAACTATTATTGTAACGGACAAAGATCATGCTTCTGCTAGGAGCAAGAGAATGATGATAGGTAAGATGATTTTTGTTGTTTTGTTTTGTTGTTTGTATTTCTTTGTTTTTTTGTTTGTTTGTTTGTTTGTGTATGGTGTATGTTTGTCTTTGTGTGAAGTTAGAATTTAAATTACAATGGTCTGAGGTGTATGTTTTCTAAGTAAAAGAGTAAATAGTATTTTTAGGTAAACATTTAAAATAAAATTTAAAATGTACTAGACTTGTAATGAAGAGGAAAATATTTACAACTGGGGACATACTGTATGTGTTGGTGCACATATATACAAATTTCAACATCACTTTTGTGGTTGTACACAATTTAAATTAGTTTTGAGACTAAGGAGAACAAGGATTCAAGTTTGGAGACAAGGATGTTCAGGAGGTCAACTTCTTACTTTTGGCTGAATTCCAGTAAAGAATTCCAGTAATTAGTGTGGAGATCCACTCTGAAGATCTGTAGTGTAGATTTCTCCTGAGGACTCTGGAAGTTTACAGTAGGCTTTCTGCAAGGAAAGAGGTCAAAGAGAGCAGGATGATGATACATGTGGTCAGGATTTTTCAGAAATGAACTGAGAGGTTTCTGAACAAATTCATACAAATGCACATATAGAAATAAATGAGGATATATGGTTTTACTCAAACCACACAAAACACACATGCACATGTATACATGCACACACATTAATTGTTCTTTCTAGTTCTATTTTTGTAATAAAACATTCTGATCAAAAGCTACTTAAGGGGGAATGATTTATTTAAGTTCAGAATTCTAAGTGACAGTCCAGTACATTGGAAAGGCAAGACATAAGGAACTCAAACACAGCTCACCCCATCACATTAGGGTCAAGAGCAGAACAAATAAATGTCTGCATGTCTTACACATGTGGAGAAGATCAATTTTATGACCTCATGTTGGATTAGAGATAGCAGTCTTTTGGTATTTTTAATTGTTTCCCCTCTGCAAATATCTTTGTCAATGTTCATCTTTTCATATAGATATTGATCATATATATATATGTATATATATGTGTGTGTGTGTTTATGTACATATATATGTGTGTGTATATACGTGTGTGTATAAATATACATACATATAAAAAATATATGTATATATGTATACATATGTCCTCAGGCCAGTTTTTATATTCACACAACCCTTGATCCTCTGCTAAGGAATGGTACTGCTCAGAGTGAACTAGACTATGAATATTAATTAACATTAATTATCAAGGTAATTCCTCAGAGACATGCCAAAGGTTATCTTGATCTAAGTAATTGCTCATTGAGAATCTTTTTCCTGATAGTTTAAGATTGTGACATAGTAACAATTAAACTACTCATCATGTACATGTTGATCTATTTTAAAAGAAAGAAAAGAATTACATTCACATAAACATACATATGTCTGCATATATTATACATGTGGAGAAGATCAATTTTATAATCTCATGTTGGATTAGAGATAGCCATCTTTTGATATTTTTAGTTGTCCCTCCTCTGCAAATATCTTTGTCCATGTTTCATCCTTTCATAGAGATATTGATCACATTTGATGTGGACAAAGAAGTAGGTAGATTCCAATTTCTTACTTGATGTTTATCCCTTGAACTATGCAAGTACAAAGATGTACATAGGAAGATACATTAGGAACATGTACATATTCACATATGAACTCAGAGAACAGCATTTCTAACATCACATCTGTATTAACTTAGTTTAAAATGTTCATGGATATTAATTATTATATCCATTCTAAAATTTGTATTCTTTGATATTCAGTCATTTTGTCATAGCTTAAGTATAACACAAACTTAATAACCTGAATCTATATCTTAGTGCATTTTGTCTCTAAATTAACCACCATGCCAATATTCCTATGTAATACTCTCTATTTATCTGGGGTAAGAAATAGCCATCAAGTCATTATTTTCTTCTCAACTATCAAGCCCTATCTTATAATGGACAGTTGATTCATCAAACAGGTAAACTGCAGCTGCACATGGAAATTTCACAATCTTTTGACCAAATAAAAAAACAGTTTCCATTAGATTAGCAGCATTACATTTTGCTTATGGGAGGCAGTGTGGACAAACATACATGAAGTACACATATCATTATATGTATGCATATGTTAGTCTTAGCTAGTAAGTGAATATCATATCTTGTAAAAAAATAATGAACACTTGCTTATTTATGTGACACCCTTTTCTGCTAGAATTACCTAAACAAAATATATCTCATTTTTATTAAATTGTTTTGTTCAAATATAGTTGTGTCTTGTTATAATTTATACACTGATAAACTGTAAAACAAGATCCCTGGATTTTGCAAACTTCTATTAATCCACATCTATAAAAGTTATCATATATGTGAGAAATGGTCATATTAACAGTACTCTTTTTTAAAAACAATTTTTATTAGATATTTTCATCATTTACATTTCAAATGCTATCCCAGAAGTCCTCTATACCCTCCCCCTGCCCTGATCCCCAACCCACCCAATCCCACTTCCTGGCCCTGGCATTCCCCTGTACTGGGGCATATAATCCTTGCAAGACCAATGGGTCTCTCTTCCCAATGATGGCCAACTAGTTCATCTTCTGCCACATATGCAGCTAGAGACATGAGCTCAGGGGTTACTGGTTAGTCTATATTGCTTTAGTGGATGCTCACGGTCATCTATTGGATGGAACACAGGGCTTCCAATAGAGGAGCTAGAGAAAGTAGCCAAGTTGCTGAAGGGGTCTGTAACCCTATTCTTCATTTACCGTTAAAAAACACATTGAAAATAGAAGCTGTTTGGTAAGCTGTTTGCAGAGTGCTGACCTAAAACGAAGCCTCTAGCAAATGACTTGCTATGGATTTCCTACAGAGATAATCACTCCTTTTCTCCATGTTTGCTAACAATTTTTTGTCAGAAGCAATTAAAAATTTTAGCTGTGATCCTTCAAGACTTGAATGAGATAGGTAAGGATTCTTACCCATTATTGAACTCTTTGTCTATAAAGTGTGCTCTCTAAAACACACATATAAATGGACACATTTCCATTGCATTTAATGAATATATCCCATTTTTATTAAAATTCAAAATTGTGGCTTTAAACAAGCTTGCATTCCTACAATTTCCTATACTAATACACAACTACTCTGTTGTGTTGTGGAAACTGCAAAAATGTTCTTTAATTTTTTCTGGAGTAATTTTAGGGCAACACCTTTGGGACTGCAAAATGTTTCTTATAAACACTAGTTCACTTTATCCATTATAGTTTGTTTCCACAATCACTTTATACCTACAGAATACTACGCCTTTTTGATTAAAGTGAAGGCAGTAATCTATTACAACCATATTAAACCCATTAGCTGTTACCTGAGTGTGCACACTTTCCTACCACACATAGATTTTGTTAGGGGTTGGAGTCAAAATCATCAGAGTAATTGGAATTGTGAAAGGTCATGAAATAGTTTGTAAAAAAAAAAATAGTGGGAAAAGTCAACATACTCAAATTTAACACATACATTCAAATAATTTCTATGAAAAATCTTTTAATTTTTATTTTACATACATGAGTGATTTGCTTATATCTTTGTCTGTGTATCATATGTGTGTCTAATGTACTCAGGAAATAAAAGAGGCCATTCAAACTCTAGAATTGGAGTTACTGGACAACTTTGTATCACCATGTGGATGTCACATTGATCCTTTGCCAGAAAACAGGTGCGTTTTTAGCATTGAGGCATCTCTCTACCCTTACAGTGATTTTATTTTATTTTATTTTATTTTATTAAATAAGAAGCACACAAAACATATTTGGTGGTCAAACACTAGTGAAAACTTGAAGTACAACATTCAAAATTTCTAAAGAATTTTAGTATGATGACAACACAACCTCAAATCAAGAAAGAAAGTCTTCTGGCTCTGCACTGTTTATGCTCAGGAAATTGTCCCTCCCTGTGGCAGTCTATACCAATGAAAAAGAATACACAATTGTTACATATCATTTACAGAGATGAGGTATAATTTATACCCTATCTCTGTCTCATTCTGTCAAATATTTCTGATTCCTCTCCCTTTCTGTCCCTCAATAAGATGTCATTTTCAGCTTTCTTCTACAAACTAATGGCACCTTAAAGGTGTGTACTAAGGACATGTCTGTATTGAAGCCAGAGGGATATATGTGGTGTCTTTGCAGTCCAACTGGATCACTTAGACCTAGTTTTGTGGGTGTGAATCATTGCCAGCATAGCCACATTGCTGGATTAAAATTCCTCTACAGATCATATTATAGGGGCATATAATAATTCATCAGAACTTCACAAAGCCTTTTAGAAAACTGAGGCTATAAAAGATGTGTAGGTTGACTAGGGATGAGACTTTTCATGAGTATACATGTCTATAACTTGTTCAAAGGCCTCCGGTAGAGTTTTTGTGAGTCAACTATGTCACAAATGGGACTCTAAAGGTAATTCTACATAAAAGTTTTCTAGAAGTTTCACATTTGTAGAACTACATTTGATTTATTCATGCTCTTACAAGATCCTACAAGACACTTACTGGTTCTTCAAAATAAATTTGGATTGGATCACTTCTTCTATTTGCTAAGGATCTCTTTATTTGATGTAGACATTTATTTACATGTCATCTCTCAAAAACAATCCTATGACTAAATTAATTTTTAGAATTTTGTCTCTCCTTTTTGATGCCTTGTACATAGTCAACTTCATCAAAATGAAGCTAAGGGCTACAGAAGTGGCTCAGCATTTAGTGTGCTTATCATCAAGCAAGAGTTTGGAACTCAGAATTCAGATTAAAGCTTTGTGGATATGACACTGTACTGTAATTGTAGGGTCAAAGGAGGAGGCAGGTCATCCCAGGAACAAGGTGACTACTGTAACTAGCAATATTAATGAAATCTGGATTTTATAAAGAGCCCCTGCCTCAGAGAACAATACAGACAATAGATTGAAAAATAATCATGTCATCAACCTAGGACCTGTATAGACATGCAAAAATATGCATCCATATTTACTCAAAACTATGCATGCACATACATGCATATACACATACCACATACATGTAAATACACACATACACACACACACACACAGAGAGAGAGAGAGAGAGAGAGAGAGAGAGAGAGAGAGAGAGAGAGAGAAAAGCAAAAAGAAAAACAGATGAAGTTAAATAATCATTTCCTTTTACTGACTACTAGAGGCTCCTTGAAGTTGGTGCTGAATGCAGTATTGCTACTTTTGATGAGAAATAAATGGACACAGGAGTTATTGGTGCTGTAGATAAAGAAGTTGAAGATTGTGATATCTAAATATGTTGTAAGAATGATGAAGAAAAAGCTTACCTGTAAAGTAGGAATTCTTGATCCATAGCAGAATGGACTTGGCATCAATTAAGTGGTATGTGTTTGAAAACCAAGGATAACTGGAAAGAAAAGGCACAGGTCTATTTAAATGTCAGTCTGCCTGTGAGAGGTGCAGAAAGTTCTATCTTGGTTGATGCTACTGGCTGGGGTCCAAAAGGGTCAACAGTCTTCATATACTTCTCAATCTCCCCAAGGAAGATGATTTCCACAAATGTGCTGGTAGAAAATCATGTCAGCAAAGCAAATAAGGAATCGATTATCAAACAACATTTTTCAGTGTCATGTGACTTCATAGTTTGAGGCCAGCCTGGTCTACAGAGCAAGTTCCAGGACAGTCAGGGCTACACAGAGAAACCCTGTCTCGAAAAACAAACAAATAAAAACAAAACAAAACAAATGCTGATATATTTTCAGATAGAGTAAGTCACTAAGAAAAACACGTAAAAGCCTGTAGAACATGGGCAGGTTTAGGCCAAGAGATAGAAGACACCAACGAGAAGTACCTGAAGCAGATTGCTGACATATATTGGCTACTGTCCTTGAACCTTTAAACGTCACACATTTAAAGAATCAGATTTTAATCTTCAATGCAAAAAAGGACGCAGAGTACCCACAACATTATAGCAAAATTTTCATCTTATTGATAATGAATATATTTTGCACATTTTCATTTTCTTAGAGGACTATTCAATTGAATAAATTCTCAAATGATCCAACAGCTAAATATGCTTCTCAAGTTATCTGAAAGTTTTTCTAATCATGAATAAGTTCATATGATTTGTTTAAAAGTAAGAAAATATGTAAAATATAGACATCATAATTTCCAATCACAATATGCAGAATTTAGAACTGTTAAAATTTTACTATAGATATACAGACGACTATAAAAAAGGAATTACATTTAGGGATTGTGTCCATGTGAGGCTTTGTGATGTCACGATCTGATACTGTAAACCAGAAAGCTAGTGGCCCAAGGTCCAAACTGGATTCACAGGAAGTCTACAGACTCATTTTCTACTTGTTCAGAAGAGACAATTTTGCTTTGTGAGGGCTCTCAATCAACTGGATAGAAATCAATCATAGAGTAATCTGCCCACTCAAAGTACATGGATTTAAATGGTTATCCTTTAAAAAAATCGCCTTTATGGAAATACTTAGCAAAATTTTGGCCAAACACTTGGTCATCAAAATATGCCAACAAGTTGACAAAAAATTAGCCAATATGTTTTCTATGGAGGTGTTTATGGAGCTGTAGCCTCTGTAACAAATTATGTTAAAATGCCTTTTTTATGACTCTTGTCATTATATACGAAACATAAGATCTGATGGCTTCTAATATGGTCTGCCCCCCCCCATTCCCCTAAATCATACTTTTCTGAACTTAGGAAAAGTATTCTCCTTTTATATAATTTTCATAGGTGTCTTCCTGCTTTTCTATTTTATTCTTATTTTATGTTTCTTTCCCCATCCCAAATAATATTATGAACTTTTATATGGCCTCTTCCCTGTCTACTTGAATTCACCATAAAGTCATGTCTCTGTTTTTTAGCATTAACCATGAGATACACGTTTAAATGGTCAATTCAGAGAACCAGAAGGCTGAGCTATGGGAACAGAGAGCTTGACCTAACAAGATGCAATTATTCGAACATTATTGTGAAAGAGATGTTATGGGTCCCAATGTCCAAATCTATTTTTATGTTTAGTCTTGGCTTGGCTGCAGAAGCAATTTTTGCTGGTACTACTTCCTTCTGCGCAGTAGAGGGATGATAACCTCTGGGAGTGGACCCACCACCTGCTGACTTCTGCCATATGAACTGCTACACTGAGGCTACACAAATACTAGGGAAGCTATTTCCAAGTGCTATTTTCTGCAGTGGAGATGGTTTCTGAGTGGAGCTGTTACTTGTCTCATGACTGTCCCAATTTCAGTCACTTAAATCACAACTTGGGAAAGCTAGGACTCTGCTCCAATATTCCTTGCAAATTATTTAATAATATATTTGTTATGAGTGATTTTAGCTCCTGGATTTTTTTTTAAAGTAACTGGTCTTATTTTAGGTACTTGTGCAGCATAGCCCAGTCTCTTTTTGATATTTTTTTCTCATTCCCCTGAGACTTATATCTATTTCTGATTCTGTTCCCCAAGTCCTCTGAGAGGCTAGAGAGGCAATGAACTCATTTGATTTTTGTTTTAGCAAAGCCTGTCTCTGCAGTCAGTAAATTGTTCTGCCCATCTGTAAGAAACTCCACTCACTCTGTGACTGACCTTTTGTTCCTTTCATGTCTGAAAAATGTCTTGTTATTTGTTTTAACATCCCCTGCAATCTTCTTTTCGTTTGTCCTCTTTCCTCTTTTCATCACATTTTTTCTTTTACACGTCAAGCTTCAAAATCACTTATATATTCACACATTTCTCAGGAGATCTCCTTGCCTTTAGTCTCCTTTCTGCCTCTGGTGCTGCTCAGTAGGAACTCCCTCAGTGACTGCCTGTTTGCACAGCACTGACTGTGGCAATTCAGGGGGAATGTAAAATGATGATTACTTTAGCTTTTCCGTATTTATATCTGACCTTTGAAAGTGAAGGAGAATTTACTTATCAGCTTTCACTAAATCGCTCGTTAAATAAACTTATTCTAAGTACTTATTGTACTTTGGGCTATTCTTTACCTCAAGTTCAATTTATGTCTTTCCCCGTTTCTAATTCAACACATCTCAACTTTTTTCTCCTTAGTTGCCACCTGCTGGACCTGCTAATACAGCTGATGAATATGGCAAAATCTAAACCCTACATGTAACAAAGGTTGTGTATGTGTAAACTATTTTCTACAAAATATGTCAAAAGTAAAAATTGCATAGATCCTGAAAACTTACAAATATTCTTCCAGCGATGTCTGTTAATGCTACGGATTTCTTCACCGAGAAGAGTTATATAATAAAACGTATATGACCATATCTCTGTCCATTTTTACATCACATGAAGCTGATTTACTGGTAGCATGACTGAAGAAGACTTGATTTTCTGTTTTTCTATGTTTGGATAATATACACGGGTTGGAGCCACTCTAGTATAAGATTTCTAACATTTTTCAATGCTTAAAAGTTTGTGTGAAACAGTAATTTAAGAAAACCAACACCAAATAAGCCACACATTAATTTAAAATGACATAAAGATTTATTTAACTTTGCTTACACAATCAAACAAGCAAGTTACTTTAAATGTTTAATGAAACAATTTATAGAAAACTTTGAAAACTTTTATAAGTTTTCTTTTGATTTCCCACAATGAATAAATTACACCAATAAATTTTCACCCAATTCAAGTACTGCAGCTATAGATGGTGTTCTTAACCCCGCTTTAGTCAATCACCCAGTCATAAACACATGAAAATGCATACTTGAGGTACCTGAAACTTGTATGTTATTATAAATGTATTAATAAAAGAACAATAAATGGAAAAGGGAGGTCATGGATTTGAAAAAGAGCAAGAGAGGCTGCATGGAAGAGTATGGAAGGAGGAGAGGGAAGGAGAAAGTGATAAAATTATATTCTAATCTCAAAAATTAAATAAAAAAATCAATCTGAAAACCAAGAATTCTATACTCCTGGTTAAACTGATAGGTAAATCTTAAACCAAAAATAAACAGATGGCAAAAAATGATTATGCATAACAGTGCCAAATTAGTAGCCTTGATGAAGACTTTTACCTTGTTTTCATTTTAATACTTTTAAAATTATTTATTGTAGGAGTTAAGCATTATTAGTATCCTTTTGACGGTCTACTTAAAATTATATTGTATTTATACACATCTCATTCTTTACATACCACAATGCAAATGAAAGAAAATCTTAGATGTATTATATCCCATCCACACTCTGCACAGATATTGATGTTTTAAAAATCATGAAAACAATACTAAATGTGTATTCTCATTTTTATTTTACATCTCTTCTTTAAATAGAATAGAATTTCCATCTGATATTTTTTTGCCAAGACTGATAATTTTATTATCTTTTGTATTGCAGGTTTCTGACAGTAAAATGTCTGTTTTGTTACTCCAAAACTGTCCAGCTTGCTTCATTTTTTATGTATTTTTACCCAGAACATAGATTTTTGAGTAGGCATCTTGCCAGTATTCCAACATTACATTTTATTAACTCTGGCCTCCTATACTTCTGAAAATAAATTGGTCTAATTGATATCATTATTCCTCTGTATTTATCATATTATTTTCTTTGAAAATGCTGGAGAATATTTCGAATATTTCTTCTTTGGTGTTTAGTATGGGTAATATAATGTACTGTAACAGAGATTGCTTTGAATTTATTTTGACTTAGTTTGACTGTCAAAATCCAGTGCCTATGGGAAATTTCAAACACTGCGTATTCTATACATTCTTTCCAGCATATTTTCCATCCTTTGAGACTTCTACATCCATGCCGATGGAAACCACCTTCTTTCCAAGCCTGCACTTTGACTCCTCCTCCCTCCTGATTCTTGGTTTTTTTTGTTTGTTTGTTTTGTTTTGTCTTTTTGTTTTTTTTTGTTTTGTTTTGTTTGTTTGTTTGTTTGTTTGTTTTTTTGAGACAGGGTTTCTCTGTGTAGCCCTGGCTGTCCTGGAACTCACTCTGTAAACCAGGCTGGCCTCGAACTTAGAAATCCATCTACCTGCCTCTGCCTCCCAAGTGCTGGGATTAAAGGTGTGCGACACCACTGCCTGGCCTCCCTCCCTGTTCCTTACGCTGGATAATTTCTATGCATTTTCTCTAAGACTGATACATCTTCTTGTAACCCTTAAGGTGAGTTGTCAGGGAAGCTGTC
Organism: Mus caroli; assembly: GCF_978045245.1. Lineage (NCBI taxonomy): Eukaryota > Metazoa > Chordata > Mammalia > Rodentia > Muridae > Mus > Mus caroli. Next base: position 80,886,606 of record NW_028227267.1, read on the forward strand.
CGGCAGTCCCCCTGAGCATGTGCTCCAGGACAACCATGGACTCCAGTCTGCCTTGATGGCACTCTTACATAAGTACATCTTATTGACCCATAGTCTGTACTAACTTTCTATGTTCTTCAAATAATCTGTCCATTAATCACCTACCCCCGACAAGACAAATGCCGTGTTGAATTGTTGTAATATATGGACAAAATAAAGATTTTTGTTTCCTAATAATTTGTACCTGTGGACAGTTGAAGCTTCTGATTTAGAACATACAATAGAAAAGAGCGTGTGAGCTTAATTTCAGAGTGTATTTTCAAGTTCTATTATTTCTTCCTTCTTCTTTATAATAGCTTTTGCTTTTATCTCCCAGATTTTGAACAAATAAGACATTAATAGAACCTTCAATGTTTAGTCATTAAATCAGCACATAACATGTATTATCTAATAACTGTGACACCTAAAGTATTCCACAATTATTTCTATTGATTATTTTTATTTAAATTTGATTATATGCTTCTGATATGTTAAATTTGTATTACTTTTGCATATGAATGTAAAGAAAATTACTTTTTAAAGATTAAGGCATTAAGTTTTAACATTTTATTTATATTTGTCAGTTATTCTGACTACAATACAAATACAATCATTTTATCTTTGAAGTTGTGTTATTTAAATATTTTTCTTACTTGAAAAATTGTCATTTCTATACTATTTTTGAAGTCACAAGTGGTAAATGTATATACACATATGTATAAAATTTTGAAGTCAGGAAAATACATATATCTCTATATATGGTTATATATGTGGGTGTAAAATATGTACAATACACATATTTAAAAATGTGTAAATACATATCTATATATACTTCTTTCTACATATAGATAACATAGACATAGATATAGATATATACACATATGGAATTATATTCCTACCTAAACACGTGAATCATATCTGCTAATTAATCAAAGTATCTGGATTCATGTGATATTCATTAATGAGAAATTTAATGATTAACATAGTATCAATGATGGAAAGAACAAAATGTTACCAATTATATGAAGAACATAATGTCAACAGTTTATAACTTATATAGAATTACATATTTATTTTGTTTTTTATTCAGTATTTCACCTTCCATTCCAAAAAAAGGAAAGGAGCCTACAGTCATTTGTCTGACTTTAAGATACTTGTTTCTTTATGCTGATAGAATTTATGAAGTACCATTTGGCTCTTCTTAGTTTCTCCACAGGATGTAGTAATTTTCAAGAAGTTTCCTTAGACAAAAATTCATTCCACTTTCCCAAATGACCATTAATGACAGAGTGTGTTCTTAACATATGATTTGAAGAAATACTGGAAAATTCTTAATGACTGATGACTAAAGTGGTCTTCATGTCTCTGTCTGGCCACTGTTTTTAGGTGTTTAGCTATTGATTATGAAGACACTAAGGTAATTTGCTTTCCCCTTACTGAGTAAGCATCTGGGTGCCACCACTGTGGCACTTACTAACTGAGCTGGCTACTCCTGTTACTATGAGCAGAACAACTCCAATTAATTGGGCAATTAAAATTATGGGACATGCAGAACAAAGAGATTCTCTTAATTCGGTTTACTTCAGTATAAAATATTGTTAATTTCACATTAAAGTGAACATATTGTTTGAAGAAATACTAGGCTTTGTATTTGATCTTTGGTCTATCTAAGGTTAATACCTTATCTTAGTAAAAAAGCTTTTAGTTTTAGATGTAAAATATTAATTGTTAAGTTTTAGTTGCTGGTTTTGCCAGTAGAATTTCTACCTTTGACTCCTGACTAGCACCCTTACTCAAAAATAAATGTCAAAATCTATGAAGAGCCTGAGGTATGGGATGCAGCAGTCCATTTGCAAAAGGCTACTACACTGAGTTCTCCCATAATTTAATGTTGGTGCTATTCTATTTAAATTATGTTTTTTAAGTGGTATATTAACTCCAAATAGTGTACATGATTGTGCAATTTAATTCATTTAAAATAAAGTATACTCCTATATGCATGTCTGTAGAATGGCTCGGAATTAATTAGCCCAATCTGAGTTTGCCCACTTTATCCAACATATATAAATTTATCATATATATATATATATATATATATATATATATAAAGAACTCAAGAAGATGGACTCCAGAAAAATCAAATAACCCTATTAAAAATGGGGTATAGAGCTAAGCAAAGAATTCTCAACTGAGGAATACTGAAGGGCTGAGAAGCACCTGAAAAAATGTTCAACATCCCTAATCATCAGGGAAATGCAAATCAAAACAACCCTGAGATTCTACCTCACACCAGTCAGAATAGCTAAGATCAAAAATTCAGGTGACAGCACATGCTGGCAAGGATGCAGAGAAAGAGAACCACTCCTCCATTGTTGGTGGGATTGCAAGCTGATACAACCATTCTGGAAGTCAGTCTGGCGGTTTCTCAGAAAATTGGATATAGTACTACTGGAACATCCAGCAATACCTCTCCTGGGCATATACCCAGAAAATGTTCCAACTTGTAATATGGACACATGCTCCACTATGTTCATATCTGCCTTATTTATAATAGCCAGAAGCTGGAAAGAACGCAGATGTCCTTCAACAGAAGAATGGATACAGAATATGTGGTACATTTACACAATGGAGTACTACTCAGCAATTAAAAACAATGAATTCATGAAATTCTTAGGCAAATGGATGGATCTGGAGGATATCATCCCGAGTGAGGTAACCTAATCCCAAAAGAACACACATGATATACACTCACTGATAAGTGGATATTAGCCCAGAAACTTAGAATACCCAAGATACAATTTGCAAAACACATGAAACTCAGGACAAAGGAAGACCAAAGTGTGGATACTTCCTTCCTTCTTATAATGGGGGGAAAATACCCATGGAAGGAGTTACAGAGACAAAGTTGGGAGCTGAGATGGAAGGAAGGACCACCCAGAGATTGCCTCACCTGGGGATCCATCCCATATACAACCACCAAACCCAGACACTATTGCAAATGTCAGAAAGATTTTGCTGACAGGACCCTGATATAGCTATCTTTTGTGAGGCTATGCCTGAACCTGGCAAATACAGAAATGAATGCTCACAGTCATCTATTGGATGGAACACAGGGCCCCTAATGAAGGAGCTAGAGAAAGTACCCAAGGAGCTAAAGGGGTCTTCAACCCTATAGGAGGAACAACAATACAATCTAACCATCCCCCCCCCCGCCCCAGCTGTGTCTCTAGTTACACATGTAGCAGAGGATGGCCTAGTATGACATCAATGGGAGGAGAGGCCCTTGGTCTTGAGAAGATCATATGCCCTAGTACAGGGAATGCCAGGGCCAGGAAGCAGGAGTGGGTGGGTTGGGGAGCAGGGTGGGGGCAGGGTATAGGGGACTTTCAGGATAGCATTTGAAATGTAAATGAAGAAAATATCTAATAAAGAAAAAGAAAATAAATGAATAAATACATAAAGTATACTCCTATATGCATGTCTGTAGAATGACTCAGAGTTAATTAGATCAATCTTCTGAGTTTGCTCACCTTTAAGAAAGCTACTCTGAAGGTATATCTCAAGCTGTATTTTGGGTATTTTTGTTTGTTTGTTTGCTTGCTTGCTTGCTTCACTTGTCCTTCTATTTTTCTTTCACTGTTTCCATATCTCTTCAATGTTCTCCAAGTGGGAATATGTACCATTGGATTCTTAGGAATGCTTTCTGACACTTTGGTTTTCTGGATTCTTTATATCTAAGTGATCAGAGTATGGACTCAAAACTTAGAGTTCCTTCATTTTACTACAGTTCAGTTCTGCTCAATGTTAAAAAAAAAATAGAGCATTGGATAAGGATGTTATTTTTCTTAGGGATTTAAAGACAACATAGAAAGTAAATCAAGGGCACAGGAAGAAAGAATACTTGTCATTTACTTGAAAGTTAGGCTTGGCTATTTTTGTACTTTCCTAAATATGAATATGTTGATTGAATTGTTGAAAGGCCAGCAATTACAATCAGTATGTGAGTTCATATAATTTTGATTTATTCACTACCCCACAATCCATATTTATCTGAGTATACACTTCATACTTTCTGACTTTTTGCAGCCTATGAATCCATTCCTGTGGTATTGTTGATTCTTTCAGTGAGAATTTTGTTTGCTAATATATGTGTGAGGATTAATCGCATAGGTAGACATTGCAGACAATATTCAGACATTTTAATATCTGGAAAGATAAGAGTAGATTACAAGAATTCTATACTATTGATTATAGGACATTTATATATTTGTTGAATTTTGAGTAGGTGTTGAAATTAATTCAACTCAATTGGGAGATTTACAATAGTTATGAAGAATTCACGGCCTGATGAAAATGAAGAAAAATAGCATATTCAGTAACAACACCACCTAAAAAGTATAGCTCATGCTGAAATATTCACATTAGCATTGCATTAGGAACTGGGAATTAAAGAAATTTACAACCAAGTCTCATTTGCCACTTGTATTTTGTGAAGATGATAGAAAATGACATAAAATGACCAAGCTAATAGTCTGGAATGTGGCATCTTCACGCTTAACTTCATTAATGTCACTTCCTGTTATGGTTACATGCTTGTTGGGGTGTACTTTGGTTTAATAATAAAATAGAAAGTATCTGAATCACATTCAATAATAGGAAAGTCATTGGACACCTCTCTTCTTCATTTCTTATATTTGCTGATGATATGAATACCAGAGAACAGTCTTTTGGGGTGGGGGGTTATCAATAATTTTATTTATAAATCCCTAAACTATATACTTTAAAATTTTCTATCAAATCCTAACATCTGTGTTTTCTTTCTATTTTGTAAATATAATGGATTGTATTAATGCAAACAAAAAAGGGTCAATATTTTTAGGCAATTTGAATATATACGTCATAGAGACATTGGAAACTCAAAGCTGGTAACCACAGACAAAATAAACCTTCTACCTAACCACATGCTGTAGTGTGCATTTACTGACAAGTACCATATTTTTGCTAGTTCAGTTTTTCTTCTTTAGCATTATTAAAATTATTATTACTTTTATTTATTTCTTTACAGTCTAGCCATTGCCCCCTTCTCTGTTCTTCCTCCCACAGTTCCTCATCCCATTCCTCCTCACACCTGTCTCCAAGAAGACACCCACACCCAGGCCTCCCCTCTCCCTAGGGTCTCACTTCTCTTGAGGGTTAGGCACATATTCTCCCACTGAGGCTAGACCAGGAGGTCCTCTGCTACATATGTGTTGATGGCCTCAGACAAGCTCATGTTTGCTGCCTGGTGAGTGGCTCAGTGTCTGAGAGATCTCAGGGGTGTGGGCTAGTTGATACTGAGACTGCTAGTCTTCCTAGGGGGTTGCCCTCCTTCTTAACTTCTTCTAGCCTTTCCCTAATTCAATCACAGGGGTCCCCGACTTCCGTCCAATGGTTGGGTATAAATATCTGCATCTGTCTCAGTCATCTGTTTGTTGGGCCACTTGGAGGACAGCCATACTAGGCTCCTGTCTGTAAGCACAGCATAGCATCAGTCTTTTTGTGAAGCAACGAGTGATCTCTCCCACTTCGGTATGCTTACTAACAAAAAGATCAAGAGCTGATGACATCCAAAGACTTGCCATGGACAATGTGACAGAGATGCAACAATATCAGCACTGTTTGCCTGTGAAGACATGTGTGATGGAGTTACAGTTTAAGGCTCTACATAATTACAGTTTAAGGGAGTTCTTCAGAAAGCATGGCATAACGTATAATTCAACTACAGTAACCCTGCTATAAACCAAGTAGTCCCATATTTGGGACCCATACAACAGAGTATCATTTATTACCTTGATCATTAGTTTTTCTAGTTGTTACAGAAAAGATGAAATTTGATAAAACTAACCCTAAGTGTTCAGATGAACAAATATTCTATATCATAGTTTTTCATATGACATAATTCAATATCCCAATAAGAGCAAATGCTTACAAGCTTAGAATTTCTTATGTGGATAATGGCTTAGGGCCATTTCTTAGAAATTTTCTTTGGAAACTGCACTGTTCTGATATGCAGCAAGTATGATATATATAGGCGTGGCTGAGGTACTAAGCCACATTACTCAACAAGTCAATTCAGAATTTTTATATCCTAATAATGACTAAGAATATACTAATATAAAATACAAAATATATTTATTTTAGAAGTTATGGAGAAAGATAAAATTCTGATTATAAAATATATTATGGTTCTTTGTTTTTTTTTTGTTTTTTTTTTTTGTTTTTTTTTTTTTTTTTTTGGTTTTTCGAGACAGGGTTTCTCTGTATAGCCCTGGCTGTCCTGGAACTCACTTTGTAGACCAGGCTGGCCTCGAACTCAGAAATCTGCCTGCCTTTGCCTCCCAAGTGCTGGGATTAAAGGCGTGTGCCACCACCGCCCGGCATATTACGGTTCTTGAAAACAAAATTATTAAAATACAACATATAATAATAGTAATGTTTTTCAGACTTTCATTTTCGAATTTCTCTTATTTTCTTGGTAAAGAAGGGGGAGATGGAAGTTTCTTCATTTGGTTTGAAAATTTGTTTTGAGTTGTACTTTTCCTTACTGTATTATTTTCAGATGAATCTGGATATTTTTCTGACAAAGACAGATCTCTGTGCTTCTGCAGGATTATTCTACAGGACATCAAAGAAATTAATGACGGAAAGATCCCATTCTATTTCTAAAGTGCCTTGTGGAGCTTGCACATAGCTGAGACTACTGAGTAATCTAAATCAATTATATTGAATTCACATCGGGTGATTATGGTCTTCCCAGCTCCTCCCTCGGCCAGCTGTTCCTAATCAGTCTTCATTCCTTAGTTCAACTGATGCCCCCCACACTGCTGACTTCCTCCTGCAAGACTTCTTAATAATCGCCCGTTCATTTGCATCAATCTTCCCCATCACTTGCCTTTTGACTCTTTGCTTCCTCTCAGTTACTTCTGGATTCTTTACATGAAATATTAATGACAACTTATTGTTTGCCTTTGTTAGAAATTTATATAAAATGTGGAATTTGGAATGCCCGTTGATATTTTAAATAAGACAGGCAATGTCCAAAGATGAATAAATACTTTTACTCCTTAGCATAGCTAATTTTCCGACCTAAAATAAAAGCCAACAAATGGACTTTGATATTTCCATTATATAATCATTTCAGAGAATTATTGAAAAATAGAACTATCTTGAGATTTCCTGATACCACACACATATATTTCCATCACACCTTAACAAAACTAACAAGAATATGTTTAATGATTTTTGTGGTAGGATAAATTATGGATTTAATTTTGTTGTTCTGTATTTTATTTTATTCTATTTTATTTTATTTGTTCAAGACAAATAACTCACTCTATATCCTTGACTGAACTAGAAAATTCTATATACACTATATTTGTCTAGCTTTTCCAGAGATTAGCCTAGCTCTGCTTCCTCAATACTCTGTTTAGAGGTGAGGCACCATATCCTTCAGATATTTTATTTTTAAATTGAGAAAATTGTGTTACACTAAACAGAGACAATGTAGACCATCCACAACTTACTTTACCTGGAACATATATGAGGTAAATAATATAAGAATGTCAATAGAAACATCAATGTGCAGCCGAAGACTCAATATATTTCCTATCTGGTTCTAGTTAAAATGGTTGCTATTTGCCATATATGAAACCAAATGTTTTTAAATCATGGGGCATGAAGTGGGCAGGAGGTACAAGGGCAGCACCCTTTCAGAGGCTAAGGGGAGAGGGTTGCAGTGAAGAACTCTTGGAGGGGGACTGGAAGGGAGGCAACATTTGAAATGTAAAAAATAAAACTTTTTAAATTTTTAATATGGTTTTATGTAAAAAAAAAATATATATATATATATATGAGGTAGACTTGATTTCTAGTTTCCAGATAGAAATATTTAGGAACCTTAGTCATGAGTTTAGTTAATTGCTCTAATCTGGATTTTCACTCTGAAAACAAGTCTTTTACTCTCCTATGTGACAAAATCTCATAAGCAAACTGGCCATACCGCTTGCTGACCTCATTCTTTCCTTATGCTACTCTAGCTCATTTTAAAAATATATGGTGATGATGATGATGAGTGTGTGTGTGTGTGTGTGTGTGTGTGTGTGTGTGTGTGTAAGTGATGGGGATGTGACTACGACAAAGTGTGCATGTGGAAGTCGGAGGATAGCATTATAGACTGGGTTCTTCCTTCTGTTGCTTAGGCTCCAGAAGTCATGCTTAGCTCAACAGGCTTCTTCTGACCAGCCGAGGATCCTCGCATGCCCAATAGCACTTCCGTTTTCACACTTTAAACAAAACAGACCTTTCTTTTTCCCAGTTGAGGAAGGTCATATTTTAGAGAATCGGTTTAAGGCATTATTACGGAAAGAAGATATGCAATTAAAGGCTTAATGCTAATGTATTAATAATTTAAGTTGATGCATTTATTTCTCTTTCCTAGCATAACAACATTTAGACGGATAAGAAAAGCCTTTGCTTATCCTAGGTACTTCCTATAATGGCCTTTTCAGCTATGAGTGTGTAACTCTGGTGGCGAGGGGGAGTGATTTTAAATTATGAAAATGCTGTTATGACATCCGGGTAATCAGAAATGAAGGAAAACAAGGGCTATTCTTCGAAGATAGAGTAAAACCCCAGGTAAAGGAGAAGAGGTTTTTAATGACTCTGAGTAAATACCTGAGCATGTAGATGCTCTTTGCATGAGGAAATATTTGGGGAAGGGACTGACATCCGCACAGTGAGAATCACATATCCCAGTCTCCAGTACTGTGTCTGAAAACTTGAAGACACTAATGATTTAATGTGTTAACAAATAAAATGAAAGAAATAAAAGTAAAAAAGTGAGAAATGAAGAGTGAGCCAAGTAAGTAGCAGGAAAGGTGCATACGGAGGAAATAATGTACAGTAGTTTCTAGCACATCAGCTTGATTCTGTAATGCTGCTAGCAGTTATTGAAAGCAGAAATACACAACAAAGAGCCCCTGTGATTCAATTTTCTCCTTTGTAAAAAGAGAGGGGTGATCTCGCCTTAGTCCCCAGCTTTAAGTTGCAAAGGCTGTATGGCTCTCAGATTCTCAAGTCAAATAGGACCTGTGATTTGTTTGTGTTTTCCCCTACCCCAGCTTGGATATGGTCTCTAACTTTTCTGCTGGTCATGGGTGCCCTTGTGGTCGCTGGTTAGTCTGACCTCCTCTCAAACATGTCTGCTTGATGTCTTTGATACTGCTGTCTGTGATGTTCATATTTAGTCTAGATTGATTTGAGTTTCCCTCTCAGTCCATAAAGCGGCAGGGGGTGGGGAGGAAAGACCCCATTGTTTCTTTTGCAGATGCTCACTTTAAGGTTTTATAATTTTAAATAGAATTATCAGAAGAAAAAATATATATCATTTGAGATTGAGTAAGGAAAATCTGGAAGGAAAAGCAGACAGGGACTGGCACCGCTGATCACACCCCAGGTGTGACACTGCAGAGCACTTTACCACTAATTCACTAGGCTCCATCTCTGGCCATATCTCTAAATGATCGCGAATTAGCAACTACAGCACTGCCATATCTTTTGCCTCATCCACATGTTGCTATTGAACTGGAAACCACATGGTTTCTGGAAGCTAATCCCAATTAATTCTGCCAAAGATGGCAATTTGTTTCTGAAGTTGGGCAATTTAATTACTAGTTTTTAAAAGCTCGGATTACACAAAATCCTACGGAAGAAATGTATCCAAGTGTTTATGGCAAAATGAAATAAAGCCCTAAGTCTAAAACTCATTAAAGTAAAACATATTAGGTCAGCCTTCAATCCTGTTCTTTCTTAGTGCTTAAGGAACTAAAGCAGGCACATTAGCCTTCCTGTTGCTGTCAACTATAGATACTGGAGCTGATTTTTCATTAGAGAGGGGATTAAATTTAAAAACCAGAATAATGGAAAGTTTTAGTGATACTAAATGAGTCATATGTTTGTAACCTAAATTCTTCCTTTTAGGTTTTAAATAATTAGGGAAATGATCTTTCAATATACTGCCGTAGAAGCAATACAATTATTGTGTTGAACACTGGACCTAATTTCCTATCATTAATTGTATGTGTTAATTGAGAGTCATTTCAGCCAATCAATCACAGGCAAAGCCCTTAATGAGTTTCTGTAATGTGAATAATTCTGTATTCAGTTTGCTAGTGCCTAGTTTTCCAGCTTTTAAAAATTAAAATTCAGTTTGGAACTCGTTTTATACTTTAAGGAGAGATCCATGTACACATACATATACAGTAGCGGTGAAGAACATTTATATTTAGGAAGCACCCTGATAGAGTCTGTAATGTCTAATTTTTATAGCATATTAATTTTTTCTTGTTACTTTATTGTATTTTTTAAAATTAATTAATTTACATCATACTACCTCTTCCTCTTTCTGCCCTCACAGAGACCCCCCCCAAACACCCTTGTCTTCTCTGAGAGGGTGGGCATCCCCCCAACCCTGGCTCATCAAGTCTCTGCCAGGGTAGGTGCCTCAGAGGATGAAATTTCTGACAAGTCTGCCTCGTTGGGGAAAAGATACGACAGTCAGGCTTTAGAGAGAGCCTCATGCTCCAGTTGTTGGGGGGCCCATGTGGAGACTGAACTGCTTTTTTATACATACATATCAGGGGCCTCATTCAAGCCTGTGTTTGTTCTTTGATTGGTGACTCAGTCTCTGAGAACGCCAAGGAGTCCAGTTTAGTTGACATCATTGGTCCTCCTGTGGAGTTCCTCTTCAGGGTCTTCAATCCTTCCATCAACTTTTCCATAAGAGCAGACCTCTGTGTCCAGTGTTTGGCTGTGGGTATCTGCTTCAATTTCAGTCATCTCAGAGCCTCTCAGAGGACAGTTACGGTAGGTTCCTATCTGCAAGCATAACAGAGTATCATAAATAATGTCACAGACTGGTGTTTGCCCATGGGATGGGTTTCAAGTTGGATCAGTTATTCTATTGTATTAAGAAGTGTTGCTTGAGATACATGGGGAGAAGGATGAAAGGCATTGCTGCCATGATAGGGGGTCTGTCTTTAAGATGATTCATAGATCAGAAGAAAATTGTTTGAAATAGTTTTACATAAAAAATCAGTGAAATGGATATCAAGTGATAAGACTTAAGATAATTCTGATGAATAAGAGCAAGTCAGACATGAATAAACAGAGCACCGAGGTTTTTGAGAGCACACAACCATTTATATAGTAGTTGGAATGACAATTCTATTTGAAGCATATATATGCTATTAAAGCAGACAAATTACAGACAAGAGAACTGTAATAAGAATAACAGCAGATGAGAGTGAGAAATATAGGTTCCTTTTTAATATAGGAGGAACTAGAGAGCAATTAAACATTTTGATTATTAGAAATGTAAAATTTAAACATTAGAGTTTCATTGGATGAAAAGATTGAGAATGAACTTTGAGTGAATGACTCCAGGGTAGGGGAGGGAGATGCACCATAGCAGCCATTTCTAATGCCAATGAATTAAGTCTAATTGTGTGATGTCAAGAAAGTCTATAAAATAGACTATTTTATAGCCTTTCTTGATTTTCTACATATAGAGGGAAATATAACGTGTATTTTTTAAAAATAAGGTTGCAGATAATTTTTGATATGGAATTTCCTGGGAGGGGGTGCTCATATGTTGAAGGCTGTGGCCCCAATACAATTCTTTGAAATAGGGATTTGAAAACTTATTGGAAGAAGAAGTTCTCACCTTAATCAATAAATTGTTCCAATGATAAATTCATAGCAAGATGACTTTATTTGGGTATGATATGTGGCCTAGTTGGAGAAAGCAAATTAAAAAGTGAGTACCTTTGAATGTAATATCTTGTCCCCAGACCTCTTATCCTCTCTCTCCACATCTGAAATCAGGTCACCAGCTCTGTTCCACTGTGCCTTTTCCCTGTATGTAGCTCTGATTCACCACAGACCCTGAACAATGAGGCTAGATGATCCCAGGAGGAAAATTCTGAGATGGACATTCACCTCAACTATTTCCTCTAAGTTTATCTCTCTTAGGCGATTTGTCACAGTACAGAAAAGCTATCTGACATATGTCATCACATCTAATTGTATTATTTAAAACTTCATGAAATAAGTGAAATCTAACATATGTTGTTAACTTATTAGAATAATATTTAATACAAACTTTCCAGAAACCACTGTAAAATGAATGTGGAAGCATGAGGAAGCTGAGGAAAAGTCTGTAAATATTTGTAGAAGGAGTTGAGGTAATATTTATAGAGAACACTTTAGATACCCACATGAGACCATACCACAATATAATCTAGTTTACAAAATCTACCTATTAAAGGCTATTAGTAGAGATAGGTTAACTACAAGAGGCAACACAGACCTGAGAAAGAGAAAGAATTTACACCAGGATTTTCAAATGTGTTGGTCATTTTTACATTTCTCATTGAAAAAATTAAAATCAAATACACTGTATATAGATTAATGACCTAAAACCGCAAATGCATGAAGACTCTGGAGGCCTGAGAATATCATGAAGAAACCTTTGCCACTGGCCACATAATTAAATTAGCTCTCTGCCTCCAGAAGGTCACGAACTCAGAGAAGTCTTAAATCTATTATATTTAAATATCTAACATTATTGTCAAGTTTTAGTTAAAGCCATTAGAAAACAAATCAGAGTTAGAGTCTCTGGGTTACTGGTTAGATGGTCAAATCAGATCTACAAAATCACATAATTAAGGGACCTGATGTGAGGACTATCCATTTATAACACATCTCACAGTTGAAGCTTCTAAGTATTCCAATTTAAGAAACACCTTTCTTTCTCTCTCTCTCTTTTTTTCTTTATTCCTTTAATGGGTGAAAGGGTTTATTTGGCTTATACTTCTAGGTTAGAGCCAATCAGTTTTCTGCCAGGAACTTGAAGCAACTGTTTAAATTGCATTCATAGTCAGGAACAGAAAGGAATGAACTAACACCTGCATGCCAGAGCTCAGCTCAGTCTCCATTTTCATTCCTTTCAGGGTCTCAGCTACCTCCATTTGACATGTGTTTTCTCATTTCTATTTACCCTGGTAGGAAATTCCTCCTTTAACAAGAGAGATGAACTGGCTGTTGAAGATTAAGTGATGCTTTTTAGCCATACTGTCACAGATGAAGCTACAACTAGAACCTCAGTTTTCTTAATTTTTTGTGTTGTTGGTGTCAAAACATTTTCAGTTTTTAGACATATCTGATTCTGAAACTTAGTTCTGATTTAGTTATTTGAACCATATTAAGATTAGTTTCTGTAAATTAGTATTGTTATATTGGGAACAATTATATACAATTTTAAATTGAGATATGCATAGTTTTGGATAGCCAACAGTGTTGGCAAACTGTGTATGAATGACAGCTGCTGTCACTATTCTGCTCTATTGGGTTCAGTAGTTCAAGTGTCCATGTATATGAACACTAGAGCAATGCTCTAGGCTTGCACTGAGTCCTGGCCCTTGGCTAGCTCTCTAGCCATCTGAGAAGTGATTTCATTTTATAAGAATGCCATCCTTGGTAAACTGGCAGAAAGATGTATCCCGAAGAATTACTAAGATGGACTTCATGCATGCAAAGAATTGAAAAAAGGCATATCACACCCCTGATTTCAATTAATATATGTGTCCCCTTTATTGAGGTTTTATAAAGGAAAATAAAGAGGAACAGAATTAAGGAGGTCACTGATGCATAGTCAGATGATTTTTAGTCAGAGAAGAAGGAGTGTGAAATGTAGATCATTTAAAGGAGGTCAGCACAACCTTGGAATCAGGAGCACTAGATACCTGTGTCTTATGTAGATAGAGTTGTCTTTTTGGATATTTCAAATTTAGGTCTAGCTGAAAATTGGTTAGACTGCACATTCCCCCTGGCTTTCCCTGTTCTCCTGTTTATTCCTTACCTCTGGTAGTCCTCTGTCTTTTTCCTTACAACCTTTCTTGTCTCATTACCCTGGAAAAAGAAATTGTATTTTCTTTGGACTTCTAAAAATTCAGGGAGTTAAAAACACTTTAAGATATTTCCTAGCTTCTTGTATGTTTAGCTTTGAGTTTAAATTTCAAGAAACTTATTCTTGCGAGGGGAGAAATTATTTTGAAAATGCTTGAGTTAAAGTTGCTGCCTATAAGACATTCAGGTCACAGAAGCTAATTAAGTTCTTCATGTAACATAATAAATAACACAATCAGCTACCTTTAGTTTAAAACATAACACCATTATGATTAACATCAGTTAAAACAGCAAGTCATATTTATGTATGTACATAAAAATAAGCTGCCATTAAATCCTAATGACTGTACTTTCTCAAAGGTCTTAGATTCTTATTCATAGGAGTCTTTTAACCTTCTTCTCTGAAGAACTCTGTGGTTCTCTACTACTTGGTACCCTAAAACATTCACCACACAGAAAAAATGATTTTTAACATATTTTGTTTTCAAATGAGGGTGAAAATCTAAAGAACACTGCCTGTTAATGACATTATGGGTTATGTTTTGATTCAATGTGTAATGATACTTATCTCTTCAAACACTCATTTTTAATTTGTGAAAAAGTTCAAATACTTTCTTCTAGCTTTATGAATCATGTAGTAAGTATATTAATAGGTTTGTAGTCAGTGTATGTCAGTGTATGCTTCAATATTATTCCAGATTTTCCTGCTTTCTAATTTATTACGGACTTACTTTCTTAACTACTTCATGCCACATCTACCTTAACAGTCCCTGACAGCCACCATTCTACTACTCATTACGATGGACAGACCTTTTCAGATTCAAATTATTAGAAGTCCATGAAACTCTAGGGGCTGTGCCATTAGCACAATGAATTCAAGTCCCATCCACATTGTGGCAAGCTGTTGTACAGGAGTTCAACAGCTGCAGGTCTCTCCACTTAACTCTGTTTGATGAAATGTGAAGAAAAACATTCCTTTTTTAATTTTAAATGAAAATGAAAATATTTTCAAAGATTTTAACAATGCCATAAGTGACTCCTTATCAAATCCTTCTGAATTTCTCTGTCCTGGGTTTCTATAAGGTGACGTTCTACACACAGGAACTATTTTTTGATTTGATATCAAGCACCATGATGATATAGATTCTTTGCAAGAAATGTAGAACAGTACTCTTCAGTTTTGAAAAGATACTAAAGTCCCTGGAGCCTCCAGTCTCTTGAGAGTTAGCTGCTTGTTGGGTCTTCTGGGGTGGGGTTATGCTAGGTCCCTTTTTGTGAGTACTCTGTGGACTCAGTAAAACTGCCAGGCCTTGGGATCTCCCCTTGAGCTGGATTACACTGGAACTTCTTTTCCTTAGGCTCCTCTCCATTTCAATCCCTGTAGTTCTTTCAGACAGGAATAATTATGGGTGAGATCTTTGACTGTGGAATGGCAACCCCCTCCCTCATTTGATGCCCTGTCTTCCTGATGGAGGTGGGCTCTGTAAGTTCTCTCTCCCTACTGTCAGGCATTTCATCTAAGGTCCCTCTCTTTGAGTTTTAAGCGTCTCTCATCTCTCAGGTCTCTGGTGCATTCTGGAGGGTCCCCCCAACCTTCTATCTCCAGAGATTGCCTGTTTCCATTCTTTCTGTTGGCCCACAGGGCTTCAGTCCTTTTCCCTCACCCAATACCAGATCAGGTTCCCCTCTCCCCACCCCAATCCTGCATCCATTTCCCCTCCCAGATCCTTCCCTCCCTCCCCACTTGTGATTGTTTTCTTCTTCCTCCCAAGTGGACCTGAGGAGTCCTCACTTGCGAGCTTCATCTTGTTGACATATTTGAGTTCTGTGGACTAAATCTTGGTTATTCTGTACAAGTTTTTTTTTTTTTTTTTTTTTTTTTGCTAATATCCACTCAGTGAGTACATTTATATCCTTTGGGTCTGAGTTACCTCACTCAGGATGCTATTTTCTAGTTCTATCCATTTGTCTGCAAAACTCAAGATGTCCTCATTCTTAATGGCTGAGTAGTATTCCATTGTGTAAATGAACCCCATTTTCTGTATCCATTCTTCTCTTGTGGGAGCTTCTGGCTATCACAAATAAGGCTACTATGAACATAGTGGAACATATGCCCCTGTAGCATGGTGGAGTTTAGAGGTCAGGTGGGGTGGGGGATGGGGATGGGGAAATCCTTGTGAAGACAGAGGTGTGGAGAGGAGGTCTGGAATGTGAAACAGTAGGAGGAGGGTGGACAAGGGTGGGGGAGGATAAAATCTGGAGTGTAAATAAATAAATAAAAAGATAGTAAGATGAAATCATTATATATTTTTCATTGCTTTACATTCTTACTGCATTAAAATTTACTGAACTTCAAAAGAAAGAAAGAGAGAAAGAAAGAAAGAGAGAGAGAGAGAGAGAGAGAGAGAGAGAGAGAGAGAGAGAGAGAGAGAGAAAGGAAGAAAGAGAGAAAGATACTAAGACAAATTCAATAATTGAGCATTCAAGTTTGTGTGCCTCTCAATTAGACATTAATTTCAAGCATGGCTATTTCCTTATATAAATTAATTTTAGCTTAAAGGTGTGTACTAAGGATGTATCTGTATTCCTGTCATAAGGATATGAAATGTGTGTGTGGCATATCTGAATCACACAGACCTAGGACTTTGGATGTGTTCTCTTGCCAAACATTCCATTCCAGCCTTATTGCTGGGATAAAATTCCTCTACAGGAAAGCTAATTATCCACATCTCCCAACTACAAACCCTGTGCCCCACAACACTGACCTGCCTGCAAGATATACTGCTACAATAGTGGCCCCAATGTTATATGAGTAACCAACCATTTGTTCAAAACAAAGAAAACAAACAAACAACACCACCACCAAGACAATGCATTATGATTCATTCTATGAGGAAGATCCCATGACATGGTAAAAAGTCAAAGAACTTATCTACATAGGAGAAAACCTAATATTATTATTCTTCTAAAGGTGTTTACCGCTCTAGAGGAGGTGGGACCTGAGAGAATGGAGGTGATAAACGAAGTAGACTAAAGTCACATGCCATAGTCAGTTTTATTCTGAACCTCAAACAATTTATACTCTGAGGGTTAAGAAAGACCGTGGGAGTTAATTTCTCATGAGTTCAAGGTGTATGCAATCACAAGCCACCTATGGCAAAAACCTTTTTTCCAATAGAGACATATAAAAGATAGTTTATACCTTTAATTAAATAACAGCTGCGAACAATAGTAAGAAATCTCTAGTAAACTCACTCTTATTTGCTGTAGCTGAGAGGAGTACCACACACACTAATGGAACAAGTTCATGTTTTGAAGAGGCTGAGTTTACAGGACTCAATTCCCCAACCTTTGCAGTGTTTTCAGACAATCAGAACTTTCCTCAAATGACTTTCAATTCCTGGAAATATTTTCTTCTTTTTTTCATTTCTGCTTTTACTTATTCTTTTATTATTTTAACATAAATGGACATACAAGTTGTTGGTATCAGGACCTCCCAAACTCATGACATCACATGGCGGGAGGTGACCCACAGACCTGTTACCAAGGCAACAAATACCATATTCCCAGAATCCACTTGGCTCACCTCCCACCTTTACCATTGTTACGTCATCACCCATAAAGAGAGCCCCCCTCATCTCACTCTTCTCTCTCTTCCCCACTTCTCTTTCCACTGCCACCTTCCCCCTCTCTCTCCCAATAAATCTCTTTCTCGTGGAACTGCTTTGGCCTGGTGTGCTACGCTTAGACACAAGCCGACATTCTAACACATCACAAGTAAAATTATTTACAATAACATTTCTGTATCCTTAGATCAGTGCCTTGCTTAACCCTCATCAGAGATGCTACTTCTTGGAGTAGGTGGTGATTACCATAGAGAACCACTATTCAATGTGCATACAATGTGATGTATTGAAATATTCATACATAAGCAGAGCATCTACATCAAAACTGTTTTCACAAGGATCAGGAATGTATGTGTAAGATGAGGCAGAAAGATGGTAAGAGGCAGAGATGGTGACTGAGTTCAAGGAAACAGCATCTTTCAGTCAATATGGCCAAGCTGCATCAGAGCTTACAGACACTATAGGAATAAACACAAGAACTGGCCAAGTTCAAACCAGACGAAATCCCAACATGGAGGAGGAAAAATTGACATAATGCTTCCTGTTATCAAGAAAGCTATTTGCAACTGAGAAAGGGGAATCCGGTGTTTCCAACAGTTTCACTGGGAATATCAACCATAGTCCAAGTCCTAGAAGTATTAGCTAACACAATATGGAGTCCATGTTTGTTTGCTCTGTTTTGATATTTTTGTTGTGTTTTGTTTGTGAAAAAGATATAGCATGATTATGATTATGGTAGGGATTTGAGTAGGACCAGGAAGGAGTTGTAGAAGGAGAAAGGATATAGTGAAAATATGATTAATGAAAAGTATTTAAAAGAAATAAATTAAAATGCATTTATAAACAATATTTAATATTTAAATGTAAAAACAGAAGACATGTTGCATACCCTGCTAGACATTGAATATAATCACTAGGCAGAGTTCAATTTTAACAAATCACTTGAAAAGCAAATATGTATATGACAATAGCAGATAAGTCTCTATTATTTTCATCCTATTTAATGCCCATAGTTGTTTAGGCCATCCTATGTGGAACAGACCTTATGAGTACTACTTGATAGTAATTTCTAGGCCTTAAAAGTAATTTGATATAGAAATAATGTCAGTAGCAAACAAAGAAAATTGATTTTTTTCCAGTTTTGGTCTACAAATCTTTTACCTTTTTTTTTTTTTTTTTTAAATTCACTTTACACCTCTATCACTGTGCCCACTCCAGGTTCACCCTCCCACAGTCTCTCCCCTGTCTTCCCTCCCCTTCTCTTATGAGAGAGTGGAGGCCCCATCTGGGTATCCCCCCATTATGGCACATCATATCTCTGCAGAAGAGGCCAATCAGGACATCACAGATGGGCAACACCCTTAGGGATAGACGTTGCTAGTTTTTCAGGACTTACATAAAAACCAAATTGCACATCTGCTACATGTGTGCCAGGGCCTGGGTCCAGCATTTGTGTGCTCTTTGGTTTGTGGTTCCATCTCTGAGAGGCCCTAGGATCCAGGATAGATGACTCTATTGGTCTTTTTGTGGCATTCCTCTCCCCTCTGGGGCTCTCAGTTCATCTAACTCTTCCATAAGAATCCCCAAGCTCTGTTCAATGTCTGGCTGGCTGTCTCTGCATCTGTCTGAGTCAGCTGCTGGGTGGAGCCTTTCAGAGGACAGACATGTTAGACTCCAGTCTTGCAAGTATACTAGAATGGCATTAATAGTGTCATGAATTGGTTCATGTGTTAGAATTAGAGTTCAAGTCACTCCAGTAACTCCTAAATAGATAGGGATATATTATTGATGCTATTTACTGAAGAACTTTCCTGAATCCATGGTTGATCATGGAGTGTGCTCATAATCTAAGGTAGACAGATCAGAGCTGAACACATTCTTCCAAAATTGTGCACAGTTTTGAGATTTATCTGTTCACCTTTCCTATCATTGAGAGTTTGCTTGTAATCAAAGCAAAGATAAAAAGTAGTTGATGCTGTTTCATTTTAAGAAGTGTTTTTTAACTTTAAAAGTTTATGTATACCGAATGGCTGAGAAGCACCTGAAAAAAATGTTCAACATCCTTAATCATCAGGGAAATGCAAATCAAAACAACCCTGAGATTCCACCTCACACCAGTCAGAATGGCTAAGATCAAAAATTCAGGTAACAGCAGATGCTGGTGAGGATGTGGAGAAAGAGGAACACTCCTCCATTGTTGGTGGGATTGCAAGCTTGTACAACCACTCTGGAAATCAGTCTGGCAGTTCCTTAGAAAATTGGACCAAGTACTACCGGAGGATCCCGCAATACCTCTCCTGGGCATATATCCAGAAGATGTCCCAACCGGTAAGAAGGACACATGCTCCACTATGTTCATAGCAGCCCTATTTATAATAGCCAGAAGCTGGAAAGAACCCAGATGCCCCTCAACAGAGGAATGGATACAGAAAATGTGGTACATTTACACAATGGAGTACCACTCAGCTATTAAAAAGAATGAATTTATGAAATTCGCTGGCAAAAGGATGGATCTGGAGGGCATCATCCTGAGTGAGGTAACCCAATCACAAAAGAACTCACACAATATGTACTCACTGATAAGTGGATATTAGCTCAGAAACTTAGAATACTCAAGATACAAGATACAATTTGCGAGACACATGAAGCTCGGGAAGAACAATGACCAAGGTGTGGATAGTTTGCCCCTTCTTGGAATTGGGAGCAAGACACCCATGGAAGGAGCTACAGAGACAGAGTTTGGAGCTGAGACGAAAGGATGGACCATCTCGAGGCTGCCATACCTGGAGATCCATCCCATAATCAGCCTCCAAATGCTGACACCATTGCATACACTAGCAAGATTTTGCTGAAAGGACCCTGATATAGCTGTCTCATGTGAGACTATGCCGGGGCCTAGCAAACACAGAAGTGGATGTTCACAGTCAGCTATTGGATGGATCACAGGGCCCCCAATGGATGAGCTGGAGGAAGTGCCCAGGGAGCTGGGGGAATCTGCAACCCTATAGGTGGAACAACAATATGAACTAACCAGTACCCCCGCCCTCCCCAGAGCTCGTGTCTCTAGCTGCATATGTATCAGAAGATGGCCTGGATGGCCATCAGTGGAAAGAGAGGCCCATTGGTCCTGCAGACTTTGTATGCCTCAGTACAGGGTAACGCCAGGGCCCTATCGGTGGGAGTGGGTGGGTGGGGGAGTGGGTGTGGGAAGGTGTGGGAACTTTTGGGATAACATTGGAAATGTAAATGAAATAAATACCCAAAAATAAAAAATAATAATTTAGAAAGAAAAAAAAAGCTTATGTGTTTGAAACTGCAGATTATATTTTAGATAATGTTATGTGTAATGCTGAGAAATATTTTGCAAAATTCATACAAACAGAATGAAGAGGCTTGTAGAAATTAGGCTATGTATACAAAGTGCCAAGGTAAAAGAAAAGAGAATTAAGGGAAATATTACATCAGTCTTCAAATACTTGTAACGCTTTCATATCTATTAAGAATTAAACACACTCAGTTTTGCTATTGAAAGAAAAACGTTTAGAATAGTTTTATAAATTATCATAATGCCAAAAGATTTACTCTTAAGAATAAACCCTACTATTTGTATAAAAAGTTATTCTTTTATTTCCTAATATTGGTTTGTTGTTGGGTTTTTCTTTAGAAAATTCCTGTTATTATATATATATATATATATATATATATATATAATATTATATATATATAATATAATTTATTTATAATTATATAAATAAATATATAATTATAAATAAATATATAATTATATATAAATATATAATATAATTTATATATATAATACATATATAATTTTATATATATATAATAACAGGATAATTTATAATAATATATATATATATTAAAATATGGAGAAGTTCTGGATAGAAAATTTTATAATATTTTGATTTTAAAGGTGAAATATGACATAGAAGTACTAATGACATTAGTAGACATATTATCACCATTCTCATTCCCCAAACAGAAAGTATGCAATAGCTATGTATATTTATAATGAGACTTCAAATATCAGTATATTTTTACACAATAGTTAAGTGAAATAAATCACATATGCAGTGAAATAATATTTTGACTTAAAATTTGCTTGCTTGTACTATGAGGTTTCTTCTTGTTGAATGGATCCTATAACCTTGTACAAGCTAATAATGGAAAAGTCACTGTGATTATGGTCATGACTTAGTAAGACATAGTTTCTCACTGGTGTTTACTGTACAATTCATAAAAATGAGGTGATAAACAGACATATGGGGGTCATCAACAGGATGATGCTGAAATTTCTAAAGGATCAACCTCTTACTTACTAATGAAGTGGCTAATAGGTATGATAGGTCAGTTATGACTTCCTGATTGAGTATGTAAAAAGGTGTTTATTTAATTGCTGTAAGGTGGAATCTCAGTGTTGTATTGATTTTCATTTCCCTGATGAATAAAGATGTTGAACATTTAAGTGCTTCAGGGCCATTTCAAATTTCTTTGTTGAGGATTCTCTGTTTAGGTCTGTACCTCATTTTTTAAATTGGGTTATTTGGTTTGTTGGAGTCTAACTTCTTGATTTCCTTATATATTTTGGATATTAGCCCTCTCACTGATGTAGGATTAGTGAAGATATTTTCCCAAGCTATTTTGCTCAATTGAGAGTATCCTTTGCCTACAGAAGCTTTAAGTTTCATGAGGTCCCACTTATCAAGTGTTGATCTTAGACCCTGCATTATTGATATTATGTTCAGGAAATTGTCTCTTGTACCAGTATGTTCAAGGCTTTTTCCCACTTTCTTTTTTATGAGATGTAGTGTATTGTAGTGTCCTTGATCCACTTGGACTTGAGTTTTGTGCAGGGTGATAAATATGATACTGTTTCATTCTTCTACATGCAGACATCCAGTTAAACCAGCACTGTTTGTTGAAGATTCTATCTTTTTTCTATTGAATGGTTTTGAATTCTTGTCAAAAAAAATCAATTATCTATCTTACACCAATCAAAATGGCTAAGATCGAAAACTCAAGCAACAGCACCTGCTGACCTGGATATGGAGAAAGGGGGACACTTCTCCATTGCTGCTTAGAATGGAACCTTGTACAACTCTGGATATCAATATAATGGTTCCTCAGAAATTTGGAAATAATTCTATCTGAAGACTAATCTATACCACTCCTGGGAATATACCCAACAGATGCTCTACCATATCACAAGAACACGTTGTTCATAGCAACTTTATTTGTAATAGTCAGAAGCTGTTAACAACCCACAATTTAAGAATGGATACAGAAAATGCTGTTTATTTAAATAATGTGCTTCATTTAATACTACAAGTGTGAAAAACAAGGGAGGACATCATGAATTTTGCAGGCAAATGGATGGAACTAGAAAATATCATCCTGAATGAGGTAACCCAGACCCAAAAGGACATGCACAGTAAGTATTCACTCATAAAGCACAGAATGGACATGATACACCCCCACATACCCAGAGAAATTCAACAAGAAGGAAGGCATAAGTCATAATGTTGAATCACACTTAGAAGGGGGAACAAAATAGTCATAGAAGACAGAGAGAGAGAGAGAGAAGTGGGTGGGAGAGTATAGGGGGAGGGGAGTGGAGGGCAGGTCTGAGAAGAGACAGAAGAGAAATATTAGATGGACAGAGGAATAATGAAAATCTTCTGCTGCCTGGTATGCGGGGTGGGGGTGGGGAGTTATATTTAGGAAGTCCCAGAAAGCTGAGATGGGGGAGACTCCCAGGAGTCAATTACAGTGATCTTATCCAAAAGGACCCCTTCTGTACTCAGGCAGGGATCCCAATGAAAGAATAAGGACACCAACCTACCCACAAACTTTCAGTCCAAAATTTGTCCTATCTACAAGACATGCAGGGACATAGATGGAGCAGACTGAAGAAATCACCAAGCAATGAGCCCATCTTAAAACCCATCCCATGAGCAAACTCTAACTCCTCATATTATTAAGGCTACTGTTATAATCGCAGACAAGAGCCTAGCATAACTGAACTCTGAGAGCTTCCTCCCAGCAGCTGACTGAAACAGACATAGATACCCACAGCCAAACATTGGATAGAGGTCAGACTATTGTGGAAGAGTTAGGGGAAGGATCGAAGGCCCTCAAGGGTATGGGAACACCACAGGAGGACCAATGGAGTCAACTATCCTGGTCCTCTTGAAGCTCTCAAAAATGGAGCCACCAACCAAAGAATACACAAAGGCTGGAATGAGACCCCTGGCTCATCTGCAGCAGATATGCAACTCAATCTCCATGTGGTCCTCCCAAAAACTAAAGTGGAAGCTTTTCCTAAAGCTGTAGCCTGACCCCAACATGGCTGGCTTGTCTGGCCTCAGTGGAAAAGGATGCATCTCATCTGACAGAAACTTGATGAGGCAGGTTTGGGGGGAAACCAGAGGGAAGACCCACCCTCTCAGAGGAGAAGAGTATAAGGGGAGGGTCTCATTAAGATGGGATGGGAGAGGGACAGTATTTGGGCTGTAAATTAACTAATTAAAATTTAAAGATAGGGGGGAACGTTTATTTGGCAGATAGGGGCTAGTGTGAAGCTGAAGTCCTCCATCAACAAATAATATTGCCTAGAGGACAGAATATTTCACCATATGGGGAATTATTTCTCAAATTTAGGATGTCGAAGTGATGATTTCAGAATTTAAATTTTAACTTATTAGAATCACCTGTCAGTTAGATAAAGGAGAGAAAAAGAGAAAGTAGGAATTTCCCGAATCAACTAAATAGTTACCAAAATTTACTATTTTGAACTAGAAGACACAGCTATATTTGCATTGGCAACTCAAATTTCAGCTGCTGGGTTTAGCTTTACACACTGAACTGAGTTGTGAAATACAGAGAAATAATTAAACATCTATTCATGAGATGATCTAAATTTATAAGATGCCAATATAATATAACACAGAAGTTGCTAGGCTTTACCATTCTATAAACTCAACAAAAGGACATCAGCTCTCTGTGGGGGGAAGACACTAACAGTTACCCAAGAATAGACATACATAGCTATGTCAAGAAGTAATAGCAACTATTATTGTAAGAACTTTAAAAGATCTTCTTTTAACAGGTCTAGAAGGCAATACTTCCTACCTGTAAGGGAATAACACATACCATCTGGTACTATGAAGTAGGAGTAGGATGGTTATACAGCTTGTACAATGGTGTAAGTCTACCAGGACTACTTTTTTAAGTATTCTATTTAATCAGCAAAATAATAACTAGGAAAAGATTTGGTATCACAATCACCTTTGCAAGGATGCACAGTCAGAAAAAGGTTGAAAGATTTTGGTGGTCTGGGCCTTTCAAACACAATTAATAATACTAATATAAATTTTAATGTTCACCTTCTTAAAAGAGTGAGCTGCTAAACATTTCAAAAATATGCAAAACCACGAGTGACAATATTATTAGTTCTGCAAACATAATACTCAAATTAGTCATATTATGAATGAAACACTATTTTGTGTTCTTTATATTGTACTTTTTAGTTAGTTTTTAAGTCTTGTTTGCTTTTATTCCCATAAAATAATCTTTACAACTAGAGTTAGTGTGGATTGGTATTCAGAATGTATACATTTTATAAAAATTGTGAGGTAACTATCTAATTAGCTATTAGCTCAGATTTTAAACTAAGTTTTCACAACAAAACCCATTAATTTACATAAAAATCAACTTTATTTCAGATTGTACTTATCTTGTCAGCTTACAAATGACATTCATTTTTCTATGCAATTTGAAATTCCAAGCTCAAGGAGTTGGTCTACTAACAACAGACAATATCACTGTCAGTCATTGTTTTGGAATATTGCCGATAAGCAGAACATTTCATATAGAATCCATGTTGAGAAAGTTTTATAATAACAGCTCCTTTATCCCAATACTTGTCTCATACTCAGTCAGTATCTGAAGACAAATAAATGAATATGGGAATGTCCTGCTAGTCATGTGTGGGACTCACAGACCAGTGAAAGACAAACAGGGAAGTTTTAAGCCATTAGTAAGGGAGTACACATGTACTAGCTGCATATGTAGCAGAGGATGGCCTTGTCAGGAATCAATGGGAGGAGAGGTCCTTGGTCTTATGAAGGCTCAATTGATGCCTCAATGTAGGGGAATCCAGGGTGGGGAGGTGGGAGTGGGTGGGTGGGTGGGTGGAGGAAAACTGTCATAGCAGCAGGGAGAGGGAGGATATGATAGGGTGTTTCTGGGAGGGAGGGAGGGAAACCGGGAAAGGGGATAATATTTGAAATGTAAATAAAGAAAATGTCCAATTTTTAAAAAAAAGAAAGAAAGAATCTTATCATAATATGGGCTTTGTAGAAAATAGAAATGTTGCTATCCTCTGTTTCCGGGTTACTACTTCAGATTCGTTGGTTAGGAACTGCTTATGAGAAATGGCATTTGGTTGAAATTATGATAACATAAAAGAAGAAGCAAAAGGAACAATCCAAATAATAGAGGTAGAAATAGCAATAAGTGCAAAGACCATGAGCTGAAAATAAATTAATCAGAAAACAAATATAGTGTAAAAATAAGAGTTGAAATAGAAATAATAAATGAAGCTGTGGTGGTACTGGGTGAACTAGAGTATCGCTGAATTTGAACTCTGTATGTAGGCTGATGGGAAACAATTTACTGCAAACACTGACCTCAGTGTTCAACTTTATGTAAAGTGTGGGTTACATATTTGAAAATGAATGGTTTTTGCCTTTGGGGAAATGACCTTAGAAAGTATACAAGGGAAACAACTTTAATGTGAGGTGGAAAATGCATAACCATGGTAGAGTTGGAAGAAGGATGAATATACGCTTCCATATGCACTTAATATTATTATACAGTCCTGTAGGTGTAATCATCTCAGAAGAACAATCAAAGGGTTGCCTAGGAATTGTTCTCATCAGAAAGAATATAGAAAGATTATGTAATGTTTAAACAAGATCATAGAAACTTAGTGAAGAACCATATGAGGATGAAAAAATATATTTCTGTCTCATATGTACAAAGTTGAATATGATGCCTAGTTAAAAATACTTCAAAACTTCTAAGAATGATTAGCTTAAATTTGTGATCTCTCTGATTGGAGAATTGGGTCTGTCTTCAAACATTGGGGAAATATTAGTGTATAAGAGTGAAAAAGTTAAAAACAAATATCAGACATTGGAAAATAATATCATAGGGCAGGATGAAATTATGTGGCATATTTAATCAAATGGATTTTCATCTCTGTTGAAGATGAAATAAAGATTAGTGGAAGAATGTGATTTCTCTACTCAAGTACAGTGGTAAATAAAAACCAGAGTGCACATCTACCCTGTCCTTAACTAGCCAGTATCCTTTTCTTGATAATGTCCCACTTGCCTAACTTCTTCCCCTGCGTACACATTCCCTTGAAAAAAACACATACTGAGACTAGACTAGGCAAATAAATCATTTCTGCATGCTCATTATGCATATAATAGAATCCTTGTCTGGCAAGAACTGACAGGAGGAAAGTTTCAATTAAGCATTCAGGGTCCAGAAATCTTTGTAATGAACGCTGACATTTATTTACTCCAGAAATAACTATGAAATCCTTGATTTGTAATTGCCTCTATAATTAAAGCATTGGTGTGCTATTTAAAAAATTTAATCCCTCAAATTGTATCCCAGTCCACATTTACGCTGTATTTTAAAATCCTCTTTCTTTTCTTATTCCATCAATTAGCTGTCATATTCTTATTTTCAATTTACTGCTGCTTTAAGTATTTTAGTAAGCCTTCTATCATTAAATTATCTAGTTTTAAATGATTTTTAGATCACTTATGTTTAAATTATATCAAATGTTAATAGCTATACATACATACATATATGCATTTTATTGCATTTTAATGCATTTACTTTAAAATATCCTCATATATTCCATTAAAAGTGGTCTACAAAATTATACTTAATTGGTAAATGTCTCTTTCTGATAATTCTGTATTTTTATCTTTATTCCTTATTTTGATTTTGTAGTGCTTGTTGATATTTTGTTTTCCTATTGAATATTATAGAAATATCTTGAGTGAGAGTAATGCTCAAGATGTTTACTAGTATTAAAATCATTAAAGTCATGCTTTTCTTAACTTCAAGTATACTTGAAAATAACAACAGTGGGTAATATTCAATTCATATGAAAAGGACTATCTCTCAACACATGGTGTAAGAATGAAATCATATGAGATTTTTGAGTACTTTTTGGAAAACAAGAAAAGAGATTTGTGACCTCAGTTTCTTCAGACACACGGAGTTCTTGGATTATGTTTTAGTGTCCCTCAAAGGTGAAAGGTGAATAGGAGTGAGTTTACTTCGTATTATTGATTATAATTGACTCTTTCTAAATATTTACATGCCACTAAAAAAAAAAAACAACAAACAAACATGTTTTGCCACATGTGGCTTGCCCACAAGATGTGACCTGCTCTTGTGATTGTACACTTTACTCAGGAGACTACTTTTAACTCTCAGAGTATAAGTTGTCTGATGCTCTGAATAGAGTGGCTATTGCATGAGATTTTACCTGTTTCAATGTCCCAGGTGCCACTTCCTCTAGAGTGGTAAAATCATGCCTACATTTAATATTACTAAATGCCAAAATTATGGTACTTCAAAAATATTATTAATTTCTTTTGAATCATCAGGTTATTGACACAAATTTTTATTTTTTTAGTCTATTATACCTGCCCAGAGTCACCAGGACATATTCCCTTCTATTAAACTTCTTGCAGGCTGTACAATGTGCTCTAGATTTTCCATATATGAGATGTCACTCATGGTTGTGTAAACTTTGGTGATATAACTATCTTTGAGTCATTTGTGGTCCTATAAGAAGCCCTTTACAGTACTCCTATAAGCAAACACATTAAAATTCATTAACTCACCACAATATGCTTTGGTGATACCCATATCCATTCTCCATCATGTTTTTCTTATCTGGGGTAGGATGTGTGTGTTGTATCTCTCTAGGAAATATTTTGACAACAACATCAAATCACTGAGAGAACAAAAAAAAGGTTTGTTTATACTATATTGATGTTGTGGGTAGATTTCTTTCTTGGTCTAAAATAAGTGAGAATATCATTCATAAATTCATTGAGACAGAAAGATTAGACAACATGTTAGGTAAAAAGTGAAAATAGTTAAGACAACCTGTAAGATGTTTTGTGTGGTCTCATTATTTTAATTTACTAAATTTGACCTTCATGGAATCACCTCTTGGTTCCCAGGATCCACATGGTGTCTCACTACTGTCTGTAATTTTAGTTTGAAAGGATCAGATGTTCTCTTCTCATCTCAATGGATACAAGACATACAAGTGATGCATAGTTTATATACATGTAACCAAAGCATTCATATAAATACATTAAAAATAAAAGAGTATAAAATATATTAATATCAATTATGTGTTTAATGTAGTATTTAAAATCCTAAATGATAGCAGTAGAAAATGCTTGACTAATATGCCATGATATTCACTTTGGTATTACTCATATAGCAAGATTAGCATTGGCTAGTCAAGAGCAGGACAATTCCATGTGACAGGATTCTTGAAGTGTGAAATATTTGTTGATCAGAGAAGGGGGACTAGTAGATAACTGTATTTTACGCTTCACCTTTACCTTATACATTCTGTTTTAGTCATGTTGTCCCAATAAATTTTTGAGTTATATTGCTCTTTATTTCAAAAGGTGGTATGTGGGCAATTAGTCACATGGTCATCTTATTCAGGGTCCATGCTGGAGACACATCACAATCATTCACAGTTAAAGAGATGCTAACACGAATGTTAAAGGACAGTAAAATTAAAAATGTACTTGTGAGTCATATTTTTGTAGGGTCCATATTTTCTTTCTTTTTTTTTAAATTTTTAATATTTTTATTACATATTTTCCTCAATTACATTTCCAATGCTACCCAAAAGTCCCCCATAGCGCCTCCCCACTTCCCTACACACCCATTCCCATTCTTTTGGCCCTGGCATTCCCCTATATTGGGGCATATAAAGTTTGCAAGTCCAATGGGCCTCTCTTTCCAGTGATGGCCGACTAGGCCATCTTTCGATACATATGCAGCTAGAGACAAGAGCTCCGGGGTTCTGGTTAGTACATCATGTTGTTCCAACAGTAGGGTTGCAGATCCCTTTAGCTCCTTGGGTACTTTCTCTAGCTTCTCCATTGGGAGCCCTGTGATACATCCAATAGCTGACTGTGAACATCCACTCCTGTGTTTGCTAGGCCCTGGCATCATCTCACAAGAGACAGCTATATTTGGGTCCTTTCAGCAAAATCTTGCTAGTGTATGCAATGGTGTCAGCGTTTAGAAGCTGCTTATGGGATGGATCCCTGGATACGGCAGTCGCTAAATGGTCCATCCTTTCATCACAGCTACGAACTTTGTCTCTGTAACTCCTTCCCTGGGTGTTTTGTTCCCAATTCTAAGAAGGGGCACAGTGTCCACACTTTGGTCTTCATTCTTCTTGAGTTTCATGTGTTTAGCAAATTGTATCTTATATCTTGGGTATCCTAAGTTTTGGGCTAATATCCACTTATCAGTGAATACATATTGTGTGAGTTCTTTTGTGATTGTGTTACTTCACTCAAGATGATGCCATCCAGGTCCATCCATTTGGCTAGGAATTTCATAAATTCATTCTTTTTAATAGCTGAGTAGTACTCCATTGTGTAAATGTACCATAATTTCTGTATCCATTCCTCTGTTGAGGGACATCTGGGTTCTTTCCAGCTTCTGGCTATTATAAATAGGGCTGCTATGAACATAGTGGAGCATGTGTCCTTTTTACTGATTGGGACATATTCTGGATATATGCCCAGGAGAGGTATTGCTGGATCCTCGGGTAGTACTATGTCCAATTTTATGAGGAACCGCCAGACTGATTTCCAGAGTGGTTGTACAAGCTTGCAATCCCACCAACAATGGAGGAGTGTTCCTCTTTCTCCACATCCTCGCCAGCATCTGCTGTCACCTGAATTTTTGATCTTAGCCATTCTGACTGGTGTGAGGTGGAATCTCAGGGTTGTTTTGATTTGCATTTCCCTGATGATTAAGGATGTTGAACATTTTTTCAGGTGCTTCTCTGCCATTCGGTATTCCTCAGGTGAGAATTCTTTGTTCAGTTCTGAGCCCCATTTTTTAATGGGGTTATTTGACTTTCTGGAGTCCACCTTCTTGAGTTCTTTATATATATTGGATATTAGTCCCTTATCTGATTTAGGATAGGTGAAGATCCTTTCCCAATCTGTTGGTGGTTTTTTTGTCTTATTGATGGTGTCTTTAGCCTTACAGAAGCTTTGTAGTTTCATGAGGTCCCACTTGTCAATTCTCAATCTTACAGCACAAGCCATTACTGTTCTATTCAGGAATTTTTCCCCTGTGCCCATATCTTCAAGGCTTTTCCCCACTTTCTCCTCTATAAGTTTCAGTGTCTCTGGTTTTATGTGAAGTTCCTTGATCCACTTAGACTTGACCTTAGTACAAGGATATAGGAATGGATCGATTCGCATTCTTCTACATGTTAACAACCAGTTGTGCCAGCACCATTTGTTGAAAATACTGTCTTTCTTCCACTGGATGGTTTTAGCTCCCTTGTCGAAGATCAAGTGACCATAGGTGTGTGGGTTCATTTCTGGATCTTCAATTCTATTCCATTGGTCTATTTGTCTGTCACTATACCAGTACCATGCAGTTTTTATCACAATTGCTCTGTAGTAAAGCTTTAGGTCCGGCATGGTAATTCCACCAGAGGTTCTTTTATCCTTGAGAAGAGTTTTTGCTATCCTAGGTTTTTTGTTATTCCAGATGAATTTGCAGATTGCACATTCTAATTCGTTGAAGAATTGATTTGGAATTTTGATGGGGATTGCATTGAATCTGTAGATTGCTTTTGGCAAGATAGCCATTTTTACAATGTTGATCCTGCCAATCCATGAGCATGGGAGATCTTTCCATCTTCTGAGATCTTCTATAATTTCTTTCTTCAGAGACTTGAAGTTTTTATAATACAGATCTTTCACTTCCTTAGTTAGAGTCACGCCAAGATATTTAATATTATTTGTGACTATTGAGAGGGCACAGGGAAAGCATCCTAATTAACAAAATCAGAAATGAAAAAGGAGACATAACAACAGATCCTGAAGACATCCAAAACACCATCAGATCCTTCTACCAAAGGCTATACTCAACAAAACTGGAGAACCTGGATGAAATTGAGAAGTTCCTAGACAGATACCAGGTACCAAAGTTGAATCGAGATCAAGTTAATGATCTAAACAGCCCTATATCGCCCTAAGAAATAGAAGCAGTCATTAATAGTCTCCCAACTAAAAAACGCCCAGGACCAGATGGGTTTAGTGCAGAGTTCTATCAGACCTTCAAAGAAGATCTAATCCCAGTTCTTCACAAACTATTCCACAAAATAGAAACAGAAGGTACTCTACCCAACTCATTCTATGAAGCCACAATTACTCTGATACCTAAACCACAAAAAGACCCAACAAAGATAGAAAACTTCAGACCAATATCCCTTATGAATATTGATGCAAAAATCCTCAATAAAGTTCTTGCTAACCGAATCCAAGAACACATCAAAACAATCATCCATCCTGACCAAGTAGGTTTCATCCCAGGGATGCAGGGATGGTTCAATATACGGAAATCCATCAACGTAATCCAGTATAAAAACAAACTCAAAGACAAAAACCACATGGTCATCACCTTAGATGCGGAAAAAGCATTTGACAAGATCTAACACCCATTCATGATAAAAGTCTTGGAAAGATCAGGAATTCAAGGCCCATACCTAAACATGATAAAAGCAATCTACAGCAAACCAGTAGCCAACATCAAAGTAAATGGTCAGAAGCTTGAAGCAATCCCTCTAAAATCAGGGACTAGACAAGGCTGTCCACTTTCTCCATACCTATTCAACATTGTACTTGAAGTCCTAGCCAGAGCAATTCGACAACAAAAGGAGATCAAAGGGATACAAATTGGAAAAGATGAAGTCAAAATATCACTTTTTGCAGATGATATGATAGTATATATAAGTGACCCTAAAAATTCCACCAGAGAACTCCTAAGCCTGATAAACAGCTTCGGTGAAGTAGCTGGATATAAAATTAACTCAAACAAATCAATGGCCTTTCTCTACACAAAGAATAAACAGGCTGAGAAAGAAATTAGGGAAACAACACCCTTCTCAATAGTCACAAATAATATAAAATACCTTGGCTTGACTCTAACTAAGGAAGTGAAAGATCTGTATAATAAGAACTTCAAGTCTCTGAAGAAAGAAATTATAGAAGATCTCAGAAGATGGAAAGATCTCCCATGCTCATGGATTGGCAGGATCAACATTGTAAAAATGGCTATCTTGCCAAAAGCAATCTACAGATTCAATGCAATCCCCATCAAAATTCCAACTCAATTCTTCAACGAATTAGAATGTGCAATCTGCAAATTCATCTGGAATAACAAAAAACCTAGGATAGCAAAAACTCTTCTCAAGGATAAAAGAACCTCTGGTGGAATCACCATGCCGGACCTAAAGCTTTACTACAGAGCAATTGTGATAAAAACTGCATGGTACTGGTATAGTGACAGACAAATAGACCAATGGAATAGAATTGAAGACCCAGAAATGAACCCACACACCTATGGTCACTTGATCTTCGACAAGGGAGCTAAAAATATCCAGTGGAAGAAAGACAGCATTTTCAACAAATGGTGCTGGCACAACTGGTTGTTAACATGTAGAAGAATGCGAATCTATCCATTCCTATCTCCTTGTACTAAGGTCAAGTCTAAGTGGATCAAGGAACTTCACATAAAACCAGAGACACTGAAACTTATAGAGGAGAAAGTGGGGAAAAGCCTTGAAGATATGGGCACAGGGGAAAAATTCCTGAATAGAACAGTAATGGCTTGTGCTGTAAGATCGAGAATTGACAAGTAGGACCTCATGAAACTGCAAAGCTTCTGCAAGGCGAAAGACACCATCAATAAGACAAAAAAACCACCAACAGATTGGGAAAGGATCTTCACCTATCCTAAATCAGATAAGGGACTAATATCCAATATATATAAAGAACTCAAGAAGGTGGACTCCAGAAAGTCAAATAACCCCATTAAAAAATGGGGCTCAGAACTGAACAAAGAATTCTCACCTGAGGAATACCGAATGGCAGAGAAGCACCTGAAAAAATGTTCAACATCCTTAATCATCAGGGAAATGCAAATCAAAACAACCCTGAGATTCCACCTCACACCAGTCAGAATGGCTAAGATCAAAAATTCAGGTGACAGCAGATGCTGGCGAGGATGTGGAGAAAGAGGAACACTCCTCCATTGTTGGTGGGATTGCAAGCTTGTACAACCACTCTGGAAATCAGTTTGGCGGTTCCTCAGAAAATTGGACATAGTACTACTGGAGGATCCAGCAATACCTTTCCTGGGCATATATCCAGAATATGTCCCAACCGGTAAAAAGGACACATGCTCCACTATGTTCATAGCAGCCCTATTTATAATAGCCAGAAGCTGGAAAGAACCCAGATGTCCCTCAACAGAGGAATGGATACAGAAATTATGGTACATTTACACAATGGAGTACTGCTCAGCTATTAAAAAGAATGAATTTATGAAATTCCTAGCCAAATGAATGGACCTGGATGGCATCATCTTGAGTGAAGTAACACAATCACAAAAGAACTCACACAATATGTATTCACTGATAAGTGGATATTAGCCCAAAACTTAGGCTACCCAAGATATGAGATACAATTTGCTAAACGCATGAAACTCAAGAAGAATGAAGACCAAAGTGTGGACACTGTGCCCCTTCTTAGAATTGGAAACAAAACACCCAGGGAAGGAGTTACAGAGACAAAGTTCGTAGCTGTGATGAAAGGATGGACCATTTAGCGACTGCCGTATCCAGGGATCCATCCCATAAGCAGCTTCTAAACGCTGACACCATTGCATACACTAGCAAGATTTTGCTGAAAGGACCCAAATATAGCTGTCTCTTGTGAGATGATGCTGGGTCCTAGCAAACACAGGAGTGGATGTTCACAGTCAGCTATTGGATGTATCACAGGGCTCCCAATGGAGAAGCTAGAGAAAGTACCCAAGGAGCTAAAGGGATCTGCAACCCTATTGTTGGAACAACATGATGTACTAACCAGAACCCCGGAGCTCTTGTCTCTAGCTGCATATGTATTGAAAGATGGCCTAGTCGGCCATCACTGGAAAGAGAGGCCCATTGGACTTGCAAACTTTATATGCCCCAATATAGGGGAATGCCAGGGCCAAAAGAATGGGAATGGGTGGGTAGGGAAGTGGGGGGCGCTATGGGGGACTTTTGGGATAGCATTGGAAATGTAATTGAGGAAAATACGTAATAAAAATATTAAAAATTAAAAAAAAAAAAAAAGATCCTGTGGCGGGTGTTGTGGGTAGCTGGCGAGTGTCAGCCGACCCTGCGCCCTAGCTACCCTGGTGCTTTTCTGACCGGAAGAGGCTTGTGGCCCTATGTAGGCCGGATTTCTGCCTCCCCAACCAAAGCAGTCTCAGGTCAAGCGTGATTGGACTGGATTCAGAAGCTGTGTTCCACTCACCAGCAGTCTCAAAATCCTGTGGCGGGGGTCGTGGGTAGCTGGTGGGTGTCAGCTGACCCTGTGCTCTAGCTACCCTGGTGCTGGTCCGGCCGGATGAGGCCTGTGGCCCTACTCAGGCCGGTTTCTGCTTCCCTAACTAATGGTGTCTCAGGTCCCGCGTGCAATTGGATTGGAGCAGAAACTGTGTTCCACTCACCAGAAGTCTTAAGATTCTGTGGAGTGTGTTGTGGGTAGCTGGCGAGTGTCAGCCGACCCTGAGCCCTAGCTACCCAGGTGCTTTTCTGACCGGAACAGCCCGTATTTTCACCTTAATTTTATTCATAAAGAATTTGAGGCCAAGAGGCTTCTGTAACTTTTCACAAATTAATTATCAAGAAAGTATCAAAGTTGGAAAGCATACAATAACTAACTCAACTTCTATGTTCACAAAAATTTAGGGGAACAAGGAAAGAATTGACAAGGAAGTAACATGAAATTTCCAGGATGAAACTCTGATGAGATTCTCTGTAATGTGTTTCCTAAATATAGTAGGATTCCTTGATTATATCTGAAAGGATTTTTATAGTAGTGGGAAGTTGAAAGTAGTCTTACATTATAAAGGGATGACTAACAAGAAAGACAGATAGGAACAATAACATTCTTCTCCAAAACTCGGGGCGGGGGGGGGGGGGTTGTTGGGGAGAAGATGCAGAAATTAAAAACTTGCTAAAAAGGCAAGAAAACCAGAATTTGTTTATCAAGAAACCACATGAGATAGAACGGGAGTGGTGATAGTCTCTGTAATTTCAACCTCAAACAGGGGAGTTAGAGAAATCCTCAGAGCAAAGTTGGCTGGCAAAATTAAATGCATTGGCAAGCTCAAGTTCTGACTGAGGAGAGACTCAAAAAGAGTGAGGTAGAGAATTATCTAGGCACATTATATACAAATGTCCCCAAATCAGTAAAGCATACCCACATATAGCACAGTTGCATGCACACTTACACACATTGTGTGTCCATGCACTTGTGTGCTGGTCCAATTTTGTCAATTCACACAAACTTGAGAAAACCTTGAAGAGTATAACTCAAGTGAGGAAGTTCCTGAATTAGATTGATCAGTAGAATGTCAGTGGAGTATTATTTATTTTTGTTGAAGAAGGTACTTGCCTAATGTGGTGATTGACACTCTTGGTCATCTAGACCTGGCCTATATACTCAGAATACCCAAGATACTATTCACAGACCATATGAAGCTCAAGAAAAAGGAAAACCAAAGTGTGGGTTCTACGTTACTTCTTAGAAGGGCTAACCAAATACTCACGGGAGCAAATACTGAAGGGACTGAAGCAAATATGAGCAGACTGAAGGGAAGGCCATCCAGAGACTGCCCCACCTGAGGATATATACAGTCACCAAACGCAGACACTATTGTAGTTGCCAAGAAGTGCACACAAACAGGAACCTGATATAGCTGTCTCCTGAGAGGCTGGTCCAGACCCTTACAATTACAGAAGCAGATGTTCACAGCCAACCACTGAACTGATCATGGAGTTCACAATGGAGGAAGGAGTTAAAGAAAGGACTGAAGGGGTTTGCTACCCCATAGGAAGAACAATGTCGAAGAACCAGAGCTCCCAGGATCTAAACCACCAACCAGAGTACACATGGAGGGACCTATGGCTCCAGTGGCATATGTAGCAGAGGGTGGCCTTATTGGGCATCAGTGGGAAAAGAGTTCTTTGGTCCTATGAAGGCTCCATGCCCCAGTGCAGAGGACTGTGAGGGCTTGGAGATGGGAGTGGGTGAGTGGGTGGGGTCACACCCTCATGGAAGCAGGAGGAGGGGGCCTGGGATAGGGGTTCTTGGGGGGGAATCAGTAAAGGTGATAACATTTAAAATGTAAATAAGTAAAATATCCAATAAAAATAAAAGATTTATGAGACAGAAAAAAAACTTAGCTGAACGTGAGCCTGAGGCAAACCAGTAATCATTATTGCCAAGTCATCTCTGTGTCAGTTCCTGCCCCTGTTTCCTTGGTTAGTTGGATGAGGATCACCTATAAAATGTAACAACCCTCTCTTCACTTTTCTATTCTGAATGTTTCACCCCAGCAAATGAGAAAAAAAATAGAACCATATGTGAACATGTATACCCACAAGCACACTGCACATATAGACACATAGAAAACTTGTAGCGGTTACAGCCAAAATGTTATTGAATTTTTTAAATAGGATCTTATTATTTCATATATTTAAGTGTTTTTCTGAGTGTATAAGTTCACCATACATACATCAGGTGCCCAGGAAGGACTGAAGAGGGTTCCTGTTTGCCTGAAAATGTGAACTTCCATGTGGGTACCAGGGCATCGGTAACTGATTCCTTTGGAATAGGAGTTAAGTGCTTTTAACTGTGTATCTGTCTTTCTAGGCTCTTGATTATTATTGAAGGAACTGCTTGAATAATTATGTAACATAAGAAAATTATGAAGTTTAAACAGACTGCAAAAACTGTGGAAGAGAGCCTGAAGAGTAAGTTAATTGTGGGACAAAAAGCCAAAGTAAGTTGTGGCAAAGCACATAGATGTGAAAACACAAGCAGAGAGAGACCAGCATGGCAGTGAAAACTGTTGGAACACAAATAGCAATAAAGTGCTATGACACTGTTTCAATTTACTATGATTTTCTTCATTCTTAGAATACTAGAAAGGATATTTCCATTTAACCAGGAAAGCTACTGTCCGAGTTTGACCAAGGGCAAAGTCATTAGTTCGACTGGAACTCTGAGAGCAAGGTTCAGGAGGACTCAGACCAGTATTGGTATCCAGGATGCTTGGGCACCTGCAAAAGAATTAATTGGTGACCCAGCACTAATTGGAGTGTATCCCAGCCAAGATCATTAGGCAGCTGATTTCCTAAAATGTGTCTGTTCGTTCCAATTAACATTTCAAAATCTTTAGTCTTCAGCTTGGCTTCCTGTTGTTCAGCAAAGGACGAGGCAAAATCTTTGGTGTGATTTTTAAAAGGAAAAAAAAAGTTTTAGTTTACTGATTAGACTTTTAGTTTAATGCTCATTCAGTGTAAGCATGCAAATTGAAACTAATTACTTTACATGACTAGTAAGTGTCTTACCTAATAATTTATATGTAGAACTAATAATCAGTGTAATGAAAACTCTGTACTGTTGCATCATCTTATGGATAGATATTTATACGTAACCAAAATGGAATCAGTGGCTTTAATCACATGTAAAATCAGTTTACCGTTCTAGGCACCAAATCATAAAAGTGTATTTCAAATTGTTCTTTTTTTAATATAGTAAGTCCATGAATGTTTGCATATTTTTGTGCTTATGTGTAACTCTATGTGAACGCTTACCTTATTCATATAATATAACTTTAAAAAGACCTTCCTTTTCCCTCAATCATTCTATGATCTTCAATTAAGCAGAGAATATTATTTTAAACCCCAAAATATCATCAAAGAGCAAAATAACAATTTAGTATTTTTCAGCAATATATTCAAGTAATTATGACTTTTAGTTTATCTGAAAAAAAAAGGCTTAGTGGAAATATCAGTATGGTATCTTTTGTTTAGTTCAAGTGAAATTTATAGAATGGTTACTTTACCCCAAGCTGTGTACCCAAACCACATTCCAGACTGTCTGCTAATTGAAACAGACACATAAGCAAATAAAACACTTCTTCTAACACAGTTCTCCCAGTCTGGGATGGGAGACAGGCATGTAAATAACCACCCTGTAATAAAATGTGCTCAATATCCTATATTATCCTAATCACTGGAATTAAGTGCAATAGACTTATAAAGGATGGAGAGAGACATCCAGTCTGTGGAGCAAAGCCAATGGGTTTTGGCAAGACCTTCAAAGAGGAGTTGACATTTAAGCTGACCCTTGAAAACATCATTAGATCTCTACTTGGCTGAGAGTGAAATGTGAAAAAGAAAGATAATGCATTTGCAAAATATATAATGCGGTCATTTGAGGAAGACACAAAGAGGCACAGATTCCCTCTAAAGTGCAGGGTCTGACTATAATGCTGGAGTGTTGCCAACACTGCACATCCAAATGGTATTCTAGTCCTAGCATAGCAGTAAGGAAGGTACTTTAATTTTAGCAGGGAATGAACTTTTACGTCATCTATGGATCCTTCATAAGTTTATAACATTTTGTTCTTTCAGGAAATATTATTACAGTTGATGAGTCGCTACTATACTGCTACCAAGGCAAAAACCAGAAAATAATCTTGTCAGTCACCCCAATTATTGATCAAGTATGTATGATAGCCTCAAAATTCATTGAATAAAGATAGCCCAATTCTGTAGAAGAATGATAAAAGTTAATGTACAAAGGACTTGTAAAATGGCTTCATATGTCATATCCTTTGAACACTTTACTCATGGAATGAAGAATAATCTTATAAACAAGAATAGAACTTTATTTTTTAAGGTGGTAAATTTTAGCATCAAAGGGGTAATAATATGTACAAAGTTCCTATGTAATACTGAAATTGTTTTGTTTTAAAGTCTAAATCCTCTGTTTTTTTTCCTAAATAACATAGTTGAGATTCACCTATATAATTTAAAATTTAAAAATAATTCTATTCATTGCCTGATTATGATTCCCATGAAAAGGCAGATTTAGAAGTCCTACAAATACTTTGGTGGTGGTGGTGATGATGATTATGATGATGATGACAATGATGATGACATGAAAGAAGGTGATTGTTGAAACTGTGTATTGTGTTAGATATCCTGGTCATTTTAGATGCATTAACACATTTGATTCTCATAGTATTGTAACAGACTGGCTACCTTTATTGTTTTCACTGTAGTTGTGAATGCAACACAAAGAGAGTTTACATAATTTGCTCAAATTAATTTGGCTCGGAAGTCAAGCAGCTAGTCCTGCTGTCGGCACAGTTACTTATATAACTAATGGCATATCTGGTGGCAGAAGAATAAGAAATAAATTATATTGCTTTGCTTGTCTAATGTGTGTTTAGAACTCGGCGAGGTGTATTTTTTTCATGCATTTCATTTAACTACTACAAAAGTACACACTCCATCATAAGAGTGCAATGATTAAGAGGAAAAGACTGGAAACTTCCTGGAAGCACTAAGTACACATTAATCTTATAATTGTTAGTCTATTACAAGAATCCAAGACAATTTTCTACACTTCGTACAGCATCTCACACAAAGTCGTACAGTTAATGTATGCTATTTCTGTGATTGGAACTCAAGTCCTCACTATTTACATATAATTTAAAAAGATAATTAAAATGAATTTTAATATTGTATTTTAATTTTATTGTATGTTATGCCATACATGTTGATGATCATATGATTACTATCATGAATCTAATTAACTTGTCTATTGTGTTATGAGTTTAATTTGGTGAATGAGAAGTGGCAAATCTGGGTCCT
This sequence comes from Mus caroli, assembly GCF_978045245.1. NCBI lineage: Eukaryota > Metazoa > Chordata > Mammalia > Rodentia > Muridae > Mus > Mus caroli. The sequence goes on from NW_028227267.1 coordinate 80,927,388, forward strand.
ATTTAGCGTTCTAGACTTTCATAAGACAGATCGGATGCTTTGAAAATCTGCCTATATATTGTTTTATACCTATCTCTCTATATTTCACTTTTTAATTATTTGATTGTACATATAAGTGAGGGCATGTTATATTTTTCTCCCTGTGTTTGACACACTTCATTTAATGTATCTTTGGTCTCTGCAAGTTGTGAAAAAGCATCAAGATTCCATTTGTAAAATCTGTAATACAATCTACATGGACATTTATGGATACATATATCAACACAGTTACCAGGTTTCCCTTTTTCCATTTACATGTCTTTGGGCATTAAGGTTATCTGTGTATCTTCGCTATCATGACAAAATAGGCAATAATCATGAGTCCAAATGTCTTTATGAAGTTATGTGGGTTTTTTTTTATCTCTTTTGGCGCAAACACAAAAGAGTGATTATTGGGTAATTTTTCCATGGTTTTAATTTCAACAGTAGTTCCCGCTTTCTGCTCTGTTAGTGAAATAAGTTTATATTCTTATCCGTATGAACTGGGATTCTCCTTTCTTCACATGCTCAACAACATTCAGCATCTGCTGTACACATTCTTTTTGTTTGATATGCATCATTGTAAGGGGCTTGGGTGATCTCTCATAATTATTCACACCTAGATTTTAAAGCTGTGGTTACTGTATTCCAAATGGACTGAAAATATGCACAGTGCCTTTTCTTTCTATTAAACTTAGAAAGCTAAAGTAGAAACAAAGAATACAGAAAGGAAAGATTATGTCTCCCTTCTTAGACATGGAAAAATAATGTTCAAATAAGAAACATCTCTACAGTCACTGAAAATGATCTCTTCATTTGCATGTGTGTGATTTTAAGGTAATGGAAAATATAAGGTGCAAAGCTCTAAAAATATTTTTATAACAATAAGAAAAAATCATGATCTAATTGTGAGACCTTGGGAATAAAATATGAAAAAAAAAAAAAAAGATTCACCAAGAGGCTAAAATGTGGCACATATTCTATCCTGGTGTTTGCAGTTATTGATGCTCGAAATACATATCAATGCATAAATGATCACTACAGGAATGTGATAATTAGTGGGAAGATGGATGATTAAAAGAATTTTATTAGACTTACAAATGTTGTAAATGTAGTATAGCCCAAGCTGTTATATGATACAAATTTACTATGAAGATGAGAAAATGAGGAGAAACAATTATTCATTTTGTGTCTACTAACACCCTATGGTGAAAAGACTTTTTATTAATTGATTCTGATTCTGTTTATCAGCAAATAAATGTATTAATTAATTTCAAGTAAAAACAACTATAATTTATCCCGAGACCTTAGACCTTAACCCCGGTCCCTGGACACTAACTACACATGGCTACTTAAACTTAAATTAATTCAGTCTGGAAAATAAAATTTTGTTGCCTCAATGGTAAATATAATCTTCCTAATGTTTAGAAACTGTATGTAGCTACTAGTTACCACATGTGCCATTGCAGACAAGGGGCATTGTCTTTTCTGCAAAAATTTATATTGGATATTATAATGCTGCAATACGATACTATAGTTTGTTTGTTTTAATGAGGCATTTCACCCAAGAATATTGGATTCAAGAAACTGTCTTGCTGTGATTGTTCCACTTTGATGTTCCTACAGTGGCGTCAATCAAAGTGGTTTCAATATATAATAACAGCCCAGGTGTAGTTTAAAGCTAAAAATGTAGAGCCAGTAGTCTGTGACACGTAATAAACTCACCACAAGGATATGTACAAGTGTGCTCAGACATCCTGCCTAGAGAATATTCTATTCAACAGTGAAGAGGGAATAACGGATGTGCTTCTTATGTACCATCAAGCTTGTTGCTATGACATAAGCAGGTTTTCTGATTTAAAACGGGGAAAGGAAGACAAATAAAGGCTTTTGCAAAGACAAGTTGTAAAAAACCTTAAAAGTTTCTTAGGTGATCATGGGATAAAAGTAAATGAATGTCCGATGTGGGTTTCAAAGAGAGAAAGAATGTTCAGGAAAAAGAATTTTATAGAATGAAATTGTAGCACTGCATAAGAACCACTCAAAGAACTTAAAGTCAGTGACAGATTCCACAAAGTCTATGATGGAGGTATGAAAATTTGACCAGAACACTGGGAAGGACAGTGAAGATAAGCTGACTGTGGCTAATGGAAAATAAATACATTCTCATTCAATGCAAACTGAAAAGGAATAATACATTTTATACAATCGACAGTGGGAGAAAATAATGAAAAAGTAAAATTAGAATTAACTCAAGTCTATTCTATTTCATGTAGCAATCACTCTAGCCAATGCATACCTGCATAAAGATTTATAGAACTCACTCATAACACTGTACATAAAATTCCACTTCATTGTGTTATTAGGTCCTACTGGGCTAACTAGATTATGGATAACATGTGATAATTATTTTAAATCGTTTTATCTCTTTTCACATGATATGAATATGGTAATTCACTCATGGCAAAATAACAGGTATCTACTGGAAGATTTTCTTATATATTTTCTTTTAACGTTTAAAGATTTCAGTTTAGTTATAAAGAACAGAACTGTAAAATATGTTATATACTTCAAAAGGCCCTTCCCTTGTGACCAGCAGTAGAACTCATGTTTTTGTTAAACTAAGCATGTTTCTCTTTATAAACATTTTAATAACATTCTCAGTATTTATTCTGCATGCTGTTGGTAAATAGATATTAAATTATTTATAAAAAAATACACTTTTGCATCAGAGTGTGGATTTAATCATAGATGCCTGGACAAATCAGAAGTTCTCTTTGTAATAGAACAATAATTTGCACAAAATAATTGTGCTTTATTTTTGGCAGGTGCATGAAGCTATAATAAATTAGCATATTGAGGAATAGTCACATACTTTTAGCTATTGAACAGTAATTTATAGTATTCAATTCAAGATAAAGTGTAGTTAAGCATGCCATTGAGTAATTTTTCCAAAATGCTCTCTCTGTATCCTCAATGCAACATCAATAAAGTTGCAGTACTGGCTGTTCTGTCTTATAGCAGAAACTTTTCAGAAGGATGGCCAAAGGTATTTATATTGCTAGACTCATACTACCCATGACTCTCTTTTTAAAGAGTGAGTTATTTTTTAAAAAATTACAAAAATATAATCCTTGTAGTTCTTATGTATATGTCTATCAGAGACCAGACTGAAAGGATCTAGCAGTCAGATACTTCTGTAGCATTGAAGGATTGCACCAAAAAAAAAAAAAAAAACAAACAAACAAAAAAAAAAAACGAAAACAAAAACAAAAACAAAAAACAAAAAAGACATCATTTTCCTCTGTGCTGGCTGCTACCTGATAGAAGCAGATGCATTTTTATGTTCTTTGAACTAGAATTTCAATTAAATTAGTACTTTAAAGAAGAATTTCAGTTTTTTATGGCTATTAGCATGAAAACTTTAGAAGGAGCAGCTATTGATGTCTGAAGATGAAGTAATCTTACTTTTATGAGCACAAAAGTATAATATAAAGGAATGATGTTTGTCTTATAGTTCATACTCACCCATGACTTTAAATCACATTTACTATGGTAGTATTTAGAGATCACTCTTAAGTTTTAAAACCTGAAAGTTTTATAATCTAATTAGTCTTGCATTTTAGTATACACTTATATTTTGTAGGAAGTAGATAATTTTCTTTTGGAAGTAACACAACACAGTTACTTTACCATGTTAAGATTTATCTGAGCATGTTAATGTTTGTAGAGAATCATAATAAAATAGTATTCCAAAGTCCAGGGCCTGCTTCTGGCTCTTTTCAACACTGCTTACAAGATCTTGAGTAAATGGTTTCTTTGCTGAGTTTCAATTTCCTCATTCACAAATTCAATAAAAGTGTCATTTTTAGAGCATCTGTGAGCCAGGCACTGAAGAGTGTCAGTCATCACATGACAATGAACAAGATGCAGTCTGTGTGTCATAGTAGGTTAGCTTCATGACACAGTCTCCATGGTGTGACAAATCTTGTAATTGTGTGTATACATACAAGCTTTTCTTCTACTGAAAGCAAGCACACACATATTCAACATCCACCCAAAGTCACCACACACACAAAGAAAATTGGTGATTTTGTTTAATTTAACAAAGATAATTTTCTTTAGTAAGACAGAAACATGGTTGTCTTTGTTCATTTTCTATTGCTGTGACAAATCACCATGGCCAGCAGTAATTTCAGCTTTAAAATTTTCAGCATATCACCATTGAAACCAGGGCACAAACTCAAGGTGAAACCTGGCCTTAGAGACCACAGAGAGGAGCTGCTTATTGGCTTGCTCTATATGGATTGCTGATAGGCATTCTAGTGGAAGTATTTCTCATTTGTGATTCCTCAACCCAAGTGCCTCTGGCTTGTGTCAAGTTGGAAAAAATAGACAACCAAACAAACCAAGCAAATAAAAAACAACCTACTCCATGCTCTTTCTGTAACCCAAAGATATGAGTTTTGTTAGATCTGTAATCAGAAAGTCACAAAAGTGACTTAAAAGAAAGTCCTATAAACAATGCTTAAAACAGAAAGAAACAGCAATAATACAAAATCCCTTAAAGATAATTCTGGGCTTTAATTGTGTACTTTGAATAAAGATAGGCCTGGGCAAAATGTTCTGGAGACAAGAATGATGGTTTCAAGTCTTCATGTCTTCAGTTTCCTTTTTGTTCATCTCTCAGCCTTAAAGATTGATTGACTGTTATCTTCTTGATTGTTTACATGCCCACACTGTTTGATGTATTATGTTGTATTTTCTTGTATGTTAATAAAAGACATTAAAACTTCAAAAGGGAACCCTATCTCGAAAAACCAAAAAAAAAAAAAAAACAAAAAAAAACAAAAACAAAAACAAAAACCTTCAAAAGGGAAAAAAAATCAAAGCACTGTAATGGATCACAGTTCTAATCCCAAAACTATGGATAAACATTGCCATGAGTTTAAGGCCAACTTGGGCTACACCATGAGTTACTGGCCAGTGGAGTGTACATAAGGAGACACTATTTTAAAATATCAAACTTCAGCATCAGGTGTCACATCTGCTCTCAATCAGCAAGAACAACACGACCACCAGTTCTTCTAACAGCAGTTTATTCAGCAAGCTTTAGTCTTCATCTCTCTCCCTCTTCATCTCTCTCCCTCTTCATCTTTCACCCCCTAACCCCGGGCCTCTCACTCTTATATACTCTCAGCCCCCATCCACTCAGGCCTTGTCACCTCACCAGGCACACTGCTTCAGCCAATCAGGGTGGCAGGGGTGTGTCTCCACCAAATATGAACTTGTTTACACCGCCAGCATCACAGTGCAGCTGTGCAGTTCTCACGATGGTCATGGCTTATTTTCAGGTGTATGAGGAAGTCAGCTGCAAGTCATAAGACTAAGCTGCAGTCCCGGGAGCCATCTTGAGACTGCTGCCACACCCGCTCCTCACAATCAGGAGCAACAACACTCAAACTCTGCAGTTCAGAATTTATAAAGCCCTTTCCTTTCCTTCTAATGAATATCAATATAGTTTTTCACAATAGGAAGTATTTGAGCATATTAGTAGCTAATAATGTTTGGAGAAGATGTTGCCTGAGGCACTAGATATGTTTCTAGCTGCCTGACCCTTGTTACTAACATGGTCCATTTTAGAATGGTGTCCACTTCCAGATTTATCATATTTGGATATTGTATAATTATCCGGAGGAATGGGCAAACAAAGTCGCATAACTGAAGCAATCATCTTTCCTTGCAGGATTTTAAAATGTGTTCCCAGCATCATTCGAAAACAAAGAAATTTTATGATATTCTAAGTTGCATCTTTTTGATTATCCTAAATGCTTTACAAGTGTTCCTTTGAATTATCATTTAGCACCCATTTCAGTGCTTTCACATAATACAACTTGTAATTAAATATGAAACAAGCACCACAGCAGTTATAATTTACATTATACTCAGTTATAAAGGCTATTAAGGACTAGGTCCATCTTTATGAGTTACAGGAAGTGGGTTCAATTGAGTCAGTAGTAAACACTCATATTTCCTTTAGGCCTGGAATCCTTCCTGTGCTTCCTTCCTGGTAGCTTTCACGTGAGAAATGCTTGCAACTCGGTGAGATTTCACATAGAATATTTTTTTTCAGAAAATTTTCATTTCTAGGCCTGGTTTTTATCATGCCTTCATCAGCAAATTCATCAATTATCAGTCATATATCATTAATAAACCCTCTCTACATTAAACGTAGTTTCAAAATAGCAGCATTTCACACCCATTACTGATCAAACGAAAGAGGAATTTAAATGTCAAATACATTATTTCAGAGATCACAATAACATTTAAAGTTAGTGAATTATGTAAGTTTAAAGTGAAATATTCTTTGTGATAACACAGATATTTATATTTTATAATTTTTAAAGAAATAAAGATTACTAAATTACCCAGATCATCTAAATTTTAACCTTGATATATAGTTGAAAGAACTAGTGGAAAGCAAGGAAGAGATACATGTTCACAAATTGGTGAGATCACAAACAACAGTTATAGCACAGTGCCTTTAAATATGTCACTATACACCTACACATTTTTGTGAAACTAAATGAAGAATCTATCCCATTAGGAGTGATTTTTGTTTTTCAGAAAAATAATATATGTAGATTAGTTTTATTGTTGATACTACATTCCTGTATTTGGCATATTTATAACTGAAAATTAATGTGACATACCTTATTTAAATTTTAAGTAAAGCATACCTTTTAAACTGTTTATATAGCTGTAAGAATTGAAATTATAATAAGAAAACTAGACAAATTTTGAATTGAAAAATATTTTTATTGTTCTTTGTTCCTTTCATTCTTTTGTTTGAGATTGGTTTGTTTGTGGCATGGTCTTGCTATGGAACTCAATTTACCTTGAACTTAAAATCCTCTGTCTCAGCTTCTCCTTAGTGCTAAGATGCCAGTTGCATGTACCATGTTTGACTCCCAAGGGAAAAAAATAACCAGAATTCTTACATTTTGTGCCAGATATTATATCTTGGATAATATTTTTTTTCACATTGGATTATTTTACCTTGAAAATAGAAATAAAAAAGTTGTGAGATTTATAAATATTTGTACTTAATATTTGTTATTATTTTATTTATATGTATATGATTTCATAAATGATAGAATTACTTAACTTTATAGTCTGCCTGCTTATTAAGTTTTGGAACATTATCCAAAGTAAATTCTGATATATTCAGATCATTATTTTTTGCTTTATCAAAATTATGCTTAGGAACTGACATCCTATAATTAAGACTGCAACCAGAGCTATCAAAATTCTGTGTGTTAGGTATATTTCCCATATAATTGAAATTATTACATTCTGCACCAGGAATACAGCGGGCACACGAACAGCAGAGTAGCTGAGAATAGGATCCTTCTGGTCTCCATCTGTGACCTGGAGGTAAAGGTGTCTCAGAGCCCTCCTCACCCAAAGCCTGTCCAGAGAGAGCTGGTCTCCCCAGGAGTGCTGACACATCTAAGATCACAGGCTCACAGGCCCACAGGAGGTACAAGCTCCAGTCAGAGACAGCAAGACCACTAACATCAGAGATAACCAGATTGGGAGAGGCAAGCCCAAGAACCTAAGCAGCAGAAACCAAGGCTCCTTAGCATTAGCAGAACTGAGTTCTCCCACCACAGTAAGTCCTGGATTCCCCAACACACCTGAAAAGCAAGATTCAGATTTAAAATCACATCTCATGTTGATGATAGAGGACTTTAAGAAGGACATAATTAACTCCTTTAAAGAAATACAGGAGACCACAAGTAAACAGGTAGAGGCCCTTAAAGAGGAAACACAAAACTCTCTTAAAGAATTATAGGAAACACAACCAAACAGGTGAAGGGATTGAACAAAGCCATCCAGGATCTAAAAATGGAAATAGAAACAATAAATAAATCACAAAGAGAGTCAACCCTGGAGATAGAAAATCTAGGAAAGAGATCAGGAAACATCACCAGCAGAATACAAGAGACAGAAGAGAGAATCTTAGGTGGGAAAAAGACTATAGAAAAAAATTGACTCAACAGTCAAAGAAAATGCAAAATGCAAAAAGCTCCTAGCCTAAAACATTCAGGAAATCCAGGACATAATAAGAATACCAAACCTAAGGATAATAGGTATAGAAGAGAGTAAAGATTCCCAACTTGAAGGACCATTAATATCTTCAACAAAATAACAGAAGAAAACTCCCCTAATCTAAACAAAGAAATGCAGATGAACATTACCACCAACTAAAGAGTACACATGGATGGACCATCAGCATATGTAGCAGAAGATGGTATTGTCTAGTAGGAGAAGAGACCCTTGGTCCTGTGACGGCTCAATGCCCCAGTGTAGGGAAATGCCAGGGCAGTGAGGTGGGAGTAGGTGGGTAGGAGAGGGAGCATCCTTATAGAATCAGGGGGATGGGGAATGAAAGTAGGGGTCCTGAGGGGAATCCGGGAAAGGGGATAACATTTGAAATGTAAATACATAAAATATCCAATATAAAAAGTGGTAATATAAAAATATGTAAGCAATTATTATATAGTACAAAAAGAAAATCCTTAAAAGTAACAAAATAAATGTATTGCATAGTAAAAAAAGAAGAGGTTGTGAAATATTATTGCACAATATACAAGTGTGGGTAGTATGTCTGAAACTGGGGGAAAAGTCAGAGGTAGAAAGAAAGTAAAGATTTAAAGTCTCCTTGGAAGTACTTGGAGTTGTAATTTCTAATACCCAGTTAATGGAAATATAAATTTATGGAAATAATTTGATCTGGTTGAATTATTTAAGAATTCATTGATGGAAAAGATGCAGGAAAATGCTTTGTGTAGGCTTTTACGTCTCCTTACGTGGGGAATCTTTTGTATGCTATACTAAGAAAGGAAAGAATTGAACTTTTTTTTTTTAATGCTGCACTTTGTTTTAAACATTGTGTACTAAATATGTTCCCACAAGGGCAGATGCCATACAGTCACAGAATATGTTAAACATATTTACTTGTCGTTGTTGAAGTGTTAATTGACCCTGGAAGTCAATTCAATATGTCAGGATTTGAAAAGGCAATTGCTGAGGGGCAGTGCAACCCGAGGATGTCAGATGCATAATATCTGGAGAAATTTCAAGACTGGAAGCTCCTTTACTTCTAAACCTCACCTCACTTCTACCAGAAATTTCAGAGTGCAATATAATGTGACAGTGCAACTTTCCTGTTACCCAAAGGAAGGAGAGTGTTGCACTTTAGTTAATAGTATAGTATTCAGAAGATGTCTTCTAATACTCCTTTTTGTCTGGGTTTCTTTACTTATAACATGTGAATAAAATTATCATGTTCATTAAAAAAATTGTCACACAGATGAAATGAGGTAATTTATGCAAAGGAATTGAAGTGATGCCTGTATATTTAAAATATTAAATATTATTTTCATTACATTGGGAATGCATCAACATTGATCAAACAAGTTTACACTAACAGCCTAAGAAGAAGAATGAGTGAGTGAAGAAGTTACTCAGCAGCAAGAAGATGAGCTCTAATCTATGCAAATAAACTCCAAGTAGACCCTGGGAAGCAGATTTATATGGAAGTTAGAGTAGGCACATGAATTGTGGCTCAAGAAAATGCTTAGCAAATATCTCCCTTCTCTTACCCAGTAAGTGGAAAACAAGGCTTAGAATGTTTGCATTGCGTAGAGGTTCCTTGATATCTCAGAGTCCTTTTACTCAAGAGAATACACAAGAGAAATGACGTCCATTTATTCAGAAATTTGAAATTGTAATCTTCACCTTTGTGATTTGAAAGAAACAGATCTCAAAGCTCAGCTAGGTAGAATATGTCAATGTAAGAAAAACAGGACTTAAGCACAATATTCAAAGTACCATAGGACAATCTAGACAGATAGATGATAGATAGGTAGGTAGGTAGATAGATAGATCTCAGGTTGAGATACATGGGAAAGGTTGGAAGAAAAGGTGAGGAATTATTTTAATTATTTAATATTTTATAAATAAATATTTAAAAGTTATAAACACTACTTTTTGATATTTAAAGAGCAAAATCGCTCTTCCGGTCAGAAAAGCACTGGGGTAGCTAGGGCGCAAGGTCAGCTGACACTCGCCAGCTACCCACAACACCCGCCACAGGATCTTAAGACTTCTGGTGAGTGGAACACAGCTTCTGCTCCAATCCAATTGCGCGGGACCTGAGACTGCATTAGTTAGGGAAGCAGAACCCGGCCTGAGTAGGGCCACAGACCTCATCTGGCCGGACCAGCACTGGGGTAGCTAGCAAGCAGGGTCGGCTGACACCCGCCAGCTACCCACGACACCCGCCACAAGATTTTGAGACTGCTGGGGAGTGGAACACAGCTTCTGCTCCAGTCCAATCACGCGGGACCTGAGACTGCTTTGGTTGGGGAGGCAGAAATCCAGCCTGAGTAGGGGCACAAGCCTCTTCCGGTCAGAAAAGCACCAGGGTAGCTAGGGCGCAGGGTCGGCTGACACTCACCAGCTACCCACAACACCCACCACAAGATATTAAGACTTCTGGTGAGTGGAACACAGCTTCTGCTCCAATCCAATTGCGCTCCGGACCTCAGACTGAATTAGTTAGGGAAGTAGAAAACTGGCCTGAATAGGACCACAGGCCTCTTACTGCTGGACCAGCACCTGGGTACCGCCAGCTACCCACGACCCCCGCCACAGGATTTTGAGACTGCTGGTGAGTGGAACACAGCTTCTGCTCCAATCTTTAAACAGTGACAACGACAACAACTAACCCCAGAGATTACCAGATGGCGAAAGGTAAACGTAATAATCTTACTAACAGAAACCAAGACCACTCACCATCATCAGAACCCAGCACTCCCACTTCGCCCAGTCCAGGGCACCCCAACACACCGGAAAAGCTAGACACGGATCTAAAAGCATATCTCCTGATGATGGTAGAGGACTTCAAGAAGGACTTTAATAACACACTTAAAGAAATACAAAGGAACACTGGTAAACAGGTAGAAGACAGTAAAGAGGAAGCACAAAAATCCCTTAAAGAATTGCAGGAGAACACTGCTAAAGAGCTACAAATCCTTAAAGAAAAACAGGATAACCTAAGCAAACAGGTAGAAGTCCTTAATGAAAAACAGGAAAACACATCCAAACAGATGATGGAAATGAACAAAACCATACTAGACTTAAAAAGGGAAGTAGACACAATAAAGAAAACCCAAAATGAGGCAACACTGGAGATAGAAACCCTAGGAAAGAAATCTGGAATCATAGATACCAGCATCAGCAACAGAATACAAGAGATGGAAGAGAGAATCTCAGGTGCAGAAGATTCCAGAGAGAACATCGGCACAACAATCAAGGAAAATGTAAAATGCAAAAAGATCCTAACTCAAAACATCCAAGAAATACAGGACACAATGAGAAGACCAAACCTACGGATAATAGGAGTGGATGAGAATGAAGATTTTCAACTCAAAGGACCAGCAATCATCTTCAACAAAATTATAGAAGAAAACTTCCCAAATCTAAAGAAAGAGATGCCCATGAACATACAAGAAGCCTACAGAACTCCAAATAGACTGGACCACAAAAGAAATACCTCCCGACACATAATAATCAGAACAACAAATGCTCTAAATAAAGATAGAATACTAAAAGCAGTAAGAGAAAAAGGCCAAGTAACATATAAAGGCAAGCCTATCAGAATTACACCAGATTTTTCACCAGAGACTATGAAAGCCAGAAGATCCTGGACGGATGTTATACAGACACTAAAAGAACACAAATTCCAGCCCAGGCTACTATACCAAGCCAAACTCTCAATTAACATAGATGGAGAAACCAAAGTATTCCACGACAAAACCAAATTCACACATTATCTCTCCACGAATCCAGCCCTTCAAAGGATAATAACAGAAAAAAAAAAACAATACAAGGACAGGAACCACGCCCTAGAAACAACAAGAAGGTAATCCCTCAACAAACCTAAAAGAAGACAGCCACAAGAATAGAATGCCAACCTTAACAACAAAAATAACAGGAAACAACAATTACTTTTCCTTAATATCTCTTAATATCAATGGACTCAACTCCCCAATAAAAAGACATAGACTAACAAACTGGCTACACAAACAAGACCCAACATTTTGCTGCTTACAGGAAACACATCTCAGAGAAAAAGATAGACACTACCTCAGAATGAAAGGCTGGAAAACAATTTTCCAAGCAAATGGCATGAAGAAACAAGCTGGAGTAGCCATTCTAATATCTGATAAGATTGACTTCCAACCCAAAGTCATTAAAAAAGACAGGGAGGGACACTTCATACTCATCAAAGGTAAAATCCTCCAAGAGGAACTATCAATCCTGAATATCTATGCTCCAAATACAAAGGCAGCCACATTCATTAAAGAAACTTTAGTAAATCTCAAAGCACACATTGCACCTCATACAATAATAGTGGGAGACTATTCAACACACCACTTTCACCAATGGACAGATCATGGAAACAGAAACTAAACAGGGACACAGAGAAACTAAGAGAAATTATGAATCAAATGGATCTGGCAGATATCTACAGAACATTCTATCCTAAAACAAAAGGATATACCTTCTTCTCAGCACCTCATGGTACCTTCTCCAAAATTGACCACATAATTGGTCACAAAACAGGCCTCAACAGATACAAAAATATTGAAATTGTCCCATGCATCCTATCAGATCACCATGGACTAAGGCTGATCTTCAATAACAAAATAAATAATAGAAAGCCAACCTTCACGTGGAAACTGAACAACACTCTTCTCAATGATACCTTGGTCAAGGAAGGAATAAAGAAAGAAATTAAGGACTTTTTAGAGTTCAATGAAAATGAAGCCACAACATACCCAAACTTATGGGACGCAATGAAAGCATTTCTAAGAGGAAAACTCATAGCTCTGAGTGCCTCCAAAAGGAAACTAGAGAGAGCACACATTAGCAGCTTGACAACACACCTAAAAGCACTAGAACAAAAGGAAGCAAATTCACCCAAGAGGAGTAGACGGCAGGAAATAATCAAACTCAGGGGCGAAATCAACCAAGTGGAAACAAGAAGAACTATTCAAAGAATCAACCAATCAAGGAGCTGGTTCTTTGAGAAAATCAACAATATAGATAAACACTTAGCCAGACTCACTAGAGGGCACAGGGAAAGCATCCTAATTAACAAAATCAGAAATGAAAAAGGAGACATAACAACAGATCCTGAAGACATCCAAAACACCATCAGATCCTTCTACCAAAGGCTATACTCAACAAAACTGGAGAACCTGGATGAAATGGAGAAGTTCCTAGACAGATACCAGGTACCAAAGTTGAATCAAGATCAGGTTAAAGATCTAAACAGCCCTATATCCACCAAAGAAATAGAAGCAGTCATTAATAGTCTCCCAACTAAAAAAAGCCCAGGACCAGATGGGTTTAGTGCAGAGTTCTATCAGACCTTCAAAGAAGATCTAATCCCAGTTCTTCACAAACTATTCCTCAAAATAGAAACAGAAAGTACTCTACCCAACACATTCTATGAAGCCACAATTACTCTGATACCTAAACCACAAAAAGACCCAACAAAGATAGAAAACTTCAGACCAATATCCCTTATGAATATTGATGCAAAAATCCTCAATAAAGTTCTTGCTAACCGAATCCAAGACACATCAAGACAATCATCCATCCTGACCAAGTAGGTTTCATCCCAGGGATGCAGGGATGGTTCAATATATGGAAATCCATCAACGTAATCCAGTATATAAACAAACTCAAAGACAAAAACCACATGGTCATCTCCTTAGATGCGGAAAAAGCATTTGACAAGATCCAACACCCATTCATGATAAAAGTCTTGGAAAGATCAGGAATTCAAGGCCCATACCTAAACATGATAAAAGCAATCTACAGCAAACCAGTAGCCAACATCAAAGTAAATGGTGAGAAGCTTGAAGCAATCCCTCTAAAATCAGGGACTAGACAAGGCTGTCCACTTTCTCCATACCTATTCAACATTGTACTTGAAGTCCTAGCCAGAGCAATTTGACAACAAAAGGAGATCAAAGGGATACAAATTGGAAAAGATGAAGTCAAAATATCACTTTTTGCAGATGATATGATAGTATATATAAGTGACCCTAAAAATTCCACCAGAGAACTCCTAAGCCTGATAAACAGCTTCGGTGAAGTAGCTGGATATAAAATTAACTCAAACAAATCAATGGCCTTTCTCTACACAAAGAATAAACAGGCTGAGAAAGAAATTAGGGAAACAACACCCTTCTCAATAGTCAAAAATAATATAAAATATCTTGGCGTGACTCTAACTAAGGAAGTGAAAGATCTGTATAATAAAAACTTCAAGTCTCTGAAGAAAGAAATTATAGAAGATCTCAGAAGATGGAAAGATCTCCCATGCTCATGGATTGGCAGGATCAATATTGTAAAAATGGCTATCTTGCCAAAAGCAATCTACAGATTCAATGCAATCCCCATCAAAATTCCAAATCAATTCTTCAACGAATTAGAAAGTGCAATCTGCAAATTCATCTGGAATAACAAAAAACCTAGGATAGCAAAAACTCTTCTCAAGGATAAAAGAACCTCTGGTGGAATCACCATGCCGGACCTAAAGCTCTACTACAGAGCAATTGTGATAAAAACTGCATGGTACTGGTATAGTGACAGACAAATAGACCAATGGAATAGAATTGAAGACCCAGAAATGAACCCACACACCTACGGTCACTTGATCTTCAACAAGGGAGCTAAAAACATCCAGTGGAAGAAAGACAGCATTTTCAACAAATGGTGCTGGCACAACTGGTTGTTAACATGTAGAAGAATGCAAATCGATCCATTCCTATCTCCGTGTACTAAGATCAAGTCTAAGTGGATCAAGGAACTTCACATAAAACCAGAGACACTGAAACTTATAGAGGAGAAAGTGGGGAAAAGCCTTGAAGATATGGGCACAGGGGAAAAATTCCTGAATAGAACAGTAAATGCTTGTGCTGTAAGATCGAGAATTGACAAGTGGGACTCATGAAACTGCAAAGCTTCTGCAAGGCTAAAGACACCATCAATAAGACAAAAAAACCACCAACAGATTGGGAAAGGATCTTCACCTATCCTAAATCAGATAAGGGACTAATATCCAATATATATAAAGAACTCAAGAAGGTGGACTCCAGAAAGTCAAATAACCCCATTAAAAAATGGGGCTCAGAACTGAACAAAGAATTCTCACCTGAGGAATACCGAATGGCAGAGAAGCACCTGAAAAAATGTTCAACATCCTTAATCATCAGGGAAATGCAAATCAAAACAACCCTGAGATTCCACCTCACACCAGTCAGAATGGCTAAGATCAAAAATTCAGGTGACAGCAGATGCTGGCGAGGATGTGGAGAAAGAGGAACACTCCTCCATTGTTGGTGGGATTGCAAGCTTGTACAACCACTCTGGAAATCAGTTTGGAGGTTCCTCAGAAAATTGGACATAGTACTACTGGAGGATCCAGCAATACCTCTCCTGGGCATATATCCAGAAGATGTCCCAACCGGTAAAAAGGACACATGCTCCACTATGTTCATAGCAGCCCTATTTATAATAGCCAGAAGCTGGAAAGAACCCAGATGTCCCTCAACAGAGGAATGGATACAGAAATTATGGTACATTTACACAATGGAGTACTACTCAGCTATTAAAAAGAATGAATTTATGAAATTCCTAGCCAAATGGATGGACCTGGAGGGCATCATCTTGAGTGAAGTAACACAATCACAAAAGAACTCACACAATATGTATTCACTGATAAGTGGATATTAGCCCAAAACTTAGGATACCCAAGATATAAGATACAATTTGCTAAATGCATGAAACTCAAGAAGAATGAAGACCAAAGTGTGGACACTGTGCACCTTCTTAGAATTGGGAACAAAACACCCAGGGAAGGAGTTACAGAGACAAAGTTTGGAGCTGTGATGAAAGGATGGACCATTTAGAGACTGCCGTATCCAGGGATCCATCCCATAAGCAGCTTCTAAACGCTGACACCATTGCATACACTAGCAAGATTTTGCTGAAAGGATCCAAATATAGCTGTCTCTTGTGAGACGATGCCGGGGCCTAGCAAACACAGGAGTGGATGTTCACAGTCAGCTATTGGATGTATCACAGGGCTCCCAATGGAGAAGCTAGAGAAAGTACCCAAGGAGCTAAAGGGATCTGCAACCCTATTGTTGGAACAACATGATGTACTAACCAGAACCCGGAGCTCTTGTCTCTAGCTGCATATGTATCGAAAGATGGCCTAGTCGGCCATCACTGGAAAGAGAGGCCCATTGGACTTGCAAACTTTATATGCCCCAGTATAGGGGAATGCCAGGGCCAAAAGAATGGGAATGGGTGGGTAGGGAATTGGGGGGCGCTATGGGGGACTTTTGGGATAGCATTGGAAATGTAATTGAGGAAAATATGTAATAAAAATATTAAAAATTAAAAAAAAAAAGAAGTGGGATTGCTTGGTTAGTGGAACGGGGGCGGGGCAGGGTCTTGGGGACTTTTGGCATAGCATTTTTAATGTAAATGAAGAAAATACTGAATTAAATAAATAAATTAAAAAGTTAAAAAGAAATAAAGAGCAAAATCAATTTTAAGTATTTAAATAGAGTAATAAATACTTTCATAGAGTGTTGTGTATTCCAGGAATGTGACAAATGCCAAGTTGGTATATTTATCACTTTTCTCTCTTTTCCTATTTCTTGTGTGCATGTGTACCACAGATCTGTACTCATTATTCACTTAGTAATGATCAAAGTGTTGGGGAGCAGGGCGGGGGGAGGACATGGACTTTCGGGATAGCATTTGAAATTAAATGAAGAAAATATCTAATAAAAAATTAAAAATGGGAAAAAGTAATGATAAAAGGAACTTATACATTTAAAATATTGAACTTTTGTGACACTGAAGAGATCTCAACTAAACTGTATTGCACTATATACTTTAATTAGAGTTTAAACTTATAAATCTATTTTATTGCTATTCTATTGCTATTTTAAAGACACCCCAAAATGTTTAAATATATTTAATCCCCTTCAGGTAAAAGATATTTGTAATTAAATGAAAGGATCCATTTATTATATTTGATTATTTTCATACATTTAAAAAAATATTGGACAATCTGAGTTCCCCTTAAATTTAGTTTAAGAACTGTTATGAGAATTGAATCAGTGTTTCTTCAAGTGATTTCAATGTCTTATAACCCAGGGGAAGTAATATGTTTCATAAATCAAGTTCTTCAGAATACATTTTTCTCTATATTCTGCTGCTGTGATTTTATTCTTGATAACATTAAAAGCATGAGATCCTGTGAAATAGGAAAACAGTTCATGGTACCTTCTCTAGGTATCTCCCAAGATGATGTTTAATATTCATGGGAGATTATATACCTTCATAAGTTACAATTATTTAAGGATTCCAAGATATTAAAAGAAAAATGACTTTCATAGTCAATGAATTAATGCTATATTAAAATGTAGGTGTATTTAACCATTTATTAGCATGATTAAATTATAAATTGTCATTTTTATAGGTCTATGTTCTATTACTTGTGAAAGTGGGTGCTGATCTGATAGCTTGATTCAGAGTCTGAAAAGAAACTTATGAAAAGGTTAAATGGGAGCGAGAATTGGTAGAGATCTGTTGTCTCACAAAACCTGTGTAAGTCCCCGCAAAGTTTTCACCTGTGTTGTAGAGTTCACCTACTACATTGTGATTATGCAGAAAATAAAGCAACTGGAGTGGATTTGTTCCAGTTAATTTGTTATACGGTTTTTATTTGTTATGGTGAGAGACAAAAAGGTCTTAGCGAATTAAAGCAAAGCTTCTCTTTGTTCAGCCATTGAAAAATCATTAAGCAGGGCTTAAGACATAAAAGAAAGCCCATGTGCCTGTCCACTTCTAAACAGTGAAGAAGACAAATGAAGAGCTGCCTTCAAATCTGAAGCGCTCTCAAATACTCCCTCATGGAAAGAAATAATAGAAATAGAACTTTAAGTTCGTGGTCATAACAGTCACCCTTGTGTGAGCTGTTCCCAATGATTTCATCTGCATTTAGCTCTTTCTGTTTGCTTAGCATCCACCCTTGTCACAGCCACACAGCCTTCTGCAAAGAAGGCTTTATCTGTATCCCAAGCTTCTAGAACATAATAAAGGAGCAAGCTCTTCTGCACAAAGCCCCCTTGAGTTCTTTAAATTGCTTTTTGACAAAGGGAGAATGACACGAAGAACTCCATAAAGAACAGAAGCAAATTTTCATGCTGTGAAATTCAAATGTTAATGTACTCATTCCTAGAATTATCATCATTATGTATTCAGGTATACCCTGTACTATTTTGGGGGTATAGTCCACTATGTCTTGGCCACTAAACATCTTTGAAAGATGATTTACAATTTCTTAGAAAAAAACATTAAAATTTAATATTTCACACGTTAGACAGGGAACAAGAAGAAAACAATTATAATCAAATAGTGAGGAAGTTTAGGTTTGCAACACCACTCTGATCATTTTATACTACTATCCATTTTTCTATTTCTGGAAAGACAAAAACACCTTTATTATGTATATTTTCAAGATAATCTGCAAATTTTAAAAAAATCTAAGCAATCCAGGAATTAGTGAGATTGCCAGGTAGTTTGGAGGTACTGCCTTAATTACTAAAAACTGTCTGATCGATGCAGCTACTTGATATATCATACTTAAAAGAAACACTATCAAACAAAATAATTACTTTGCAAAATATTGTTTTATATTTATTTTTTAATTATTACATATGCTTTGAAATATGGAAATTATGAGACTAGGCTGTGAGTTGATAATATCACAATGATTTTTATCTGTTTCCTTATAAACTTAAACTTCACAAAATATACTGTTAATTTTTATATCTATTTTGTAGCAGTGACTGTTTAATATGCTTGCTCATTTTCAACCATGTGACTTATTTTGTGAGTAGTTTGTTATACAAATTGCTCATAAAGTCTGGATGGTTAATCTCCATTGTCATATGTGGAGTTTGTAAAAATGTCTCCCACCATTTGTATCCTGCTATTTTATTCGGTTGAGATAATCAAATAAAACCAAACCAAACCTAACTAAAACACTTTTATTCTAATGTTAAATTTTCTATTTTTGCTCTTCTGTCTTGTTTTTTGGGGCACATTGTTCATAAAATGTTCCCAAAGCCAATGTCTACCCTCTAGGAATTTTATGTTGCTATCTTAGATGTTAGCTTCTTACCCCCATACTTCTACTTGATATTTCTGTTTGGTCTAAAGCATTTCATTCTCTTATATGTATACCTCTAGCTTCCTCAACAACAGAGAAAGATTCTACATTTTTTCCACTGTGTTCTCTAGGAGCCCTTGTCAAATCTTGTTTGACTGTATTTTTAAATTATTAACAAGAATCACACAAAGGGATGCCACAAATCACAGAAGACTTAGCGTTTCAAAGTCTAAAAACATTCAAGAATTAGAGACATCATAGACTTTAACGAATTGGGAACAGAACACCCATGGAAGGAGTTACAGAGACAAAGTTTGGAGCTGTGACGAAAGGATGGACCATCTAGAGACTGAGATATCTAGAGATCCATCCCATGATCAGCATCAAAACGCTGACACCATTGCATTCACTAGCAAGGTTTTGCTGAAAGGACACAGATATAGCTGTCTCTTGTGAGACTATGCCGGGGCCTGGCAAACACAGAAGTGGATGCTCACAGTCAGCTAGTGAATGGAACACAGGGCCCCGAATGGAGGAGCTGGAGAAAGTACCCAAGGAGCTGAAGGGATCCGCAACCCTATGGGTGGAACAACATTATGAACTAACCAGTACCCTGGAGCTCTTGACTCTAGCTGCATATGTATGGAAAGATGGCCTAGTCGGCCATCACTGGAAAGAGAGGCCCATTGGACATGCAAACTTTATATGCCCCAGTACAGGGGAATGCCAGGGCCAAAAAAAATGGGAATGGGTGGGTAGGGAAGGGGGGAGGGTATGGGGACTTTTGGGATAGCATTGGAAATATAATTGAGGAAAAGATGTAAAAAAAATAAAAAAACAAAAAATACAAAAAAAAAAAAAACAGTACAACCTATTTTGTCTCTGAATAGTTTGTGAACACTTATTAATGTGAAGGTGAGAATTTGAGGTTGACGCATGAAGTGGATAAAGCAGATGCTTCTAACTTCAAAAATCTCTGCCTGCATAGACAACAGAATTACTACTTGACATCCGAAAAACTTATGAAAGTCTGTAAACCGTTTCCCATACATCCTCATTTACTTTAGAGATCCATGAACCGAACTGATTTTCAAACTAAAACGTGTGAAGGACAATTCTCTAACTGCACCTTCTCCATTTCTTACCCCACTTACATTTTATTTTTTTATCATGTGTATCTTCTTATGTTCAAAATGGCTTTCTTGCTCTAGACTTCAGAATCAAAAATTCATTAGATAATCTCTTCATTACATCAGATAATAATATTCCTGAAGTTTTGAAACTAGGCACGTGGTTTGTTTTACATCCTCAGTTCGAGCATTTGCCAAGTCCAGTTTGTTCTGCCTAACCACATTTAATTTTAGTTTTATTGTTCACTAGCCTTTATAGCAAGGATCACTTACAAGACCTCATAACTTTAGGTCATATCTTAGAGTATTCATGAATCTAGCCATTCAATCTGACACACTCTGCCACCCTATGAAATAATATTTTTTAAAAAATGTTTATTTCACATTCTTCGTGACAAGCTTCATGTGATTGTCTACTTCAATATTCAGATGATCATATGTCTATACAATTTTTCAAATGACCTCTAGTGGATTTAATCTTTTACATCACTACTCTATCGATTTGTTGATTTTAGTTACCTGTGACTTTGCTCTCAGTTTAATCTTCTAAGAAAAAGGGATGCTTCATGAATATTTTTCAAAGTACCCACCTTAATTTTAAGCTTTTATCTCTTACACAGCAAAATATTGTTAAGGTAGATATGTACATATTGTCTAATAATCAAAGTTAACTAATACCTATCATGTTAAATAATTGTGACAACTTCTTCCTACCTACCTATCATTTTTTCTTTAAATCTTCCACTATGTCTCCATTGTTCTCAAAGCCCATTTTTCTCTCCTCTGTGAGCTTTGAGGTCTACATGTAAGAACATGTGGAGTCTCTGTTTCTTTCTTTAACTTATTTCTCCTATTTTAATGCTCTCCCTGTTTATTGAAATGCAATTGCTGGATCACTGGATTATTATCTTATCTGTTGTTATTTCCTTTCTTTGTGTTACTGAGGTTCATGTTGAAGTCCTGGCTTAAGTGATGCTTAAATTAGCCTCTAATCCTTTGGGACTTCAGGTTCTTGATATTACACCTAGCTATACTGTGGTTTTTCGCTTACATAACACTCATTTCTATGGGTGTTGTACACTTATTCATCTTATTCATTAGTCAGTTGTTCCTTTCTATCTTCTTTCAAGGTGTCAGGTTGGATCCTTCACTTATTCTTAGGATTTAAGTAATTTCTTGTTATTGAGGTGTTTTTGTTCTGTCTATTTTCAGTGCTATCATCTCAGATGCTTAGCTCCTATTTGGCAGTTTGGTTCTTCCTCTTTTTGCCTATTCCCTTTGTTTTAAAGATGTTGTTTAGATAAACATAATATGCTCTATCCATTTTGCCTAGTGGCTTAACAGGTTAAATATTTTAGCCTGTTTGTAATTATGCCACACTAATTTCAATATCACACACTTTTAATGAATCTAAGTTAAAATTTACCTAAGTATTTTAAAGTAAAGTAAGAGCTTTTGGGGATTTATTTTTAACTCCCACACTTGTATGTTTCAGCATTCATGCTGGGCACTTACTTGTAGCATTTCGTCCAACCTTAATTCCAATAGAGAACTTCAAACACTTTCCTCTTTCTTCTCATGATCTCCTTCACTCTGTTTTAGCCCATCATACCATATCCTTTGAGTTTATACAGTGCATCTCAACTTCCCCAATTCAGAGCCCAGGCTCAATGTTATTTCTATCTTGTCCATCTCTAATTGATCCTGATCAAATTAAGCCATTGATTTCATGATTTTTTGTAAAAAGCTTCTAAAAGTTATCATTTTTACTCACTATAAAACAATTTGGTCCTGTGGAGTTCTTGATGACCCAGGATAGGGGAACAGAATGCTAGGCTGGCCACTGAGGCAGGAGTGTGTGGGTGGAGGGTGAGCACCCTCATAGAGGCAGGAGGAGGGAGGAGGTGATGGGGGCTTGTGGAGGGGAAACTGGGAAAGGGTATAACATTTAAAATATAAATAAATAAAATAACCAATAAAACACAAAGTAGGACATTTAATCATTTTACTAGTATGTGATTGTGGTGTTCTTTGTTTCTAATAATAAAACACAACTAGAATCATGCAAAAAAGAACCATTTTCCCTCACTCTAAAAGGGGTTTAATAAAGGAGCACACTAAATTAGGCAATCAGACATGCTGTATTTTTGGACTCCATCCCTTCTTGTCTCTGAAAGTCACTGCAATGAGCTCAACAAATATGGCGCTACTCTGACCAAAGCCCTACTTACCTTTCATGTCCACAGAACCTAAGTCATACTCCTCCAGATAATATACAACTTTTCTACGCTACAGGTACTCACATGTCTCTTGCCCCTCTCAAGATACCTAACAACATTTTTGAAAGAATAAGCAATATATGTACTAATTTTCCATATGAGAAAATGCCCAGCCAAGATCTGAATTTTTTGACTAATAGGTTTTGAAGATGAATAAGATTGTATTTTCCCTCATAATAAATAAAACTTGGAACATTCAATTTATTTTGAGCATGAAATATCATTATATATAATCCTACCTCAATTAGTGGATTTTTTTAAAGAAATGCAATTACACAATCCAATAACTTTTTCCTGTAAGTTTTTAAAATAAAATATGTCATGTAAAGATACCCAGACTACTATAATAGGTAGCACAATTCTTTTTGTGTCTTCTATTAATTTCCTGATACTATAAGCTGCAGATTATTTTAATATATAGGCAGTGTGCCTGCATATTACCCAAAATTATAGCTTTTGTAAGATAATTATGCTTGATTCTAAGTTTCACTATGTGGTGAACAGGTACTTAAATCAGTTCTGCTATTAACTGTCTGAAAATAAAGTAAGGATGGTTTTATTATCGAGCAGCAAAGTTCAAACCTACAGGTTTCTGCCTGCTGCGACCTTCATGCAGAGTGCACCACATGACTTTTATGAATGAGTATCTTATTTTCTGAAAGGTTGCTACAGGATTATCACACTGTTGGATTGTCTAGCTGCTTATGTTAATTTGGTAAACATGTCTGGAGAACTATAGTAAGATTTTAAAGTATTTTAAAAATATATGCATTTTTTAGAGTCTTGAGAAGTAATGATTTCTGTATGTTCTTTTGGTGATCTTAACTATGCGGCCATGAATCTAGTACCAGTTATCAACCGGTGGGTCACAACCCCTTTCACAGAGGTCTTTTATGACCATCAGAAAACATATATTTACATTATTACTTATAACAGTAACAAAATTACACTTATGAAGTAGCAATGAAATAATCTATGGTTGGCAGGTGGGGAACAACAACATGAGGAACTGTATTAAAAAGTCATAGGATTAGGATATTTGAGAACCACTGCCTTAGTGTGCTCCAAAAGAAATATTCTGTTAGCTTTTAAGAGTCCTCTTTACTAAGATATACTTTAGAGAAGCAGAGGAGTTGGTTTTGACACGTTTCCTAAAGTAAACAGACTCAAAAAACCAATACACTTTTTAAAACATCCTTTTGGATTGTGAGAAAGGAATGTTCATAGAGGCCAAGCTCCTGACATGAGAGATCCCCAATGGTCCCATCCTGCTACACCAGTTACAAACTGTTACCTGCTAGTCAGACTGTAAACTCTTAGAAAACTGCATCAGAGAAAACTCCATCATCGTTTGAAAATTACTTAAATTACAAGAGTGGTTTTTTAGAGTAAACATAATAGTAATGGTACATCTCTCAAAAACACATTAAATGAAATAGTGCATTTAATCAGTTTATCGCAGTGCCAGGCAGAAACCGAGCAATTTGCAGTTGTGTTGTCAAACCCTCTTGCCCTATTTTCTTTTTAATTTTGGCCCTACTACTTTTCTGTTTTGTTTGTTTCATTTTGTTTTGCCATCTAATCCAGTGAGACTCAACGAAGGACAACACTGCCCCCTGGGAATGTTTCACAGTGTTTGAAAAAATTTGGGTTGTCATAAATATGGGAGAAAATTTCCTGGCAACTAATGAGTGTGAGGTATCCTAGGATGCCCTGGATAGCTCCTAACAGTGTTTGTGTGCACAAGCCCACCAGAGTATCTAGTTCAAAATGATAGGTTACCTTGTAACTTTGTCCTAACCTCTGACCTTTTCTCTGTCATTCATCCAGTCATGTTCATCTTCTGCCAGCTGCTTTTGCTTCCTAGTTATTGTTATTATATTTTTGTCTATTTCCCCTCATAATGTTACATAAGCATTAAGCCTTCTGTCTTATTTCATTTTATGTGTTCAAAAATTTTCCATGGGGAAAGCTGACCCTCATCATTTTAATGCCGATGAGGAGAAAGGCGATCTCTCCGTCACAGGTCCTGAACATCTATGAACTTCCCAGTTCAATGTGCCAGATGGCAAGAGTTATCATCCCAAGACACCAGGCTGTTTTAAGAGCTAGTCAAGCAAGTAACTACTTAGGTCAAAGTGATCAGAGCGTGCCAACAGTGCAAGTGCTTGCTACCCAGGAGAGGAAGCATGGCCAGGGCTTGCTGCCTACTATAGCAGACTATGGGCACTGGAGCTAGGATTTCTCAGTGGTGCTGCAAAGTGTTGGTTGTTTGCAAACCCCTTTTCAGGATTGCTAATGACACCCAGTGTGACTTGTGGACAGGAGGTGGTGGCATTACTATGTTAATACCTATTCTGCTCACTTAACTCTGAGCAATAGACCACCCAGGTCTTTTGTCTACATTTCTGTCTGGTATGTCAGGTGTCCCTATAGCTAGCTATTGTATTCACCTTTGGGACTTTACAAGTACACAACTGGACAATCAATGAAACTGAAAGTGTCTTCTAGCATTCACCATGTATTTGTCTCCTTTTGCTTATTTCAGTTTACATTCCACCAGAGTAGCATTCATCATGAGAAATTCATTTCATCATGAGTTTTCTGGTCATTGCTGTCACCAACATCAGTGACTATGACAAATGGAAGAGTGCTATTTAGTATAGATCCCTTTGGCACATATCTCATGGGTGCCATTCTCACCATGTTAGACAGTGCTATGTTACTTCAGTCCTATCAGATTCCCTTCAATCTGTGTACAAGAAACATTTCCAAATTATAAAACTGCTGCTACTTCTGTCTTTGAAAGATTCTCTAAATATATATGGGGTTGAAATTTTACTTGGGAACACTGTCAATTTCTTAGTGTTTTTAAACTAACTTTTGCACTGGCCTACTAAAAATTAGAATGTTCCTTAAATATAGTATGTTCTCTGTTTTAATAATGAAGGGAAGGAAATGTAACTTGTTCTTTTAGTTAGAATTTTTTCTAGCCTTGAATATACTTTTGAAGTTGTGGAATATTTTCTTAGCCCATGCTAAATTTCTAGCATCAGACCCTATAACAATAGTATTGCAGGGGTCACTTATTTATTACCAAATCCCAGAGAGTAGTCTATGACCCTGTCCTTGAGGATTTGTCCTGACACTCAAATCAGGAAAAGGGCAAACACACACACACACACACACAGAGAGAGAGAGAGAGAGGGAGAGAGAGAGAGAGAGAGAGAGAGAGAGAGAGAGAGAGAGAGAGAGAGAATTACTTGTTGCAACTATAATTTTGTTTGTGATTATTGTACTAATATAGCTGGGGTTTGCTTGTTTATTTTTGATTCTCTCCAATATTTAACTCCTTTAAGTTTTACAGTGTGCAACACTTTAATCTACTGTATTTATTTGATAAAAATGTTACAGATCACTTGAATATTTAAATTCATAAAGTGTTATATCACAAATTGGATGAAACAAATGTTTCCACATTTACCCATAGCAAAATTTCTTTGAAGCATGACCCAAAACTTCATTTCCTTCTTGTTGGCTTTGTTTTTCGAGGCGGATTGTTATAAATCCTGTTTCTGAGTGAGTGTTATAGAGTAGTAGTGCTCAAACTTCCTCATGCTGACACAGTATAATATACTTCTTCATGTTGAAGTCATCCCCAACCATAAAGTTATTTTATTGCTACTTTGTAATTGTACTTTTGTTACAGTGACACATTTTAACTATCTTCTATATAAACCCCAAAGGGGTTGCTAGCCACAGATTGAGAACCAAGGTTTTTGGAGGATCAGAAGAGGAACATTGCCCACTGAGGCAAGTGGGCTGTCATTAAGTTTTGTAGGAGAATAATTGGACCCTCTTATCACCTCTATGCAGAGATCTCCACTTTCCCTCTCATGGCTAGTAGTAGAATTTAAATAATTGACGTTTTTCAAGCTGACAGATTATGCTAGCTAATTCATCTGAGTTGTTAAGAATAAAATATTTTTTTAACGTTTCCTGTGAAACATCAACATTTCCATTCTTTATGAGTACAACTTGTAGAGTTGTGGATAGAATTTTTGGAATATTTCAAGTGCTTCAAAACTTACCTACACATATTCTACAAATAATGTTTTCTATAAATAGTATATGCAATAGAATGATTTAAATATTCAATAAAAGAAAACAAATCAGGAGAATTGAGTTCATAAAAACCACCTGTTGGGTTTGGAATATCACTGCCATATTCAATCACTTTGAAGATCCCTATACTATGTGGGACTATTTCTGAATATTGTAAGTCCTGCTGAATTTATAATCTTTAAGAACTTGGGATACAGTTATATACTTTGTTCAGTTATGCATTGAAGTGTGGGCATTGGTTAGCCTTATAGCTCCACTTAATAGACAATTGAATGCCTAATATCTTGAATAGAATACCATGGCTTAATATGTGTGTGTGTGTGTGTGTGTGTGTATAGTTTCTATACGTTCCTATCTTGCACCTGGCTTCTAACTTTGAATACTCTGCTGAGTTTATTTGACTTAGATTTTGAGCCATTTACATGCCAGTATGTGTTCAGCCATGTCTCATACATTGAGGGATAAAAGAGCCCCTAATCAGCTGGATTCTCCCACAGTACTAATGACTTCCTGGGAATAAGCTAGCACATGGGGTACTACACTTGTTCTTTCTGATCACTAGAGCACCATTTATCAAATTGCTGCTGCAATGGGCTAGATGGTGCCCCAGTGTTCTGAAAAAGTTAATTGCAGATCTCAGATACCTACCTGATTCCCATGACCTGTCTGAGAACAGGAAGGCAGGCAATTCAGTTGGCTCAGAGAACTGGCTTGATGATGTGTTGACTGTACTAAACTTCTGAGAACAGGTCTGTAAGCAAATCAGTTCTTTCACTTTCACTTGCCCTTTAATTCTTGGAAAAACCCACACTTCTGGGGAAGGGAAATGAAAACAGCCTCTCTTCTTTCCTCCACTTTGTAGGCCTCTACATTTTCAGCTGTTGGCAAATATTTTCCTTGTCTTACTTCACAACTAAAATAATCTATGTAAATTTTGGGATATTATCATTGATATCAGTTTTGATGTTGACATAAAAGTATGACAACAGTGCTTTGCTTTTCCGGAAGTGTCCTAGGGAACTTTAAAGAACTTCAGTAAATAAAATCATCAAGATTGTGACTTATGTAGGCTACAGAGTATCATTTCATGGTATGATCCCTCTAAAGATATTGAAATCTGTAGAATATCAAGAAGAGAAATGTAGCCTCTGCACCCTTCAATAAAATGGAAATTGAAGTAGAGTCGAACACAGAACTTCATTTCAGTGCATTGAGTAACACTTACCACAGAGATTTCTTTTTGTAGTAGTATCAATTAGCAGACAGACCATTCAACTGATGGATGTTTCAAGAGTTTTCAGCACATAAGTGGGGCATATGCATTATATCCCTTCCCACATGGTTCAAACATCTTCATGGAAGAGGAAGATAACTTTAAAGAAGCTATGTTTCTGGAAACCACAATGTAACTTCACATATGAAGTTACAGCACTTGTAACTACATGCACAAGATCTGTGCCAGTTTGAGCCAGATGAAATCCCATCAGGGACAGGGCAGGTGGGCATAGAATTTGACCAGCAGATAAGGAACAAGTGACAGTTGACTGTTTTGGGGTGAGAGTCAATGTTCTTCAATGATAAGGCTGGTCCTGGTTAAGTCTATCACACTCCAGAGAATGCCCACCCTCAAGAGTAAGTCAGTCCAAGGAAAGGCCACCCTGCAAGTTGGACAAGACAAATTTACTTGGTGGCTTTTTAAAAAGAAGAAGAAAATCAGGAATCTTGACATGAGGGTTATAATGTTATTTCTGAGAGCCATTGGCATCTGAATATGATATTTTTAATGAATTAGTAAAATATTATTTTAATAAATAAGAGATTATGGGGTGAAGGTCAAAACAGACCAAAACACATAGACTGTCTGCTACTTTTCTTAAATGATACCTTGACCAGTTGGCAATATTAACATTTTGTTTCTCTATACATGAAGAATTTTGTTCATCAGACATTCTAATGACTAAATCAAAGTAAAAATGGATTTTTGCTGTTAGGAATCTTGACTAAAGAAATAAAACCTAAACAAAATAAAAGCCACAGATTTTAAGAACAGTCAGCTTGGACCTAGAGCATTTAGCTGTCTAAACATCCAACAGCTCACAGGTACAGGGTGTCCTTCTCAAAACCTTGATAAAAATGTCGCCTTGAATTGCATTTAGGGGGAAATTTCTGGCTTATGAGAAGTCATAGTGAAATTATTAAACAAAACTTCATCCAAAAATCTTAAAGAAATTATTATAGAATTTATCATGGGGGGATCCTGAATTTTAAACATAACATTTGCTATAATAGTGAATATTTTAATGTTGAGCCAGATATACAAACTTATAAGATGGGTTGTTCCCTACCTATTAAAGAATATGAAGTTCCAAATTTGTCAATATCAAAATGGCATAAAAATAATTTACCCTCCATGTATCCTCATTTTCAGAAAAAATATTTAATGTATTCTATGTGTATACATATACTCATATATTTGTCTCTCTTATATATATATATATATAATATGTGTTCCCATTTAGGAACATATGATTATAAATGCATAAGAGTTGAGAAATAAATACACAGTACTAGCACATACATTTCACATAAATCAGCATAGCTAAACATAGAAGTAAGGTGCTTATGATATTTCAGAATTCATTTCTTTTTTTGCATGCATATTTCTTTAAAAATAAAAGCTTCCCATTTTCTGACTGTAAAATATATATTGGGTAGCACTTTGAAAATAGGAAGAGCTGCCATCACACTTTCTTGCAACTGTCAAGAGCCTATGTTTCCTTCCCCAAGATCAATGTTTATAAATCTCTTGCTTTTTAAGCACGCACTTAGCAGACATCATATCTTGAAACATCACCATATCCCTGTGATAGTAAAAAAAAGAAAATGACATTCTCTTCCTTGATAAAAATCTAAAGCCCTTGGTTGAATTACTGAAACACAGCAATACCTGATGAAAATCACAATGATCGTAGAACAACAATTATAACCCTGGGCATAGTGTTTTCACTCCTGTAGCTGCAACCCTTCTTTCAGCACAGTTCATGCCCTTTGCATTTTCTAAAAGTATTTGGACAAGGAACACTATGTTATAGTGTTATACTTTCAGTGAATGTACCTTTTGTTTATATGCTCACCTTTCTTAGATTTAATCCCCATACAGCCCAAACACACACACTGTAACATACATTCACCATATTTCTTCTTGAGTTTTAGTTTTCAAAAGCCCTTCCTTTTCAATTTTACGCACTTGTGACAACCAAGGCTATTTTCCTTTTCTTTTGGACACACTTAATATATACCTGCAATCATAAACTTTTTTTAAAAATTGGGAACGTTATGACATTTCCATGTGATTTGTTTTCTGGTTAAAAGAACTCTTTCACTATAAAAAAGGTTACTGGTAGTGTTGGCGATATTAATACATAATGTCATGTGTGGTTGTTTGGACAGTAAAGTGAAGGCTGCTTACAAGTGCCCCAAGTGTTTATCATTGGCTGTGAATTAGTCTGCTGCACTAATGTGACATGTTCAGTAAAATGACATGAATCATTGCCTGGTTCAAGGTCTCCACTGTAGCAATATGAGGCAAATAAAATATTAATTCTTCCCAGTGTAAAATGTTTCCAGAACCTTTTCTGTATCAAATAAAGTGAAGTTCTGACAGAAAATGTTACACACTGTCGTGATATTTAACACATGCGAAAGCTTATTGCTTCTGACTCTGCACCAAAATTAATACCAAATTCTTGTTAAATTCAAGAAAAATATGACTTCTAAAGGATAAATATAAATCTTTACTACTCTATTGAGATCAAGATTATTTTTATTCCTTTTCTGAGATTAAATGTACTTTCAAAGCATATGTAGGCTAAAGTTTATATCCTAAGATATAGGTTGTCAAGCTGGGCGTGGTGGTACATGGCTTTAATACCAGAACTTGGGAGGCAGAGGCAGGTGGATTTCTGAGTTCAAGGCCAGCCTGGTTTACAGAGTGAGTTCCAGGACAGCCAGGGCTACACAGAGAAACCCTTTCTCGGAAAAAAAAATAGAAAGAAAGAAAGGAAAGGAAAGGAAAGGAAAGGAAAGGAAAGGAAAGGAAAGAAAAGGAAAGGAAAGGAAAGGAAAGGAAAGGAAAGGAAAGGAAAGGAAAGAGAAAGAAATAGGTTGTTAAATAATAACATTATTTAGAGCATTATTTTATTATTTTTGAATTTTCACCCTTTGGAATTCTCATAGGAAGAATCGTGAGGATTAAGTATGTTTTGTGAACTTCCTCCTGTGTAGAAGGGCAGCTCTGTTCTTTCCTTTTGTACAGAAGCTGCTGAAAGTTGCATCTAAAGGAAGAGTTTTAGGAAAACTGTGAATCTAACATGATTAATATTGACTTTGACTGTTTCCTTTGTAGCTGGGAGCCCATATTTTGATGAAGGAAACATCATACTATGAACGTCAGGTTTAGCATTAATATACATAAAACGACATCCTTGTGGAGATTACAGAACCTGACCCGGCAGTAAAGCCTAAATACTTTCTGAGTTCTTCCTATCATGGCTAACCTTCACCAATATTCTTTTGTAAACCTGTCTGTAAATTCATCTCTGATTGTTTATTGTTTTCAGGAAATAATATGTTTTGCATAGAGTCTTTATAAACATCCAAATTCCAAAGCATACAATCTAATGTTTACATCTTCCTCTTGTTCTCTCACTCAGCTTCTACTGAGGAAATAACAAAGCTATCTGAGTCATTATGATCTCATGAGTACTGTATGAGATGCTTCCATTGAAATTTCACTGAAATCTTAATGTACCCATTATGGTTCATCCATTGAAATCATAATCATATGTTTTGAGGCCATGATGGTGTATCGTGTCAATGCATACTAAGGGAGTCCTCGTGCACAGACCATTGACATGATGGACTATAATGGCTCTTTCAGAAATGCTATGGTCCACTGTGCCAATGCATACTGAGGGAGCCTTTAACGCACTGATCCAAGCCTGCAGAGTATGTCTCTATTATGTTCAAGGAGTCATTCATATGATTCTTTTGATGAAGAGCTAGTTGCTTGATTCTTGTTGATTTTTTAAATGTCTCTCAATGACACAGTGATCAGTGCATATCACAATGCGATAGACTAAAATGTTTATTTAAGAGTATGGAGCAGACGTCAATCTTCCAAGATAGAGGACAGCTGACTTTGTCAATATCAAATATGTGAACACTTTTTACAGTTCACTGATACAGACTTTAGAATAGTCTCCAGCTCTAGCCACCCTGAAATCACTGTTCACCATCAGCGAAAGCTTCAGAAAACCCTTCCTTTCATAGCTACACAGCACATCTCTGCTTGTGATTTAGTATTGAAAATTCAGAACCAGCAAAAAGAAAAGACACATTTTACTAAAGTGTTTGCTGAGTGCAGAGAGCCTAAGATACAAAGAAAATAGTAAAAGTACTAACTTCAAAGAAAAGAATTATTCATTGTGCAACATTATCTACCCATAACACTTTAAATTTTTCATTTCCTATACTCTGAAAGGAACTAGATATTGGGACAGAGACAGTCATTCATTTGAAATTTAAATAATTATATTAGCCTGCATAAATAAAAGCTATAGTGTCCTTTAAGTGTTTTCTGAGGAATTAAAATGAATTTAAGGAATCTAATATATAACAATTCCAAAATTCAGTGTCTAATAAACATTTGAAAAATTGAAAAATACTTTGCAAAGTTTTAAAATCTGTCTTCTCTTCCATCTAAAGAAACCATTTCTAGTTTTCCCTTATATTCTATAGATCCTCTCTTTTCATATACACATTTCTTTTCTTATCCTTCCTTTTACTTTAGATTTTACAGGAATTAAAGGATCCTTTTTAACTTGATTTACTCTTAGAAAAATATTAGATTATTCTTCTTTATGAGTTCAGTGATAACTGAGGTTACATATGAATGATCTACTTTTTCATTAAGGATTTAAAAACAATACAAAGAAACAGAGCAATATCACAGGAAAAGAAAATATCAAAACCTATTTCTTTACACCCAAAGAAAAGAAAGATGTTATATTTAGGTCAAGAAAGTTGATTTTGTCTCATGGCCCAGAATTAGTTTCATCTTTGTTTGAAAGGTTGATTAATCAGTGTCATAATGGTGGAGAAAGTCAAAAGTTTTCTAATAATGAAAGTATTGTTGTCAAATACACTTGGGCCAAACGGGCTTCGCTTTCTCTAGAAGATAGATCTGCCTCCCTGGTTTCCCCTCCTCATTGTGTTCTGATCTACTGAGGATTGAGATCTTATCAGTCTGTTCCCTCAGCTGTGGATTGAGGTTCACAGGTTAAGTTCAAATGGCAGAGGGAAAGAGAAAGAATTATGTTGTGTCTCCCTCTGCCCCCGTGGGCTTCAGCTGTGTTCTGTGGAAATGACTAAGTCCTTGTATGACATAATAGAAAGAAACTTCATCCCTTTGGTTCCAAGAACTAAATAAAACCTGTAGGCTATACAGTAGCTTCCAGTTATTGCTCATCTCTGCACTTGTAAACACCTGTTCTGAATTTTTATATACTAGAATGAACATCTATCTGTGCAGGGTTCTATCATTAAAATGTTTACATTGAAATATTTTTTTGAGTGGAGTCATCTCTCCTATTGAAACAGTGATTCATACATTAAACAGCATCAGGGCTAGTCTCAAGAAACCGACTAATAAAGTGAGTGTTTGAGACTGAGATCTCACACACATATTGGACACGAATGTTTGGTGGCGAGTATATAATTTTGTTACTGAGGAAACTGAATTGGAGTGACAAATTTTATAAAGCCTAAAAAAGTTATGATGTGGAATGCTATATTGTAGCAAAACTAGCACAATTACTAGAACTTTTACAAAGATGATGAGGTAGATAGATGATAGATAGTTGATAGATAGATAGATAGATCGATGATAGAGTTTAAAACATTAGTAACTTAAAATTTCAACTTTGTCGTATACTGAGAATCATAGAATTACTATTGATCTTGATATTCTATTATATTTTTAATTTTTTATAAAAGAAGTCTCAGTCAAGAAGTTAGATTTAGATAAATTGACTTGCTGGTAATCCCAGGAAAGTCCAATGAAAGAATATCAATGACTATGGAAGTAAAAGAAATAGAAAAATGGTAAAATATAAAAATACAGTATCTATCAGATGATTTTGTATATAGATAATAAGTAGCACATATAGTAGTCTGTGGAAAACTACATAGAATACATTATATATATATATATATATATATATATATATATATACACACACACATATATATATATATATAGTACAATATATACATATACACATATATGCTCCCTACATATGAATCCACAATAAGCTTTGAAGGAGTTAAGTGTAAGCTTCATAGAGCCATGAATCAGAGAGGGTTTAGGGTTAGGACCACGTCTCAACTTCATTGTTCAGAATGCTAAAACCCCAATTCATTCATCAGCTCACTAAGCCTTTTGTAACAAAGCCCATGAATGATAGGGAGTATAGTTATCCTCTGACAGGGATTCAGAAATCAGGAAGATAATCAAGGCGCCTAAACGTATACTTCCTCAATCCCAGTGCTAGTGGAAGAAACTGTCTTTCCCTCCCCCAACACTTTTAAGAGAAATAATCTTTCCTGAAAATGTTTATCCAATGATTTGTTATTTTTCATAAGGCCTATAACCAACATACTCAATTACCTGTAAACCCATAAGGAGAGATAAGGTCTACTCTTTTCAGAGAATGGCAGTCATTTCTGGGAAGAGAGAGCCTAGGCAACAAAGACAGGGAAGATATTGCCAAATGTATGTCAGTAGCCAAAATATCAAGTTTCATTGAGACCTATAAAAAAGATTAAATATAACAGTCATTTAATAAATTTGTCCTATGTTGTTATCTCTAGTGAGGGATGTGACAGTCCTTGTATTTTCTTGGTAGCCAAAAAATAATGCTTATCATCTCCTTAACTTTATACTGTTCATTTATCCTTTTGCTGCAAAAGTATTTGATGAATTAATTACATTCTTGGATCATTAAGCTCTGATTTCAGATATTTTTTCTTCAATTTAATTTGTCTACCTAAAAAAAAATCTTTATTTTTTTATCTCTTATACTGAAAATAACTTTGAAAATTCCAACCAGATTAAGTATCTCCTGCTTATCTTTTTCACTATCCAACTTCTTGCTGGTGGTCAGTACAACCATCAGCAGTTCTGTAGAATATGTTAACTCTGAACCAAAAGAACATTTTATGGTTAAAGTATGGCAATAGAGTTATACTCACAGAAATTACCAATGTTATAATATATTTTGTCGTGAAAAGTGGCTAGCCAGGTATAATTTTTATGTGGTTACTAAATAGCTGGTTATGGTGTAAATTAGGGAAAAATAGTAAATAGTTATAGGCTAGGAATATTGACCTTCAAAAATTCTACCTTAGATCATCAGCCTGGTATCATTCTCAGGAAAGCTTTCCCTATTTCCGTAAATATATACACTTGAATTCAGAGTCTATTGTATTATTGACAAAATTAATGATAAAGAACAGCTTTTCATGTTAAACACTAGCCCAAGAAAAGAATGACAAATTCCTGAATAAAAAACAAAACATACTGTTGTTTAAAAATTTGAAATGGAGTACTACTCAGCTATTAAAAAGAATGAATTTATGAAATTCTTAGGCAAATAGATGGACCTGGAGGGCATCATCCTGAGTGAGGTAACACAATCACAAAAGAACTCAAATGATATGTACTCACTGTTAAGTGGATATTAGCCCAGAAACTTAGTATACCCCAGATATAAGATACAATTTGCAAAACACATGAAACTGAAGAAGAACGAAGACCAAAGTGTGGACACTTTGCCCCTTCTTAGAATTAGAAACAATCACCCATGGAAGGAGTTACAGATACAAAGTTTGGAGCTGAAACAAAAGGATGGACCATCTAAAGACTGCCATATCCAGGGATCCATCCCATAATTAGCCTCCATACGATGACACCATTGCATACACTAGCAAGCGTTTGTTGAAAGGACACTGATTTAGCTGTCTTTTGTGAGACTAGGCTGGGGCCTAGCAAACACAGAAGTGGATGCTCACAGTCAGCTATTGGATGGATCACAGGGCCCCCAATGGAGGAGCTAGAGAAAGTATCCAAGGAGCTAAAAAGATCTGCAACCCTGTTGGTGCAACAACATTAAGAACTTAACAGTACCGGGGAGCTCTTGACTCTAGCTGCATATGTATCAAAAGATGGCCTAGTCGGTCATCACTGGAAAGAGAGACACATTGGACACGCAAACTTTATATGCCCCAGTACAGGGGAACGCCAGGGCCAAAAAATGGGAATGGGTGGGTAGGGAAGTGGGGGGGAGGGTATGGGGGACTTTTAGGAAAAATACGTAATAAAAAAAATATTTAAAAAAAATTGAAACCTAAGCAAACTTAGACTTAATAAATACATATTTAATTAGTGAGGTCTCTCAGACCAAACAAAATCTCTATGTAATGAAAATTAATGTAAAATGGATAATATTCTTTAAGTTGGAAGAAAATTCTCTCCTGTGCTTAAAATATCTTTATATACAATGACCAATTCTAATATTAACTGAGAAAAAATAAGAAAAAAAATTAAGAAGCATAACCCCATGAGTACATGGATTATATAGCTTCATATTGTATTTGTTCTTGAATCAAATCCACATGGATCAGAAACAATGTCTCTGTAGAATTATGAGGAAAAGAACAGTAGTACTGTGCTTCATGTTTTAAAAATGAAAATGAATTATGTCACTGACGAGGTCAGTTGTGTGACATAAAGAGTGTACTTTGCATTGTCTACAAAGAACTATCAATGCAGCTAGTGAGAGACTGGAAGTATTGCAGAGAAAACAATTGAGTCACATTTGGCATCCTTCACTGTGGAGTTTAAAGCTTCACTATTCAACTGATACTTCGTTGAAGCCAGGATGCCCATGAAGCCCATGAAGTGATTCTTTGTTAAACAATAGCTCACTGACAACATTCCTGGTACATTAGGCTTAACTGTTGGAGTGTTGTATAATTGGTTCTTATTGTAAGTGAAGCTTTTAATAAGCAAAGCTTTGTGACTATTAATATGGAAAATCATTATGTTGAAATTTTACAAAACTAAATGATGGCTCATTCAAGATGTCCTCAGAGTGCCCATTAGGGAAACCTAAAGTTTCAGGGATACATTCCATTCTAAAACATGTATTATGCACTTTCCTTTGCCAATGGACTCATTTCTTAGACTTTTCTCCATTATCAAGTCCTCCCTTTAATACCACGCTCTTCATTTTTATCTTCAATATTTTCTCTTATATATTCCCATGAACATTGCTTTATCTTTTTCTGTTCCACTTTCTTGGTCATCTTCATCTTATTTATTTGAAACTTCAAACTTTATTTTGATTATTCATTGAAAAAAGGAGAGTAGAATAAAATTAGTGGTGATATTCTACTTGGAAATAAACTTTCTTATGAAAATTTTGATAACTACACAGTAATGATATCCCTGAGATCATATAGTCTTGGTGCTTGCTAAATTATAGTAAAAATATTTTCAGCATTCAGCTCATCTTTGCAAATGATAGTGTGGTGTCTGCCTAATTAAGGTTGGTACTGACCTTGCTGTGCAACCAAACTAAGGAAGTTCTAGCTGGCCTGCTTCTCATTGTTTGCTGTGCCTGAGCAAACTGGCAGTTCATAAGTATTTGGGGTGATGATGCACACAGAAGCCATGCATCGAGGACCAGTTGGCCTGTCACTGTGTGTAGCCAAAAAGTCATCTTGCCAGCTGCTGAGTCCAGAGTTGTTTCTGGCAAGCAGAGCCTTCCCTGGAGCAGAAGATATTGATAGACTTCCCTGTGCATATGGAGGGAGTGCTGATAAAGATCATACCACAAAGTGAAGAAAGTGTTTCTAATGAATTCCCTACTCCAAGCCTTCACCAAAGAGAGGCACACTTAGAGTTATGTCAGGACTTCAGGCATATCTCACGAACTATGCTTTTCTAAAAATAGGGAGTTAAATTGTTTTATAAAAGAAGGCTAAATACAAGTCCAGCAAGATGGCTTAGTGGATAAAAGCTGCTTGTGTCGATCTTGACAATCTGCAGGAAAAGAGGAAATGCAGGTTGAACCCAGGTTAAGGTGGAAGAAAAGACCTGAGCTGACAAAGTTGTTTTCTGCTGCACTTGCATATCATGCCCTGACCATACACTACATGTATGATACAATCATAAAGTTCTTCTTAAAAAAGAGAAGGCTAAGCAAGATTTTGCTGAAAGGACCCTGATATAACTGTCACTTGTGAGGCTATGCCAGTGCTTGGCAAATACAGAAGTGGATGCTCACAGTCATCTATAGGATGGAACACAGGGCCCCCAATGGTGGAGCTAGAGAAAGTACCCAAGGAGCTGAAGGGGTCTGCAACCCTATAGGAGGAACAACAATATGAACTAACCAGTACTCCCAGAGCTCGTGTCTATAGCTGTATATGTAGCAGAAGATGGCCTAGTCTGCCATCATTGGGAAGAGAAGCCCCTTGGTCTTGCAAACTTTATATGCCCCAGTACAGGGGAATGCCAGGGCCAAGATGTAGGAGTGGGTGGGTAGGGGTGCATGGTGGGGGAGGGTATAGGGGACTTTTGGGATAGCATTTGAAATGTAAATGAAGAAAATATCTAATAAAATTGAAAAAAAGAGAAGGCTAATCACAGAAAAGTAAAGGTCTGAGTTAAAAGTAAAAAGCAATACACGAGGAAATTCATAATAAACATACTATTGCATTTGTGGCAACACTAATGGGAATATATAGCCTAATGTGGGAACTGATGGCCAGGACAACTTGAACTAAAACAAAGCTTTTCAACCTGTGAGTTGCCACTGTTTGGCATCAAATGATCTTTTCCTAGGGGTTGCCTAAGACCATCAGAAAACAGATATTTACATTAAGATTCCTAAGTAGCAAAATTGGTTGTAAAGTAGCAACAAAAATATTTTTATTGTTAAGGGTCACTACTACATACAAAACCGTATAAAAGAGTGTGCAACATTAGGAATTTTGAGAACTACTGAACTAGAATGTCATGGCCATGATTCCAAACTAAATAGTTCTTTCCCACTTCTAGGCTGACCTAGAACGCAAGGTTCCTGATTGTGCTGCCATTTTGAAGTCTATCAAATATTTATAAAATGAGTTCTGGCTGGGCAAAGGGATAAGCCTTAAAATTTATAGCTGGCTCTTCTTCTGATCTACAGTCTCTGCTTCTCAACTTTATGTGAACAGCCATTATTACAATCTCCTTAGATTTATAGACTGGTTCTAATGTCTTTCCAAACCATGGTCATTGTCATACTGAGAATTTGCTGTAACTGGGCATAGTTTCTAAGTAGAAAATATTAGATGAAGAATTCTTTTATAGTTTGTGAATATGTCAATTTTATTTCCTTTTTTATTAAGACGATAGTATAACTTTCCTAGTTTATTTTTATAAATAAGGCTCAAATTTTTCTGTCATAGCACATTTAAATAAATTCTCTTAATTATTGTAGTAGTATTTATACATTTTAAAGATTTCACTTACAATCATAGATTATTAGCCTTAAAAATCAAATAAATTAAAATTTCAAATTCTATGAATTCACCCATTTCCCATTGTTTTTTGAATGAAGATAACTCTCACATTTTAAAAAAGCTAAGAGTACAGAAATGAATCATTCACTCTATGAACACAAGGTTGCCAAGTTAACAAAACTATTAGACATTAGAACGTGTCAAATTACCTTAAATTAAATTAAATATTTTAAAATGTATAATATCCATCTATTTTCCACACATACACAGAGATTTTATTGTCATTTCTTGACTTATGATTTTCAAAAGGAAGTTTAAAGTTCTTGAGCATTAGGTGAATTAAGGTTCTCAATCAAAATTCAGTATATCTAACTGGATTAAAAAATACTCAAGAATATACTGTTCTCAAAATAATCACATTAAATTTAAGAACATTCACTTGCAATGCTCTGAGAGCAAAAAGATATTCAATGAAATTGATAACTTCCCATCTAAAATCATAGTTAAGATAGGTATAGAGTTATATACGAAATGGGGAATTTCATAGATTATACTTAATATTGGATTAGCATCAATATTGATAAATAGGAAGTAGAAATAATTTACATATTGATAAATATATTTTCATACCTATATACAATAGAACATTTTTGTCATGTGAGATAGGCAGGAATGCCTTTGAAGGCATTATACTAAGTAAAATAAGCATATTTCACAACAAGGAATGTAGCATGATCCTACTTATACCACACAAACCAATAAACAACTGTTCTTAGAAACAGAAGGGAGCAAAGGCACTTTCTCAGTGTTGAAGGAGCTCAAGGAGCTGCTATGTGATAGGTACCAGCTGTCAGTTACTCAAGATGACTATGTTGCAAGACTTCCTTTGTAAAGTCACCAGCCAGAATTGAATGAAAATGGGCAGTGAGCATGCCTTAAATGTTGCTGCAGGAACAGATCTAGTGCTATGTTCTGGCAAGATAGAGAAACAAATTTCACTTGACTAAAGGAGTTTTACATCAACATAACAACTACCCTACACCAACAGAGTCTGAATTACTGTCTCAGTTCCTGAGTTTGGTTTTAATGTGCTTTGGTACCTGAACTTAAACGTTTTAGATCTAGTATTGAATGAAACCAAATCATTTTTCCTCATAACTTGATTAAAATTTTTACAAACCCTAAGCTACTAAAATGATGCTAAGTCCAAAGTTTGGGGGGAGTAAGGCAGTTCAGTTGTAAGTAAGATATTTGACAGATTATTAAAAAACTTCTTTCTAATTTATAGAAAACATCAACATCAATGATATAAAAATTGGTGAGATTACACGCAGCAAGGCTTAAACAGATTTTTTTTTGAATTTTTTTTTGATTTTTAATATTTTTATTACATTTTTTCCTCAATTACATTTCCAATGCTATCCCAAAAGTCCCCCATAGCGCCCCCCACTTCCCTACCCACCCATTCCCATTCTTTTGGCCCTGGCATTCCCCTATATTTGGGGCATATAAAGTTTGCAAGTCCAATGGGCCTCTCTTTCCATTGATGGCCGACTAGGCCATCTTTCGATACATATGCAGCTAGAGACAAGAGCTCCGGGGTTCTGGTTAGTACATCATGTTGTTCCAACAATAGGGTTGCAGATCCCTTTAGCTCCTTGGGTACTTTCTCTAGCTTCTCCATTGGGAGCCCTGTGATACATCCAATAGCTGACTGTGAACATCCACTCCTGTGTTTGCTAGGCCCCGGCATCGTCTCACAAGAGACAGCTATATTTGGGTCCTTTCAGCAAAATCTTGCTAGTGTATGCAATGGTGTCAGCGTTTAGAAGCTGCTTATGGGATGGATCCCTGGATACGGCAGTCTCTAAATGGTCCATCCTTTCATCACAGCTACGAACTTTGTCTCTCTAACTCCTTCCCTGGGTGTTTTGTTCCCAATTCTAAGAAGGTGCACAGTGTCCACACTTTGGTCTTCATTCTTCTTGAGTTTCATGCGTTTAGCAAATTGTATCTTATATCTTGGGTATCCTAAGTTTTGGGCTAATATCCACTTA
Organism: Mus caroli; assembly: GCF_978045245.1. Classification (NCBI taxonomy): domain Eukaryota; kingdom Metazoa; phylum Chordata; class Mammalia; order Rodentia; family Muridae; genus Mus; species Mus caroli. The sequence continues at coordinate 80,968,975 of NW_028227267.1, forward strand.
TCAGTGAATACATATTGTGTGAGTTCTTTTGTGATTGTGTTATTTCACTCAAGATGATGCCCTCCAGGTCCATCCATTTGGCTAGGAATTTCATAAATTCATTCTTTTTAATAGCTGAGTAGTACTCCATTGTGTAAATGTACCATAATTTCTGTATCCATTCCTCTGTTGAGGGACATCTGGGTTCTTTCCAGCTTCTGGCTATTATAAATAGGGCTGCTATGAACATAGTGGAGCATGTGTCCTTTTTACCGGTTGGGACATCTTCTGGATATATGCCCAGGAGAGGTATTGCTGGATCCTCCGGTAGTACAGATTTTTAACCAACCAGTATACCTTCTCTGTGTTTGAATTCATTTCCTATTCTTTTCCATTGGTAGGAAAAAAGGACAATAACATCAGAGATATTTGGATGGATTTGCTTGTTAATTTACATGATTGTGTAAATTCCTTCCTTTACATAAGCCAATTTACAGAGGTTCTGCATTTTAAAACTGTAAGAACCTTCACTCAGGAGATAAAGAAGCCAATGAAGTGTGTTTATATGGAACGGCTTAGCTGGAAAATGAGAAACAGGAAATTACAGTGTTTGGGGAGCCAAGAAAAAAACAAAACCCCTTTCTCTACAACTGAATTTTTTTTTGGTGACCATATTCAAATATATTTTAAGAAGAAAAGAATTTAGGGAAAGGATAAAGTTGTCACATTTTAAAAATTTATTTCAGAACATTAGAGATTATAATAAAATCTAGTTTATATATTTACCAAGTATTTTTATATTAACATAATGAAATTATTTCCAAGTTTTATTATGCATATATTTCTGAATTCTGAAAATATATTGGTTCATGACAACAGCTAAAAATATTTCATTTTTGTTTCCTTATATATGCATATGTGTGTGTGTGTGTGTGTGTGTGTGTGTGTGTGAGAGAGAGAGAGTACTTGTGCATGTGAATGCTGTGTTGCAGAGGCCAGAGAAAGGTGTCAGAGCTCCTGAAATTACCATTACAGTGTTTGTGGTCTGCACACGTGGGTTCTATGAATGGAACTTGGGTCCTTTCTTAACCCCTTGGACATCTCTCTAGATACCTCAAAAAGTAAAAATTGAAAAACAGAAATTAAGAAGTGTTTTGTGGTTTTTAATTTTGTTAAATTTCTTTGGCTAAGAGCATTTAAGTTAAACTAAGTTCTTAACTTTAGACTATCAGTACTTGTAATTACAAATACATTAATATTTAATTAACTTACTCCACAGGTACACATATAGACATGGAATTGCCAAAGTATTTCTTACATTTGCATTGTATTTGTGTTCATTCCCACTTGTTAAGTAAACTTGAAAACATTGTGGTGGGCTTTAATTTAATCCTGTTATAGCTTTCATCTGGAAAATGGCCCAAAGACAGGTATAAATGGCTTTGTCTCTAGGGTGTGGCTTCTGGGGAACAGGAGAACCTTCAATAAGTGTGGCCTTTTGGGAGGTGCTCAGATCATTAACTGACATGATTTAGAAGAGACTATCAGAGCCAGGACCATTATTTTTCCTCTTCCTTTTTAATATGAGGGGTTTTGATTTGCCATACATTCCCACCATGACAGGAAGCCTTCCCACAGGCTCAAAGTATCAGGATCTAAGAGCCATAGAACAACTTCTCAAATGTTCAATGAACAATGTTCTCAAATGAACAAATGAACAATGTTCGTTTCTTTATAAAAGGATAAATCGACTATCTGAAATATTTTCATCTGGCAATAGAAATGTCCTGAGAAATATTTGGAAAGTTTGATGGTTGGGTTTAAAAGAAACGTTCCAAAGCGAAATGTAACATGGGTGTGTTTGCATGTGCTGATAAGAAGTTAATTCTTTGCACTGGAAAAATTATAAAGGTTCCTACAGGACACTACAGACATCTTCAAGACATCCACAGTCACCATGGGCTAAGGAGAAACCTGAATTCATAAAGTTGTTTTAAAAAGTTTGCCAGACAGTCTTTTGAGGAGAGGCCCTATTGTATCTAGCCTACCCAGGTCTGCTGCAGGAATTCTTTTACTGGAATTTATTTTCCATCATTCAACTGTTGTATACTGAGCTGCTGCAGCTGTTGTTCAAATGGGCCCAGGTACAGTTCATGCTGGTAGCAAACACTGGCATGTTCCAGCTGATGCTGGTTTTGTTGGCATGGAGAATCCAAGAATTATGGTATCATATGTCCTTCCACTGAGTTTTCAAATGAAAGCTTAGGAGACCAGGCGAGTGCTGTCTTTCAGAGTTCCTGCAAGCTGTCCCCAAATGGACAACATGCGGTGTTGTAGAAGTAAAGTTGAGGCTGCAGTGCAGACATCCTGGATGTAGAGGTGTAGGCAACATGAACTGCTTGTCAGGACAAGCTGTGTCTAGCAAAACAAGCCAGTCTGGGAGCATTGCTATGTAGGGTGCAATCAACATGATCATTAAGGCAAGGTTGATTAAACTTTAGGGAGCCCAGTTTCATCCAAAACCATGCCCCTTGTAGTGGGCATTGTCACCTTGGTGGTAGAAACCACTAGAAAGTCTTTCTGTGGATCAGCATTCCTTTACTTTATCTATTAGTCCCTCCTACAATGGTTGTCTTTAGTTTGTGGTTACCCTGTCATTATCATCTTGAATGTTTGCTATATGTATTTTAAGTGTTTTACAAAAGTCCACAGATAAATACTGCTGGGCCTTCAGATTTGGATTTTTACGAATATTGGAAGAGTTAGGACTATAGGGACTGTTACAGTTGGAGAAAATAAATTTTCCATGGTGAAATGGGCATGGGAGCAGGAGCCCCACATGTTTTCCCAATTTGTTTCCTGGCTCATGAAGTAAGGCACTTTGCCCTCTTATATTCTCCTGCTATGATTTTTTCTATTGGCAGGGTCCTAAAGAAGTGGAGGAAATTGTTCATGAATTGGGAAGTCCAAAACTCTGAGCCAAAACATGTTTTTAAATAGATTATGGCAGTTATATGTACTGAAACTTAACCAACACCATTCTTGTCAAATGTGTTTAAAATATTGGTTGTCTTCCTTTTTAATTTTTATAATATTGACATATAAGCTAATAGATATTTTGACAGAAAGAAAAATAGAGACCTACTTCCAACTTTGTCTCTAGAAACCAACATTTTCTTTCTAATCTACCATATTTAAGACCTCCAAAAAAGTTTAAATATCCACCTACCACATATTACACCATCTGACGAATTTATATCTCATCTCTTTGACCTGACAGCATCCATATCTATTATTGTACTAATGTTTTATAGAGTATAGCAAAATTATATATCTATGAAAATTTTGAAATTATGCATCTTTCCTTTATAAAACATAGTATACTATATATTAGTTCAAAAACTTTATGTTTGATACCTTTTAATTGTGGTGGAATAAAATCATGCATGATTATCAAAGTCCTTTGCTGTCCAAAATATTATTTTACTGTGAAAAGGTATTGTGGTAAATCTCCTTCCAAATATGCCCTGGCAATGAAAACACAACACAGTTAATATGATTACATGTTGTGCGCCTAGATTGGGCAGATCTATTGCTACACTACCATCTTCCACAGCTTATGAGACCCCTTAGAACTCCAGGCCATGTGCTTCTGCTCTGCTTTTCTTCTTCTTCTTCCTCCTCCTCTGCATCCCCTCCCTCTACCATTTTCTCCTTCTTTCTCTCTCCTTCTGCTCCACCTTCCCTTTTATCTGACCAGTCATCAGCTCTCCTTTATTTTACAAATTAAGGTGGGAATCAGGTTTACAGGAAATCACCTGAGTGCTGACTCATTCCTTGTTCACAAGCACTCAGAGAAGAAAGGAATTAACATCAAATATAATTAGCCCCAGGGCTATCCTGGTTTTCTTGGTGGTGGAATTTGGACCCTACTTTTAGATTCACTTTTTGTATATCTCAGAATTCCATATAATCACAGTGTAAGACAAAAAGGAACATTAGTGGGCTCAGTCTGCATGGCTGCAAACTTTGTCCATTAAGAAAACTTTGAGATTTTGCAGTATTTGTGAATAGATAATGTAGTGTAGTGGCTTTTGTATTTCAGTTGTATCAGTGATCTTTATCATCTTTCCCACTTCATATTGTGTTGCTTTTTTCTTTATGATGGTAATCTGAGAAGAAAGCTATGAGCACTTTGCAGGTAAACCACAGGGAATTTTTGAAGTAACATTTAAGCAGGTATATTTTCAGCTTGTTACATCAAATACTGTTTTCCTGTGAGCATTTGTTGTGAATTGATTAGTGATAATCCTAGGTTAAAGATATTTCTTCTTTGTGTAGCTTTATGCACCAGATGGCTAATTCCCTGTTGACAGCTAATTGACAAGGAGGTGAGGGGAGAGTGACAGCAATTATAGTGATGCATTGTGAGTATGCCCTTACCCACGTCCAGGTGAGGTAGACTATCGCAGACAATCTCCCGAAAGACAGAAACGAAAAGACACAAAATCGTCTCACCAGAATTGGCTGATGAACTTGAACTTGTTAAATTATGCAACATGGAGGAGGATTCCTTACAAAATAGGATGATACCCACAAGAGAAGAATATACATTGAAAGGAAGCAAAAGAAAAAAAACGTACTTAGAATTTTTTTGTACAAATTAATTTGTCTCATTAACAAATTAATAAAAATTATCTGTCAGGGTTCTCTATAGTCACAGAATTTATGGAATGTCTCTGTATATTAAGGGAATTTATTGTGATGACTTAAAGTCTGTAATCCAAGTGAACGGGAAGTCAAAAATCCAGTAGTTACTTAGTCCATGAGACTAGCTGTTTCAGCTGAACTTTTGTGTAAACTGGAGTGCTGCAGAGGTAGGTTCCAACACATGTTCCGGCAAGTAAGAGCAAGCAGGCAAAGGAGTGCCCTTGTGTAGGCCTCCAGCAGAAGTGTAGCCCAGATTAAAGGTGTGTACCAGCACACCTGGATCTGGGTCTTGCTTTGTCCCAGGCTGGCCTTGAACTCAGAGATCTGTTTGGCACAGTTTCCTGGGATTAAAGGGATCTACTGCCTTTCCTGGGCCTAAACTTTTCATGCCACTATGCCTAAAGATATGTATGTCAAGAAGCCTGTGTCTTCCAGCCTCAAGAACTGGATCACAGGATTGCCCTCCATTTCTGGATTGCAGTTCATTCCAGACGTAGTCAAGTTGACAACCAGGAATAGCCATCACACTATCTCTAGCAGAATTTGCTACAATATGTTTAATATCACTGAATTATTAATTTTAGAATAAAGCAACTTTCTCCATCCTCAATATCCAATACTTATAAATTTTAAACTTTCCTTTTTACAAAGTATAATTTAAAATAAATTCTTATTTAGGTGAAATAGAGAGATTATAAAGATAGCTTAGTCATTAAGAATTCTTGCTACTTTTTCAGAGTGCCAGAGTTTAGTTCCCAATATCCATATTGAAGTGAGAGTATTTACTATCACCTATTGGTCTTGCTCCAAGATATTTGCATCTCTTTTCTGGGCTCAGTGGTCACCCCACACAAGTGCCCATGCAGACTGGTACACTCACAAGCACACACACACACAATTCTGGAAGATAATGAATTAGTCTTTCCCAGAAATGAGCCCTCTTATTAGCTCACCAAAAGAGAGTTGTGAATATTGAAAACATATATACACATTCAAAATAAACAAACACAGCAGGTTGTATTTGTGCGTGCGTGCGTGTGTGTGTGTGTGTGTGTGTGTGTGTGTGTGCATATACATACTAATGATCAATAGAAAAGAGTAAATTGCTATTGGTATTGGGGAGGACATGGAAAGGAAATCAACAGATGATGTAGCTGGGTAAGATGGACTGAGGTAATGTTATTTTAATTAAGAGTAGATTTTAAAAGAGGAGAGAAAGTTAAGTGGGATAGAGAATCTATAATCTGTCTAAACAAATCATAAATACTCAAGGTCTACTTAGAGCTAATAATCTTCTACCAATAGTAGCTTTTTATACATAGTTCTAGTTTGGGAGAGATACATTTATTCACTTAGGAATCTGTATCTATAATATCTTTTGGTTTCCTTTCGGTGTCTAACTCCAGCAGCTCACAAGCCCCTTCCTAACATGGGGATCTAGAAATTGGGAGCAACACTGCTGACTTTCTTTTATCCATAAATACACTGCTCATTGTTCCTTGTTTTAGAATGATCTTAATTGTCACAGAAAAGCCTGTTAGTGCCATACTTTCATCGAACTGTGTACCTTTTAACACACATCTGTTTCTTTCAAACTGGTGAATGCTATTCCAGGAAAACTGTTTACTAAATTCATGAGCCCAGCATCATTCCTGTTTCTATAATTAAGGTATAGCGCTTATACCTAAACCATAAAAATATTCACTCCAGAGTCCCATCTCATGGCCACATTTTTAGCATACAGCCATCCAAAAAAGCTTTTGGGCATATTTTATTTATATACCTATGCATACAGAAATGTGTTCAACGTACTTTTTAAAACAACTTACTGGAAGTCATAGGGCATTTTTTTCAAGTTGTTTTTCAGTCAAATATTTAAATGAACAGCATCAGAGAGCTTTAAATGTATGTGGTTCATGGATCATTTTAAATATTTTATACTATTCTTATATTTGCAAAACCTTCATACATTTTATGGTTGGTCTTTCTCAATAAAGTTATTAAATCATAATAAAAGATATCTTTACAGTAGACCTCTTGTAGTCTGAAAACAGTGCCTGGATTTTCACATCAAAATTAGCATAGGAAAGACACAATTTCCAGAACAAGGTTGCAAATCATTCCGTACTTCAAAATCTTGTTAGGACCTGAGAAAACATGGAGAAGCCAAGGCCACATGTAAAGTTGGCAAAGACATTTGGTACACAAATGTCCTATAAGATATCCTTGTCTCGGGGCTGGCAAGATGGCTCAGTGGTTAAGAGTGCCAACTGCTCTTCCAAAGGTTCAGAGTTCAAATCCCAGCAGCCACATGGTAGCTCACAACCATCCATAACAAAATCTGATGCCCTATTCTAGAGTGTCTGAAGACAATTACAGTGTACTGATATATAATAAATAAATAAAAAAAAAAACAAAAAGATATCCTTGTCTCTTGGACCAGTAATTTTTGGGCTCTTCCTCAGGTTCCCTTGTTTTCTCCCATTTGGGGCTATATTTATTTTTCTCTCTTCTATTTTTTTCTATTGATTATTTTACTTATTTATAGTTCAAATGTTATCACCCTTTCCGGTTTCTCCTCTGTAAACCCCCTATCTGCTCTCCTTCTTCCCCCCCCTGCTTCTATGAGGGTGCTCCCCCACCCACCAACCCACCCACTCCTGTCCCACCACTCTAGCATTCCCCTAGCAAGCTGTCTCTATTTTTGCTTCTAACTATGTGTCCCTGATGCTATCCTTTGTCAAGAGATACAAGAGCCTGCACTTAGGTAACTTATGAACTCTGCTGTTCTGCTTGGCACTGCTAAGGATGCTTTCTCTAATGTTCTGGACTTTCTCATTTTCCCTGATTTCCAGGATTACTGTTAAAGACATGAGTCTTCCTTCCTATTCCTTTCCTCCTGGCAATGATTTGTACTTTCAGCTTGGCTGTCCTACTTTTGTTTTAAACAGTGAGTTGTCATTTTTTAAATTATAATTGTATATTTTTCCCTCTTCCCTTTCCCCCCTCTAACCCTTCTCATGCATCCCCTCTTTCTCTCTTTCAAATTCATGGTTACTTATTCTTTCATTATTGTAACATTCAACTGTTCTCTTCTTTATATCAAAATGCTGATAAATTGTCCTCATGCTTCCTTTTCTGGCTATTTTGAAACTATTCCATTAATGAGACTAAGAACTCAAAAAAAAAAAAAAAACCAAAAAGGAACTTCAGTTTCTCTAATAACAACTATATTACTATATTAATTTCCTCTCTACATTGTAAATGTTGATGTCATTGAATTAAACACATTGCTATTTAATGATAATATTCAAATTTCATGATAATTTACAACATTTCTGTCATTAGTCTTGCTACATTGAGTATATTCACAAGTTCTATTGTCACACTAAGATTATATTATAGAGTTTATTCTATATATAATAATATATATTATTCAATTCTAATATATTGATATTTCCATGACATACATAGAAAAATGTCATGGCACTTGTTGAAAAACCATACAGAACTCTTGTTACTGTAGAGGTTTTATTTAAAAGGAGGGTTTTGATTCAATCCCAGTAAACTGACAAATACTCTCTGTGTCTCTGTCTCCGTCTCTGTCTCTGTCTGTCTCTTTGTCTGTCTGTCTGTCTGTCTCTCTGTATATATGTATAATATATATATATATAGTATATGCTATATATATTATATATATATGCACTAAGTAAAGGAGAAATTATTTTACATAATGTATATTTGCACCTGGACCGTGGTAGGAATATTATTGAAACTATAGTAGTTTTAAACTTTCAATTCTGTACAGCAAGCTTGTCACATTTATTTGGTTGCTTTGTGTTTTTTCCAAATAGAAATTGCTTGGTCTAAAATAGGAATATATTATTTTCAAATCAACTGTGAGTGGTCAATTTTCATCTCCCTAATATATTTGTCATTGCTGATGATGGCAATGCTAAAAATAACTTAAAAGATTTAAGTCTCCAAATGTCTTTATCTTTATACAATACAATTCCCTGGCACAATAGCAGGGAATCCATCATTTGGGGTACTAACATATATAGAAAGAACATTTTAACTCATCCAAAAGAGAGTTCTGGAGTCTACTAACAGATACTAAGTAAAGGAGGAATTATTTTACAATCCTTGTTTCCAGATAAATATGAGTGAAGTGCATGGAAGCTTTGTTCATAAGTGTCTTTGTTTTTCCTGTGCATGAGGAAAGGACTCAATAATGTGACTGGCACAGAAAGAAAGACATTCAAGGGAAGATGGCTTAGCAGTTATCTTTGTGTTTATAGTTTGAAAGACTTCAGTTGATTTCTATGTAAATATTATTTATCTGATGCTCAATTGTGTGCCCCCGTCTGTTAAAGTCAAAGTCTATCTCTGGGCAGATACTGCTTCAAGAAATACAATAATTGTACAAGAGTTAAGTGCAATTCAAATCCAGTACACTTGTCTTGCTGTTTTTCCATAGATCCCTTTTGCCAGAACCTATAGAGAGAGCAGGAAACAGCAATATTCTAGTGTTCTTGGAAATTTGCATGTAGGAAAGCAAGTAAATGCATATTCACTGTGAGCATAGTTCATGAAGTGCTGAGGACAATATGAGTCTCAGAGGAAATGATTGTTTCACAACAAGGAACTCATGCATTTCAAATTACTAGACACCTGGGCTTGAAATAGGTCCATACTCCTGTTGGTTAATGCTACTGCTGTAGTACTGGCAAGAAGACTGACAGCTTGCAGGGGCATTCACAAAGTCACACAGTACGTTAATTCTGGTAATGTGTCCTTTTTTTCCTGATTGGCGCGAGTACAAGAAAGAAATTGGCCATATCTTCCTGATTCTGCATCTGGTTACATGGCACAAAGAGGAACTAACTTCACACTGAGTTTATAGATTTTAAATTCCCATTATTTTTTCCACACAAGTGTATTTGGTTGGGAATATATAAAGCAAAGATATTATATGACATATTTTTTTATTTTCTACATTAAAGTTTAAAATGATTCATGTGCTTCTTTTGTTTCCTTTACTTTACACTGTGGTACTTAATCTATAAGCTTATAAGATAACAAATTATACTGCAGAGAGGTTAAAATTCTGATACTTTTACATTGCTATTTATATTCTCACAAAGAATGTCAAAAGCCCACTAGGATTTTGTTACCAAACACTCTTTCACCTCTTCTGTAGTCAATGATAGGTTTCATTTTCCAAAAACAAAAGTCATTTTAATAGGCATATAAAAATGTATATGTTTATGGTGTGAAAAAGAACTACCCTTAACAGAATACAATGTTTTCCAAGGATGTATTTACTGCATTGAGTAACATTACTTAAAGCTATATTAATGCACTTTTTTCTCACAGTTAAGTGATGCATATATAATATGAAATATATACTTGTAAGGTTCTTTCTATACTCTGCCTCAATTATCTTTATAACTTATCTCCTTACTTAAACTTAATTTAAGATTGATTTTGTTTACAGCTCAGTACATTTCCATTGTATATTAGCAAATGGATGGAGATGTTCATCACTATGCTGAGCGAAGTAACAAGGACCTCAAAAGACAAATGTCAAAGTTCTCACTCATGTCAGTGTCTAATGTTTAGACTTGTTTGTTTAACATGGAGCATCCATGAACTCCAGGATAGAGACCATTAGTCAGGAAGCGTAAGAAAGACCTTACTGAGGAGGACTAGTAGAACACAGGTGATAAAAAAAGAAAGGGGGAATAATGAGAAAGCTGTTTAAATAGGCGAAATCTGGGAAAGCAGAGGGGAAGTTTAAAAAGGATAACAGTCATAGAGTGTTTGGAAAGGCCATATGGGAACCTCCTACTTTATGTAAAAGTGTTTTATTGGAGGATTTGGCTCATCCCAAAAGGCACAGGTTTCTAACTACAATGCCTAGAATCAACTATAAGGTGTATCTCCTGAGATGTTGGGTAGAGCTGTCCCAGAGACCATCAAAGCCTTGTAGCCTAATATCATTGCTCTTGGTTTCCCATCAGAACTTGATTGTAAGATTTTATCACCAAAGACACCACAATACAAAAAGATCAGGACATGGAAAACTCAATTTTGTACTAACCAGGAACTTTTCGCCCTCCTGGCTATATCTCAAAGTACTGGCAGCTGCTATGCAGCCTATTTGTGGGAAATAAGTCATCAAAAGTATTATCCAGCTGCAAATACTGTGAACTGTAATAACGACACAAATAACAATATGTACCCATGAGTTCAACAGTGGCATGAATGTTAAGGGGATTACCAGGTACTTTTAAACTTGGGTTTTAAAAAGAAAATCACTGGAGGAGGGATCACGTGCTTGGCACTGCAGCCCTGACAAACAACTCAGGACTGGGAAACTCAAATACCCCAAAGATGAGATTACTAATGTTGTTTTACTAAACTGACATAGTATCAGACTATGTTTTAAATTCATATCTCTCACTGTAGGGTAGTTCGGCTCTCAGATTTCATCAGAGAAGTTTCTTTGGGTAATGGATGATAGTGAACACAGAAACTCACAACTGGTTCAATTACAGAGAAAAAAAGATGTCAGGGGAGTGCTCAATTTCAAACAGAACACCTATATCACACCTCCTCCTGAAGGCTCAGAGACCATCATGGAAGTAGTATAGCAAGATGCTACAAGCCAGGAGTGGGAAGAAGAAGAAGAGAAAAACATAATTCTGAGAATTATACAAGCAATAAATTACTGAATTCACAACAATGAATGTCTACATGAGAGATCTGTGCAAGATTAGGCCAGTGAACAATTTAACATAGAATGGGAAGGAGATGATAAGTCCCTGTGTCTAAATAATGTGCTGTGGTTAGTTGGTGACTTTTGGAGGGGAGAGTCAGTTTCTTTAAGGGCATACCTCCTGGTGTGCTAGACACACAGCAGTGGATTAACAAACAACCAAAAGCTGACTACACAAATTGGAGTGATGAGTTATTAAAAAAAATTAAAAAACAACAATAAAACAAGACATTGGGAGGTACAAAGGTCAAATTTGCCCTGAGAGGCATTAGCTTCAAATGTTGGGGGTGAATATGGTTAAAATACATTGCATAACATGCTCAAAGAATTAAAAATACATTCAGTAGAGGAATTTTTTTTGATGTTTCAAATGCAGCTATGCACATTATCTATGTCATTACTGGAAAAAAATTGAATCAGCTAACTACAAGCTGGAGAAGAAAAAAAAAAAAAAAAAGAAAAACAAACAATGATTACGCATGTGAAACCTTAGAGAAAATCTGACAGCTTACTCTCTAGCCACTCATATGATATTTTTTGAAAACAAGCCCTGTGTTTAATCTGTTATTTGGTTTCAAACCTGCTTTTGATCCATTATTCACTTTGAAATCCAACCTTTGTTCAGGCATTCACTTTAGCGGTATATTCTAAAATTACACCCACCGCTCTGAAACATGAAACCTTGCAGATGTGGCTTTTTCTTAAGTTCCCACATCATAAAAATACATAAAAAAAATTGTAGACTAACAAAATCAGCTGATTGTATCTCAAAGCACAGAAATTTACATCAAAGATGATAGAATGTTACTTGGGTTTTATCTATTTATAGTATCGATTCAGAGTAATACTTAAAAACAATATTACAAAAATTTAAATTACTTCTTCAACAAGCAGTAAATTATGGTAAACAGCCATTTTGTGTGTTCTGCATGGTCTCACATAAGAAGCACTTTACTGCTTGACAATAGTATAAGATAGACTATCAATGATAAAGATGGCCAAGTATTATGGCTGTGACTTAAATAGCTAGTTCAAATAGCTAGTTCAATAATATGTAGTTCACCATGTGAAATCTAGAAACACAGAAATGATTCAGCTTTGGCTGTCTCTATGTTCAATAGATGTGGGTATCTCAGATGAGCCAAGAAACAAAACATTCAATAGGAGAGATCCAGTTTGGAAAAACACTATAGTTATATTAATTTAATCTACCCTAATAATTTTATACTAATGACTTATGAATATTTTTCTTTTCATGAGACATTAAATATTTCACTTAAATTTTAAAGAATATTTAAATAGTCCCAGTATTATTACAAGTCACATGATGTTGATCTACAAGGTATGTGTGGCTTCAGGTTCTTGTCCCAGAAAACTAAGAATCTCTACTATTTTCCTTTGTGTGTCAATAAGATTCATTTGCATGTGACTATTACTGAGTTGTGTGAGATACTAATCCATTTTGCCAATAATTCTACTGTACAAAAGCCCCAATTTTTAATTTAATGTTTTGATATTGTTTGACATAATTTTTGCTATTTAATATCTAATATTATTGTTTAACATTTAATAATTAAGATTATGGTTTTTTTCTTTTTTATTGGATATTTTCTTTATATGCATTTCAACTGTTATTCCCTTTCCTGGTTTCCCTCCCTCCCTGAAACACCCTATCATATCCTCCCCCCTCCCCTGCTTCTATGAGGATTTTCCTCCACCCACCCACACACTCCCATCTTTCTGCCCTCAATTCCCCTACACTAAGGCATCTGTTGAACCTTCATAGGACCAAGGACCTCTCCTCCCATTGATGCATGACAAGGCCATCCTCTGTTACATATGCAACTGGAGCCACGTGTACTCCTTTGTTGGTGGCTTAGTCACTGGAAGTTCTGGTGGGTTAATATTGTTGTTCGTCCTATGGGGTTGCAACCCCCTTTAACTCCTTCAGTCATTTCTCTAACTCCTCTATTGGGGACCTCATGCTCAGTTCAATAGTTGGCTGTGAACATCCACCTCTGTATTTGTAAGGCTTTAGCAGGGCCTCTCAGGAGAAAGCCATATCAGGCTCCTTTCAGCATACATTTCTTGGCATCCACAATAGTGTCTGGGTTTGGTAACTGTATATGGGATGAATTCCCAGCTGGGACAGTCTCTAGGTAGCCTTTCCTCCAGTCTCTGCTCCACACTTTATCTCCATATTTGCTCCTGTGAGTATTTTGTTCTCCTTCTAAGAAGGACCAAAGCACCCACACTTTGGTTATCCTTCTTATTGAGCTTCATGTGGTCTGTGAATTATTTCCTGGTTACTTGGAGCTTTTGAGCTAATATCCACTTATCAGTGAGTGCATACCATGTGGGTTCTTTTGTGAATGGGTTACCTCACTCAGGATGATATTTTCTAGTTCTATCCATTTGCCTTAGAATTTCATGAAGTCATCGTTTAGGCAACCAACAGATTGAGAAAAGATCTTTACCAATCTTACATCTGATAAAGGGCTAATATCCAATATATACAGAGAACTCAAGAAGTTAGACTCCTGAGAACCAAATAATCCTATTAAAAATGGGGTACAGAGCTAAACAAAGAATTCTCAATTGAGGAATATCAAATGGCCAAGAAGCACCTAAAGAAATGTTCAACATCCTTTCTCATCAGGAAAATGCAAATCAAAATAACCCTGAGATTCCACGTCACACCAGTCAGAAAGGCTAAGGTCAAAAATTCGGGTGACAGCAGATGCTGGTGAGGATGTAGAGAAAGAAGAACACTTCTCCATTGCTGGTGGAATTGCAGGCTGGCACAACCTCTCTAGAAATTAGTTTGGTGGTTCCTCAGAAAATTAGACATATTACTACCTGAGGTCCCAGCTAAACCACTCCTGGGAATATAACCAGACGAAGTTCCAACATGTAATAAAGATAAATGCTCCACTATGTTCATAGCAGCTTTATTTATAATAGCTAGGAGCTGGAAAGAACCCAGATGTCCTTCAACAGAGGAATGGTGCAGAAAATGTGGTACATTTATAAAATATTATGTTATTGTTTAACAAAATGTATCCTTCTTATCTGTTCATTATCAACCATCTCTTTATGAAACTTCAAAGAATGTGGATCATTTTCAGTTAAAAATTTTAGTTTTAAAAGTTATGATTAAATTTGAATCATGTTTCTTTTTAATAGTATTATGACCACCTTATTACATAGTCTGGATCTAATTATTCTAAGCTATATGTTTCATGTATTCATTGTGAATGCATGATCCAATAGGATAATACTCAGACTTATTTAAAATGTCTATTAAAATCTTCCACCATATTTGGTTTCTGTGAATACTCTTTCTAAGTTTGCATGCAATGGATGCATGCAATGATGCATGTATCATTTAAGGTTTGGGGAATAATCCAGAAAGAAAGATATAATTTAATAGTTAACAGATGATTATTGAACCTTTGACTATTGTTCATAGTATATAAAATATTTTTCACATATACACCTTACTTTAGACTAAGATATTAACCAGTCCAACATCTTTAATGCCATAACTATCCCACAGGTTTCTCCAAGACTCAATCTTTTACCCCAATCTATCTACTAATTCAACTCTGTGGTAATCCCAGCACTTTCCTAGAGTTTGCACCATATATTTTGCCACTGTATTGATACAATCATGAAAACCTTTTGTTTGTTTGTTGAGAAGGCAGTTGTCAGCCAGTGACCTCATTCAATATAATCAAAGTATATGACCATCATTGTATATTGTTTTTTTTTGGTGTTATCAAGTTTAATATGCTTTTCTGTTGTCTTTGATAACTAAGCATTTTTGTTTCTGCTTTTCTCACCCAGACCAACAAGCACCAGAGATAGCCGTATGGTGAAATGCAAGTGTAAGACCATAAGCAACAGAAGCCAGTATACCTGGGCCTCATCAGTACCCAGTTCTCCCAACAAAGCAAGTCCTGAATACACCAAAACACCTGAAAATTAGGACTCTGTCCCCAAATCCTATCACATGAAGATAATAGAGTCCTTTAATGAGGATATCAGTAACTCGATGAAAGAAATACAAGAAAACACAGCTAAACAGGTGAAGGAATTGAATGAAGCAATCCAAGACCTAAGAATGGAAGTAGAAACAATAAAGAAAACACAAATGGAGGCAAACCTGGAAATGAAAAACCTAGGAAAGTGGTCAGGAATTACAGATGTAAGTATCACCAACAAAATATAAGAGATAGAAGACAGAATCTCAGGTGTAGAAGATAACAGAACTCTGGGAGGTTCACCTGGATCCCATAGCCTTGAAGACCAGCCTCATAGCACTGAACATGAGCTGTCCCTGTCCCCAGAACCTTGTCAGGCACCCTCTGTTGGGGAGGTCTTGAGATTGACACAACTGTGAAAGAAAATTCAAACCATAAAAAAAGCCCTCACCCAAAGCATCCAGGAAATTCAGGACACAAAGAAAAGAATCCAAGAATAATCATTCAGAAAGGAGGAGAAGGAAGATTCCCAGCTCAAAGACCTGAAAATTTCTTCAATAAAATCATAGAAGAAAGCTTTCCAAATGTAAAGAAAGAGATGGCTATTAAGGTACAAGAATCCTATAGAACACCAAATAAATGGGACCAGTAAAGAAAATACTCCCATCACGTAATAATCAACAAACTAAACACACATAACAAAGAAAGAATATTAAAAACTGCAAGGGGAAAGGGCCAGGTAACATAAAATGGTAGACCTATCAGAATTACTCCAGACTTCTCAACACAGATGATGAAAGCCAGAAGAACCTGTTCAGAGGTCATGCAGACTCTAAGAAAATGCAAATGCCAGTGCAGGCTACCATAACCAGCAAAACTCTCAATCCAAATAGATGGAAAAACCAAAATAGTCCAGAAAAAAAACAAATTCAAATAGTATCTATTTACCAATAAATCCCTACAGAGGATCCTAGAAGGAAAACTCCAACACAAGGAAGATACCTGCACCAAAGAAAGTAAAAGGTATCAAGCATCTCACAGCAAAGCCAAAAGGGGAGAACCACAAGCACATAAAGCTGCCTACAAAAACAAACATATCAGGAACTAACAGTCACTTTCTTTAATATCTCTCAATATTAATGGACTCAACTCACCTATAAAGAGACATAAGCTAACAGACTGGATATGCAAACAAGATCCAGCATTTTGCCGCATACAAGAAACACACGTAAATAACAAAGACAAACACTATCTCAGAGTAAAAAGATGGAAAAAGTTCTTTCAAGCAAATGATCCCAGGAAACAAGCAGAAGTTGCCATCCTAATATCCAATAAAATAGACTTTCAACCAAAAGTTATCAAGGGGGACGAAGAAGGACACTTCAAATTCCTCAAGCTGAAAATCCACCAAGAGAAAAATCTCAATTCTGAAAATCTACACCCCAAATGCAAAAGCATACACATTCATAAAAAACACTTTACTAAAGCTCAAAACACATTGAACACATTGAAACCCACACAATAATAGTGAGATACTTCAACACCCCACTCTCACCAATGGACAGGTCATTGAAACAGACACTAATGGAAAAAAAATGCAAAGAATCAACAAACCAAAAGCTGGTTCTTTGAGAGAATCAACAAGATAGATATATCCTAGCCAAACTAACAAAGGCAAAGAGGCTGTATCCAAATTAACAAAATCTGAAATAAAAAGGGAGACATAACAACAGAAAGAGAGGAAATTCAAAAAATCATCAGATACTACTATAAATGTGTATATTCAATAAAATTGGAAAATCTAGACAAAATGGGTGGTTTTCTAGACAGATGCCACATACCAAAGTTAAATCAAGAACAGGTAAACTATCTAAACAGGCCCATATCACACAAGTAAATAGAAGAAGTCATTAAACACTTCCCAACCAAAAAAAGCCCAGGGCCAGATGGAATTAGTGCAGAATTCTACCATACATTCAAAGAAGACCTGATACCAATTTCCCTCAAACTATTCCATAAAATAGAAAGAAAAGGAACACCGCGTAACTAGTTCTATGAAGCCATAATTACTCTGATACCTAAAACACAAGGACCCAACAGAAAAAGAAAACTTCAGACCAATCTTGCTTATGAATATTGATGCAAAAATACTCAATAAAATTCTTGCAAACTGAATTCAACAACACATCAAAGCCATTATTCACCATGACCAAGTAGGCTTCACCCGAGGGATGCAAGGTTGGTTAATATACAAAAAAATATTAACATAATCCTCCATATAAACAAACTGAAAGAACAAATCCCATGATCATCTCCTTAGATGCAGAAAAAGCATGTGACAAAATACAATACTGCTTCATGTTAAAAGTATTGGAGATGAGCCGGGCATGGTGGTGCATGCTTTTAATCCCAGCACTCGGGAGGCAGAGGCAGGCAGATTTCTGAGTTCGAGGCCAGCCTGGTCTACAAAGTTTCTGGACAGCCAGGACTATACAGAGAAACCCTGTCTCAAAAAACCAAAAAAAAAAAAAAAAAAAAAAAAAAAAGGAAAAAAAAAGTATTGGAGATATCAGGAATTCAAGCCCATACCTAAATATAGTAAATGCAAACCAACAGCCAATATCAAATTAAATGGACAAATACTTGAAACAATCCCACTGAAATTGAGAACAAGACAAGGGTGCCCACTCTCCCCATATTATTCAATATAGTACTAGAAGTGTTAGCTAGACAATAAGACAACAAAAAGAGATTACGAAGATACAAATTGGTAAAGAAGAAATAAAGGCATCACTATTTGCAGATGATATGATAGTATATATAAGTGACCCCAAAAATTCTACCAGAGAATTTCTCCAGCTGATAAACAACTTCAGCAAAATGGCTGGATATAAAATTAACTCAAATAAATCAGTAGCCTTCCATTATACAAAAGATAAACAGGCTGAGAAAGAAATGAAGGTAAGAACTCCTTCACAATAGCCACAAATAATATAACATAGCTTGGGGTAACTCTAACCAAAAAAGAGAAAGACCTGTATGATGATAACTTCCTGTCTCTCAAGAAAGAAATTAAACAAAAATTCAGGTGACAGCAGATGCTGATGAGGATGTGGAGAAAGAGGAACACTCCTCCACTGTTGGTGGGATTGCAAGCTTGTACAACCACTCTGGAAATCAGTCTGGCGGTTCCTCAGAAAATTGGACATAGTACTACCGGAGAATCCTGCAATACCTCTCCTGGGCATATATCCAGAAGATGTCCCAAACGGTAAGAAGGACACATGCTCCACTATGTTCATAGCAGCCTTATTTATAATAGCCAGAAGCTGGAAAGAACCCAGATGCCCCTCAACAGAGGAATGGATACAAAAAATGTGGTGCATTTGCACAATGGAGTACTACTCAGCTATTAAAAGGAATGAATTTATGAAGTTCCTAGGCAAATGGGTGGACCTGGAGGGCACTCATCCTGAGTGAGGTAACACAATCACAAAAGAACTCAAATGATATGTACTCACTGATAAGTGGATATTAGCCCAGAAACTTAGTATACCTGAGATATAAGATACAATTTGCAAAACACATGAAACTGAAGAAGAACTAAGACCAAAGTGTGGACACTTTGCCCCTTCTTAGAATTGGGAACAATCACCCATGGAACGAGTTACAGAGACAAAGTTTGGAGCTGAGACAAAAGGATGAACCATCTAGAGACTGCCATATCCAGGGATCCATCCCATAATTAGCCTCCAAATGCTGACACCATTGCATACACTAGCAAGCGTTTGCTGAAAGGACCCTGATATAGCTGTCTCTTGTAAGACTAGGCCGGGGCCTAGCAAACACATAAGTGGATGCTCACAGTCAGCTATTGGATGGATCACAGGGCCCCCAATGGAGGAGCTAGAGAAAGTATCCAAGGAGCTAAAGGGATCTGCAACTCTATAGGTGGAACAACAATATGAACTAACCAGTACCCCAGAGCTCTTGACTCTAGCTGCATATGTATCAAAAGATGGCCTAGTTGGCCATCACTGGAAAGAGAGGACCATTGGACTTGCAAACTTTATATGCCCCAGTACAGGGAAACGCCAGGGCCAAAAGGTGGGAATGGGTGGGTAAGGGAGTGGGGGGGAGGAGAATGGGGGACTTTTGAGATAGCATTGGAATTGCAATTGAGGAAAATATGTAATAAAAATATTAAAAAAAGAACTGAAAAAGAAAGAAAGAAAGAAAGAAAGAAAGAAAGAAAGAAAGAAAGAAAGAAAGAAAGAAAGAAAGAAAGAAAGAAAGAAAAGAAGATTGCAGAAAATGGAGAAATCTCCCATGCTCATGGATTGGCAGAATTAACATAGTAAAAAATGACCATCTTACCAAAGGCAATCTATAGATTAAATGAAATCCCCATCAAAATCCCAACATAATTTTTCAAAGACTTGGAAAGACCAATTTTCCAATTCATCTGGAAAGGCAAAATACCCAGAATAGCAAAAACAATTTCTAACAATAACGAAACAACTGGTGGAATTACCATCCCTGACCTCAAGCTTTACTACCAAGCAATAGTGATTTAAAACTGCATGGTATTGGTACAGAGACAGACATGTTGATCAATGGAATAGAACTGAAGACCCAGACATAAAAGTACACACTTACTTGACCTTTGACAAAGATGCTAAAACTATACAATGGAAAAAAGAAAGCATCTTCAATAAATGGTACTGGTCTAACTGGCTGTCTGTATGTAGAAAATTGAAAATAAACCCATTTTTGTCACCTTGTACAAAGCTCAATTACAAGTGGATCTAGGACCTTAACATAAAACCAAATACACTGAATCTAACAGAAGAGAAATTGGGAAAGAGCCTTGAAGACTGAACCATTGTAGTTCTGTGTAGTCTCCCCCAGCCTGAAGCAGGTTGGTACAGACCAGGCTGCCACTGAAAAGGGGCCACCTGCGGTGCAGCTTTCTGACTTGGCTGGCTTCTTTTGACTGGCTCCTTTTTAAAGTGACAACTACCCTGCTCTCCTGCCACCTGCCAAGAGGCTGAACCTGTTTTCCTGAGAGATTCCCCAATAAGCGGCCAGCCTGGAGACCGGAGTGCTAATGAAATATCTCCAGGTATCAAGTGTGGAAGAACCTTTGTCTTGGCTCCATTATTTCTCTCGACCATCTAGTTTCTCTCTTTTCAGCCCCAGCCTGCCTCCCAGGAGTACCCCAGTTCTTGAAAGCCTCAGGCCAGCTTGCTACAGTTCTGTTTAGGAAATTTCCCCCTATGCCAAGAGGGAAATTTCCTAAACAGAACTACAATAGTTCGGTCTTTAAGATTAAGAATTGATAATTGGAACCTCATGAAACTGGAAAGTTTCTGTTATGTAAAGGACATAGTCAATAAGACAAATCAGCAACCTACAGATTGAGAAAAAAATCTTCACTAGTCCCTCATCCAATAGAGGGCTAATATCCAAAATATATAAAGAACTCAAGAAGCTAAGCACCAAAACAAACAACCCAATCAAAAAATGGGGTATAGAACTAAACCAAGATTTCACAACTGAGAAATCTCAAATGGCTGAGAAGCACCTAAAGAAATGTTTGAAGTCCTTAGCTGTCAGAGAAATGGAAATCAAGATGACCTGGAGATTACAGCTTACACCAGTCAGTATAGCTAAGATCAAAACCTCTAGTGACAACACTTGTTGTTGATGATGTGGAAAGAAAGGAACACTCCTCCATTGATGGTGGGATTGCAAACTGGTACAACCACTCTGGAAATCAGTCTGGAGGTTCCTAAGAAAACTGGAAATCGACCTACCTGAAGACCCAGCTATTTCACTCTTTGGAATATACTCAAAAGATGCTCCACCATGCTTTAGGGGCATGTGTTCCACTGTGCTCATAGCAAACTTATTTGTGATAGCCAGAAGCTGGAAACAACCCTGATGTCCCACAACACAAGAATGGATACAGAAAATGTGGTTCATTTACACAATGGACTACTACTCAGCTATTAAGAACAAGGATATCCTGTGTTTTGCAGGCAAATGGATGGAACTAGAAAATACCATTGACTGGTGATGAAGATTATTAGTAAGATAAATTAAATGAATCTCCTGCAGAAACTCATGTTACTGATGGTCACTCTAATTTTGTGTGAATTTCTTCTGATCTTTCTCTAGTGAGCTTCTGGGCAATGATTGTCAACCTGTGGGTCACAACCCATTTGGGGGTCAAATGACTCTGACACAGGGGTGACCTGAGACAATCACAAATGGCAAATATTTACATTATCATCCATAACAGTAACAAAATTACAGTTACGAAGTAGCAACAGAAACAACTTGGGGACACCACAACATGACTTACTGTATTGAAATCACAGCATTAGGAACCACTGCTATAGAGCAATCATTTGACAGTAAAAACAGATCATGCATCTGTCTTACTACACATTCACTTTTTCCCCTTTTCCTTTTTACACGTCTCTCTTGGTATGTGGTGGTTAAATAGAATTGGTTCTACCATATGGGTTCCTATGATCAAGCAGTTAGTCATTCTTCACATTAGATCATTTTTACCTGCTGATTCATCTTGCTAGACTGTTTTCAAACTTCGGACTCAATAACTTATGAATGAAATCAGGCAACTTCGTTTCTACATGTTTTGACTCATATTAAAATGGCTATTTTTTTTTCAATTTCTCCAGAATTTGACATTTTCCCAAGAACTGGCTCCCTGATATTTTCATACACACTGTTTTCAAATTCATTTAATGCTGCTGTCTCTCTCTGAGAACTTCATTTTCACCTAAACATAGTCCTCATTTTTCTTCATCATATACCCATTCATATTCTCTAACTTTAGTGACAATTTTTCTTAGCACTCAAAGCAAACAAAGAAATAAATAAACAAAAACACAATAAAAAACAAAAACAAACATAAAGGAAATGAATCCAAACCAAAATAAAAAAATAAAAAAAAAACAAAAGAAAAGATTTCTCTAGAAAAAAAGTTATGTTTAAAATGTAATAACATTTAATTTAATTTTTTCAGCTTCTTCTAGAAACGTAGCATGTTATCTGATAGCACCTTATGTTTGCTGTAATATGTAATGTCAGTTTTCAAATTGACTGATGTTAGAATCACATGGGTATTGGTATGTGTATATATGTATATACACAGATGTCATATTACATGTCATATAAATGGCATATATTATATTTTAATTAGGTTAATTGATGTAGGAGATATGCCTATTGTAGACTGCACCACTCCAGAGGTAGAAAACTCTTAATTACATCAGAGTGGATTAGTTGAATTGATCAGCAGAATGCATGCATTGCTCTTTTCACTCTAGAATAATATGAAAGATGATTGAAGTACCCGATTCCCTTATTTTGCCTCAAAAATGGACTATAGTGGGGAACCGAGAGTTATAATTAAGCCTTTTCTCCCTTCAGTCATTTTAATCAGTTTATTTTATCACAGACTGAGAAAAAGACATGAAGACTCTTATCCTTTTCAACCTAAGTTTTATCTATCCTTTGTGTTTCAACTGTATGCTTTATCTCTTCCAAGATGAATGCGCTGACAATATGGAGATATGATGCTCCATTTCTATTAAATTACATTAATCACAAGGATTTTCTTTATTTTTACTTGTATTAGTATATCAATTTGGGAGTCCTAATTTTGGGCTGTCCAATTCTTGTGTGTATACATAATATCTTCTAATGTGATATAAGATCAGAGAGGAGTCATTACACATCCTTCCAATTTCACATTGTACTCTATATTTTCTTCTGTGATTTCTTACAAAATTATTCTTCAATAGTAACAATTCAATTACTTTTTTGAAAATAATAACAGAAAAATGATCTAAATTAAAAAATAAATACAATGGTTAAAATTTAAAATAAGTTTTTGCAGCTTAGGTTGATTTGAAAATAAACTTCTAAATACTAACGTATCCACTTTAATTCACTGAGCACTGATGAATGATGAGCAACACCATTTATAACATTACGTCTGCATTTATTTCATTGTATAACAAACTTCCTAAATTTCTGTTCCTCACATATCAGTCATTTATTACCTATTAATTTATTTACTTAATATTTGTGAGATTTTCACACAATGCATCTATAGCATATCCACTTATTTCTTCTAAATCTTCCCTATAACACACCACTTCACCCTCCCATTTCTTCCCACACAACTCATTTTTGATAGCTCCTTATGGCTTTTTTTCCTCCTCGCTGTCCTCCTCCTCCACCCTCCTCTTATCTCCCATTTCCAGTTTGTCTTATTTTGCCTAGTTAGCCTTTGCAGCTAGTCATGGCATGTTGGTTGACCTGCTATTATAGAAATTCTCTCTCTCTCTCTCTCTCTCTCTCTCTCTCTCTCTCTCTCTCTCTCTCTCTCTCTCTCTCCTCTCTCTATCCCTCTCTCTTCCAGTAGCTCTCAAAAACCATTGGTTAGGGATATGATTTCCTACCTGTCTTCTCTTTGCCTTGGCTAGAATTTTGTGTGGTTAGAGCTTTTGCAAATCTTGTACCTGCTGCCAAAATCATTGTGAGTTCATACCCATAACTGGCTTATCCGGTCCTGGAAACATAGTTTTGTTGATGCTATCAATCACTTCAGACTCTTTACAACATGGCTTCAATTTTTTTTTCCTTGATGACCCCTGAGTCTTTGAGGAGGGCATATGATATGTATATCTCAAAATCTCATTTCTATGGGTCATGAATTTCACAGGTTCTTCTAATGAACTGTTTTATTTGGCTAAAATCAAAGTACTAGTCAGCCACAATCTCACCTACATATACTTCCTTTTAAAGCTCACAGATTTGTTAGTCAACTCTATTCCTTGGTCCTATGATAGAGGATGCAATTTACTACTGAATATTCCATCTACTCCTGGCATTCTGTTGTTGTGGTTGTTTTATTTTGGTTTGGTTTTGTTTTGTCTTTTTCAAGACAGGATTTTTCTGTGTAATTTTGTCTATCCTGGAGCTCACTCTATACCAAGCTGGCCCTCAGTTCAGAGATCTTTCTGCCTCTGCCACTGCCTTTGGGATAAAAGGCATGAACCTCCCACACCTGGTGTATTTTCAGTTCTTAAAGATAACTAACATTCCTTGCTGCTTAGCCTTCTCCACTATTTTCTGTTTACTCCTATAAGACCCAAAGGAACCAGAGGCTGTTGATAACATCAATATTGGACACTAATGGACTTTTGTACCTGTTGAACTTATAACTCACTAAATTTACAGTTATTTTATGACTGAGAAGGAACAATTTTCACATTTAATTCAAGCTATTTACACAAGGGGAAGCAAATTTTGCTACTTATACATGCAGAATAATAATATTTATATATTAGTTCATTAAAATGAGGAAACCTGAAAATATAATTAATATTCCTAAAATTGCTTTATAATACCTTTCACTCTGAGACTGAGGCTTAAAATAAGTTAATTTTGAAATTCATAAGTACCAATTCATTTTTATTTTTTATTCATAACACTTACTTCTATGCTTTCCCTCAAAAATAATATTTTTAGATTAAATTTAGTCTGCTTCCATAAATTGTAAATGAATAGTATGCTCATCATATATTTGGGACTAAAGAAATTACTTCATTACTAATTAAATAAAGAGAAAAGTTAGAATATTTTAGTATTTCCAAATGCAATGTACAAAGAAAATCTTGGTCACTAAATATAGCATTGTTTTAAATGACAAGTGATCATGTAGCAATTTAAAAATTCTCCCTTGACTACTTTATTAAAATGATGAGAGCAAAACAACTTATGGGAAACGTATAGAAATCCATGAAGAAAGGGTTTCCAGCCGCTGTGTGTCATGTGAACAGTACACACCATCCTGCCTTTACCTCGCCAGGTCTTCACCTTCAGGAGAAAGGGATTCTTGTTTGAAGAATTTGTTGCGTGTTCTGCCACTCATAGAAAAGTCTATCAAAGCCTCTGTGTAAAGGAGGGCTAAAGGAGTGTTACTTAATCACCAGGACACTTTAATCTCAATTTTAAAGAAGCACATTAGCTATCTTTTTAAAAATTAGGACTCTCCCCTGGAAGATTCCCTCAGCTGTCAAGAATTTAGTACACTAAGTACACTTTTACTATGTGATTAATTAAATAAAAGAATGGTTTAAGTTTAAAGATGTTTTTTTCATAGATTCAATGCTTACCAGCATTCTTAACATCTTGAAAATGAATGATTTAATTACTTAAATTACTTAATGACTTAATAGAGATATGAATGAGTAAATCAATTTCAGAGATATTTACTAATTAGATGTTTTAGAACTTATGATAGAAATAACTATTATTTTTAAAGTGTACAAATTTCTATTGCATATTTTATGTTTGAGAATATAATATTTAATATTCCTTCTATACATGAGAATCTTTTAACACTTAATTGAATTTGTCATAATCAGCTGTCCATATAAAGGCTCATTCTTTTTCTATTTGTGGGGAAAAAACAGGTTAGAAGGTTGGGGTCCAGATCTTTATGACAAGAGAACCACCATCAGAAAAAAACATGTTATTAATTTTTTCTTAAGAATACAAAGAATAAGACAATAAAGAAATTTCACAAGAAAAAGAAATTCAGAGCAATAAATGAATTCTAAATCTACTTTTGCCCAGAAAGCATTTAAAAGTTTTATTAACTTAATATTCTAGTGAATAAGCCTGACTTGGACTAAGAGGAAGCTGAAAACAACAGAATACCAATAAATAAACCAAAAAAATTACAATAATCCATGCCCCTAATGTGTTGAGACTCCAAAGAATTGCCTCATAACTCTGAGAGGTAGTTCATCTCTTCCAAAAATTTTACTTGACATCCTACAAAACTGTATACTGTTAAAGTGGTTTAAACTTGTCCTAATTAATATTGCTGATCCACTCTTGGCAAAAGAAAATATATGCCTACCCATTACAAATGGCAAGCTTAAACTTTAACATTTCAAAGTTAAACTTTAACTTAGACACCAAGTTATTGCTGCATATAATATTTCAGTTTCAAGCCCCATCATACAGAGATAATTGAATATAACGAAAAATGTATCACACATTAAGAAAACAATACAAAAAGACTAAACTCTGTATTACAAAAGGATTCAGATATTTAAAAAAGCTATGTGCATAAACAAACAATGGAGAGCCTACCAGACTGTCAAACTATAAAACTCATCAGAGAAAATATGGAAACATTTTTGAAAATTTTTTAGAAAAATAACATAGTAGCAGAACATTTCCATAGCATTAAACTATTTTCAGAATAATAATAGTGTAATCTAGCCAAGATACTTTTCAGTAATTTATTAGTATGGACTAAACAAAGTAATTTTCTATTTCTATGTTTCTTTACCTTTGTGTATCAATACCCAATGTCAATGATTTTAGGAGATGGAGTCAATATATTTTGAAAAGAAAGTAGGGTTTATATCTCTATTGGAGAATAAAAGCAATATGAAATATCACTAGTGAAAATATTTCTATTGTTACTATCAAGACTGGTTTCATAATTCTCTCTCTCTCTCTCTCTGACAAGCAGTTGATTTTTAGAAAAAACTCAAAAGTGGTCTATGGTTGAACCAGTGAAACGGTTTGTTTGAGTATTGGGGATGGTTCAAAATGTGGTTAGCTCTTTTCTTTTAATAATGCATTTATTTCACTCTTTGTTCTTAGATCTTTATATGGTAAAAGAGTAAAGTAAAACTTATGATGAATTTTATTCCAATTCCATTCTATAAGTATTGTACAATAAATGGATAACTTTGAACACAAACTCCAATAAAGTCAATACTATTAACTCATGAAAGGCATTTGTTTTATTATATAAAATCAATGTAAGAGAAATAAGAGTTTCCAAATTAGCAGATGGGATAAAACATATGATGCAATAACCTATTACTTGTGAAGTTATATTCCATAAGGGATTACCTCCAAGGAATTTCCAAAATAATATTTATGCAGAGGTGAACATTGATTGCTTATCTCAGTTGCAAAGTTTGCAAGTTCCCAGAGAAAAAGCACATAGATTGTTTGACTGAATTGTTGTGGGGGGTTTAAAATTATGATTAAAAGCAATGTAAAAATAGAAACCATGTGCCTTCCTTTGGTTTGCTCGAAGGGAATGCTTTTAATTTATTTTTTTTTTTTTGTCTACAATGTCAATGAAATTAGAGTATATATTTTCTTCCAAATTGGTAGTGACAAATGAGGAATTAAAGGAATCAGCTTGTTATATTTATTAGGACTTTGGTGGGCATTTTAACCTAAACACTGAACATGTGTACAGACTGCATAACCAGGAGTTTTTGACAAGGAGTCCTGAGTAAGTCAAGATGGGCACTAAACAGTAGGAGCTGTTAATTCTGTGCATGTATGTAAATGTAGAGATAGCACATAAAAATGTAGGTACAGCATGCATATCACAATTAAAAACGTTTTGGTATTCGGAGTAGTGTGCTATGTCATGCTAGACTTCAGATAGAGTCAAAAAATTGACTTATAGAATTATTACAAATAAAAATAACCTGTCACTCAATTTTGTAAATAAACACAAGTATGAACTTGATTGTTAGCAAAAGATAATATCTGTTGTCATAAGATACACTGCATAATAATGGAACAAAAACATGTGAACAAATAACCAAATATCATTCCAATAATAAATGGATTCTCTGATGAAATTGAAAAAGATTAATTGGGTATTATAAGCCAGATGAATAGATCGGGGATAAAATGCATGCCATTGAATAGGAGGTGCAATGTTTATAAGAAAGCATAAATTTGCGGCATAAATAATTCAAATCTCTTAGCTCATAACTTTGCAGGTTCTAGTCCAAGATTGAATGGAAATATTACTTCATGCCCATGGTGGGAGAACAATCTTCCTGTATCATGATCAGGAAGAAAAAGAATGAAAGAAAAGACAGAAGCCTCACAATTTCTTCAACAATCTAAAACAATACAAAAACCACACAGCTAGTTTTCATGACCTCTGAATTTATACCTCCCAGTGAAATGTTGGTACATTAAAAATGAGATCAGGTTGGGATTTGCCAACAGCTACCATCCCAACTTGGAACCCCTGAGAGTTTAATCTTGGTAGGAAGTCTACAGTCACACAGCCTTTTGCTGTAAACATCAGGGAGGACTCCAAAGTTCCTAGCATTTGAACATACTACTTACATATAAACACTCATTCTTGAACTCCCTAGAAAAGTACTGCTGTTTCTCTTGAGCTTGACTTACATGGGTAAATCTTTGGCAGTCTTCCATGAATCAGTTGGTCTTGGGGTCCTCAATAGGCTGAGCCCAAGTCAATATATATATATATATATATATGTATATTCTGGACTTCTACTCAGAGACTTCTTTATTCCCTAGAAGGGTAAGATGATGTAGGCCATATGAAGGGTATGGGATTTATTCAAAGTGCCATAAGACGTCAACATGGAGAGGTTTATGAGGTTTGGCTGTGTCTAATTTATAGTTTTAGTAAAAGAGATGCCCCAGTTACACTGTGTTTTATAGAGTGCTGTCATTTGAGAAGGTAGAGTACAAGAATAGAAATGAGGATACCAATAAGAGATCATGGCAATATTTCAGAAAGGTGGCCTGAATACACACAGCAGAACTGCAGATAAAACTAAGAAGACAGAATTATTCTGGCAGAAAACAGCAACAACAACAAGAATTCTGCCTCCATTTCCCCTACAATAGCAACAGAAACAAAATGAGCTCGTCTTCTGAAGGGAAGCAAGGAGAGGTGATGAATGATTAAGGAACACCTACAAAAGTTTTTGGTGTGAAGCCATTTGACTGATTGCATCATTAAAGGTTTAAGAAACATATTTGGGATGTTGGGCAAAAAGAGCATTTTTCACATCCACTCTGGGGATGTTACTTTTGAGATTCATATGAAACAAAAGAGTTAGTCTTAAAAATATTGAGTAAAATGTTCCAAGAAGAAAGTTAAGGGTCATCAACATCTATAAGTATAGAACATAAAAAAAAGGAAGGGTCGAGAGTCAAACAATCAGGCTTAGAGATGTCAACACAAAGCTTTCAAAGTCATTAGAAAGTTACTTACAAGCACTGAGTAAGAATGATGCTGTAAAGCTCAGAGATGGGTTGCTTTCAGAGAAAGAGAGCACTTAGTTCTGATGAATGCTCCAGAAAAGGAGCACAATCTAATTGCTAAACATCACTACCAAAATATCACTGAAGATAATGACAAAAAAATCCAAAACAAAACAAAACAACAACAACAACACCAGAAAGTGTGTGGAATATTTTGCTTTTTTATAGATATTATTTTTTATTGTTTTCTTTTGTTGTTTAAGTCATTCTTCGTTATTTTTTCATTCTTTAATATATTTTTATAGTCCAGTCCTTATCCCTCTTCTGATCTGCTATTTTACTATTCCTCATCCTATACCTTCTACCCACCCCATCATTTCCAAGAAGATGTCCCCACCCCACAACCCCACACGACCAGATATCCCTACTCCCTGGGGCCTCAAGTCTTTCAAGGGTTAGGCGCATCTCTCACTGAGGCCAGACCTAGTAGTCCTCTGCTGTAGATATGTTGGGGCCTTCATATCAGCTGGGGTAGGCTGTCTGGTTGGTGGTTCAGAGTCTGAGAGATCTCAGGAGGCCAGATTAGTTGAGATGGTCTTCCTATGGGGTTGCCCTCCTCCTCAGCTTCTTCAAGCCTTTACATAGTTTAACCACAGGTGTCCCCTACTTCTGTTATTGGATGGGTGTAAGTATCTGCATTTGACTCTTTCAGCTGATTAATGGGCCTCTCAGAAGGCAATCACGCTGGACTCTTGTTTGTAAGCATGCCATAGCATCAGTAATAGTGTCAGGCCTTGAGGACTAGCCTTGAACTAGATTCCAATTTGGGCCTGTTGCTGGACTTCCTTTCCCTTATGTTCCCCATTTTTTGTTCCTGCAGTTCTTTCAGACAGAAACAATTCTGGGTCAGAGTTTTTGACTATGGGATGGCATTGACCCTTGATGCTCTGTTTTTCTGCTAGAGGTGGACTCTACAAGTTCCCTCTCTCCTCTGTAGAGCATATCATCCATCTAAGGTCCCTCCCTTTGAGTCCTGAGATTCTCTCACCTCCCAGTTCTTTGGTTCATTCTAGAGGATCCCCCCTCCTACCTCCTGAGGTTGGAGGTTGCATATTACCATTTATTCTGCTGGCACTCCGCACTTCATTCCATTCCCTCCAAAACCTGTTCATGTTCCCTTTTTCCCTTCCTGTCTTCTTTCCCACTCCCACCCAGGTTTCTTTTTCCCTCAGGCCCCCAACTCCCCATGGTTGCTTTGTTCTCCCTCCCAAATTGGATTGAGGCATCTTCACTTAGGCCCTTTTGCTTGTTAACCTTCTTGAGTTCTATGGATTGCATCCTGGGTAATCTGTACTTCTTTGTCTAATATCCACTTATTAATGAGTACATACCATGCACGCCCTATGTTCTATTGTTTATGCTTTAAAATTTTCTAAACTTGGGTATTTTAAAGCAGCTATTTTAATTTTTTATTTCTTTCTTTTTCTTCTAAAATTATGGGAAATTTTATTTTCAATCAATTGCCACAAATGCTTGTGAGTGAATTAAATATGCATTGCATTTTTCTCTCAAGAGAATGATGAACCAATTTTGTCAACTCACTTCTACTCTGACAGCATTTGCTTTCTTATGGCATATGCCTTCATCCTTTACTTTCTTCGTTGAAACCCGAATGAGACTTCATGAAAGAATTCTCTGTGTCCATTTATAGAATGAAGAGGGATGAACTGTAAAGACCCCTCTTCTACTCTTAATACCAAGCACTTTTTTCATCCTAATGCCCCTGGCTAGCCTTTGACTTCCAAATTAACTGTCTTTCTCTTGGTCTCCCTGAGTTGTGAATGATCTTCACTTCTGCACTCATTCTCTGGTTTGCTACTGACTTGTTGTTCAATAGAGAAACATGGCTGATGCTCTTTCCTAGTTTACGTTCTTCTCAACACCATTATTGTAATGAAAACCTATCTATTTCTCTTAGAGCATTGTTTGTGTGATAGTCTCTCTATAACTGACAACTCAGGCCTTTCCTTTCCAGCTTAGTTTAGGCTGTAATGATTAGAAATTTTAAAAACTAAGCATCACAGATGTGACAGAGCTCTTTTGCTCCTAAATAATTTATGTCATTCAACATTTGGGTCTAAGAAAATCTTCATAACAAAATGACAAGCAATTAAAACTTTTGTAGCATGGGGTAATAGTCATATATAGATTCAAAAACCTGAAACAAGGAATCCACATGTTGTTTTCATTAAAGATTAGTTAGATTGGTCAAATCTTTTACTTTATTATAATATAACTTTGTGTGAGTATTTGTAAAAATACAAGTATTAGGGAAAAAAGAAAGTAATAAATAAAAAATGCATCCATATTTAGTTGGATGTTACAAATATCAGGTGTCTTGAGAATGTTCATCCATTTTTAGTTGGACATTATGATGTCAGGTGTCTTGAGGATGCTCATATTACTGCCTTTTTTGTCTGAACAATGTAAGGCTAAGACTTTAAAATAGGATATCCATGCATAGGATAAATTCTTTTGCAGACATATTTGAACATGGAATAAGTATTTTAGACATCCGATTAAAATATGTGATCATGAATAAAAAAAGGATGGCTTCTCAGGTAAAGTGCTTAGTATAAAATCATGAGGTTCAGAGTTTGAATCCTTATTGTCCGTATGATGTCAGTTGGTCATCGTGGCCCACCTGTAATTCTAGCACACAAAGGGTACGGACAGATAATGGATTAGCAGAATTTGATTATTAGTGAGAGACTGTGTAATGTGTAAATATTTAAAGTAGAAAAACTAAGACAATTAACACAACCTTTGGGCACCGTATTTACACACACACACACACACACACACACACACACACATGTGAACATTCACAAATGCATTCATACATTTAAAAATATGATTTGGTGCATTGTTTTTGAAACAAGGTTATGAGGCCAGAAATATTCTGTGAATTGTATGATCAAAATCATAATGTTGAAACTACAACAAAAAACTCAAGATATTCACAACTTTGCCAGGTGAACCGTCTTTGAGAAACTAAGGCTTGAGGAGAGAAGATATACTTTTAACTAATTCCTTACATAGATAATCAAAAGAAGCTGCAGGTCTATTTTAGGGAGCTAAAGACAACTGCATATAGAATTTTTGAGATTCCTTTTAAAATTTGTTACAAACAAATTCCAAACTCCTATACTAATTTCCTCCAATTTATCCTCCAACACAGCAAATACTTCAGAGAATACACTGCAGAAATAATGGACACAGAAAACCTGGGAACCTGTCTTGGTCAATCAAGTCAGACAGAAAACAGATAGTGTATTCAAATGGGAGACTGAAGAGAATTTAACACACAGATACTTTACAACTGGTAGCCAAGGGTAAGGGAGCAAAAAATGATGAAGTAGCAACAGGAGAAGGGTCAACCATGACCTGGCCTGGACCAGAGTCCACAGAGAGAGCTGTAGGTCGAAAACAAGGGTTGTTTTTCAACAATTACAGGTTTAGGCAGGAAAACACAGCCAAGGTTAAACCACGAGTACAAACAAAAAGAAAATTACCAGAATCCCACTCTTTCTTTTTATAATTTCCTATCAATGTCCATACTCCCCATACCAAATTAGAAGCCAGGGAACAAGGCATACGGTGATAAAGTCACACAGGATTAGCCTCCTTATGTGACTACTGGCTGAGTAAATAAACATAGTGTGGGAAAAAAATGGAAAGACAGCACTATTCCAAAGTAAAGAAATGACAATTTTCAGTGAATTACAAGGATGTCAGAAATGTAGGTGACCTCATACATTGGTCATATTATCAAGAGATTTATATAATTTAACATTCAAAGTATTATATGTGAGTGGGAAGAGATGATAAATAAATGACACATTTAAAATATACATGCTTATCAATAACTTCATTTTGGCAAGAATTCTTGGTTATGTAGACAGGTATATTTGTCCAGCATTCTTAAATTTTCATTTAATCAAGAATAATGTTTATTGCTGGGGAGAAGGCTCACAGAGGAAAGAGATTTCCTTGTAAGTAGGAGGACCTCAATTCAATCCCTAGAATCCAGCAGGGAAAGCCAGGTGTTGTGGATCATGATTCTAATCCCAGCACTGAGATGGCAGAGGTAGATGGATTGATTGATCACTGGGCATGCTGGCCAGCCAGCCTATCTTACTGGATGAGCTCCGAGCCAATAAAGGACATCAAAAAATTGCAGAGAGTGCCTAAGGAACTCTCAATGCTATCCTCTTGTGCACTGGTGTGTGTGTTTCTCTTCCTTCCTTCCTCTCTCTCTGCCCTTCCCTCCTACCCTCCATAACTCTTGCTCGCTCACTGTGTGCTCTGTCTCTCAATATTTTGCATTCTCTCTCTTTTGCATTCTCTCTCTCTTTCATTCTCTCTCTCTCTCCCTGCCTATCTCTGTCTCTGTCTGTCTCTGTCTGTCTCTCTGTCTCTATCTCTCTCTGTCTCTGTCTGTCTGTCTGTCTGTCTGTCTCTCTCTCTCTCTTTCACACACACACACACACACACACACACACACAAAGAATAACATTCAGATAAAACCGGCAAAAAAATCTTATATTGTTCTTGTGGCAGGATGGACTCTTATCTAGCCTAAATCGATATAAATGCTTCAAGTCACATTAATGGTTAAAATGTCTAGAATCCACATTTAAGAAAAGACAAATTAACTGTTTTAGATAACATAATATATAAATATTATTGCAACAAATTGAATTAAAATAAGTAGGCAGGTATTTTGACTTTTACCTTACAGTATCATCAAAGTAAACATGGGGTGGGTGAGAGAGCTCAGAGGTCAAAAGCACCAAACCTAACAACATGACTTTAATCCTGGAAACCTATACGTTGGAACACACACACACATTAAAATGAAGCCGATGTTTTTGTCTTTCTGTGCACCCTCTTGTCATGAAACTATGTGCTGCAGTGTAGCTTGAATCCATCAACAAAAATAGCTGTCTGATTTTGAATGTTTCGACCATCAGATTGTGAACTTAATTAAATCTTTCGTCATAAACTACAGTGACTCATTGCATGACACAGATACTACAACTATTCAGAAACAAAATCCTAATGAGATGCTAGTAAGATGATGGTGGCTAAAGGCAGTTGCTGCTCAAGGCTGATAACTCAGATTTGACCCCAGGAACCCACAGTGGGAGGAGAGAACCCATTTCTGAAAGTCTTCTGATCCACCCTATTCCCTGACTATAACATATCTGCCATAGCACACACATGCCCTCCTCCAAATAAAACCATAAAAAAATGATCTGACTATGTAGTGTGATGCAAACAGGTTCTCTTAAGCTTGTAAGTAGACTGTGTTCTTGCACAGGCACTGCAAATCCAGGATCAAGGCTGAAGTTTTAGCATCTCTAATGCATCTCTAATACAGAGAAGGGTGAATGGAATTCTGACATTAAGAGTTTATTCATTTAGATTAAGATTCTTCTGCAGTTACAATTGTCAGAATAAACTAATGTTTAATTGTAATGTAGCCTTAAAATATTTTATAGTAGAGGTTGCTTGTTGCAGACAGCGATAATGAAGAAACAAGTGATCTCACTGAAGTGAGGTAGCCCCTGACTGAAGGACAAAGACAACAGCCTGCACAACATAGGATGTGTGACGAATGGTAATGGGCAGCAGATTTCCTCTGCGATACAGTTTTCAACAAAATCAATTCTTGTTGGAGCAATGAGTGAAATGATGACAGTTTGAAATCCATGGCTTGCCAAGTACTGTCAAGTGTATTATTATCGCAAGCCTAATATCTGAGCATATTCACCCACAGGCGGCAACTAATCTTTGCTTAAATGTACCATAGTCAATTCTGGCTATGCAAAAGGGAATGGAGAGACACAGGAAATGGTCTCAGTAAATTATCTTGAATTGTCATTCACACTTAGGCCCTGCCAGGGCATCCTGATTCATATTGTCATGGCAACAAATATTTTAAAAAGAACAAAGATCAAACATATTCTTCTTTATTTTGATTAACCATGGGACAGTGTAGGAAAGAAAAGGTGGAATTTAATATTATTTTAATTGGCATGAAAAGTTTTAACAATTTATTTTCTTAGGAATTTGTCCTTGTATGAATTAAATATCCTTCACTTTTACCAAGAGGAACATTTATTTTTCTTTTAAGAAATGTGGTTATAGAATAACAATTTGTCAAGCTTCAGAGAAATAGAAATAAATCTGATTAATTTCTCTGACCTTAGGAAATTCATGATCTATTATGAATGAACGACTTATATTTACAGTCAAGGTAATTATAATGCAATGCTTATGCTATAGTATATATACAGATTTCTATGAAGGCAAATTAAAGCATGTTGTTAATATTGTTTGTGAATTTAGACAGCCCCAAAGAATACATGAGATTTTTGTAAATAGTGATTTTATAAATACACTTTTAAAAAATATATAATGTAATAGCTTTTATGTTTAGAGTCATCCAGAGATTTGCTACTACTGATAACAATGTAAGAGAATATAAATATGTATTAAAGAACCTTACATGTAACTTTTCATATAATTATGAATACAGAATTCATTGAATAAAAACTAAGAAGACTGAGGTTTGTTTTGTTTTGGCTTTGCTTTTGGATTTTCAAGACAGGGCTTCTCTGTGTAGCTCTGGTTGTCCTTGAACCTGCTCCATATACCAGGCTGTCCTCAAATTCAGAGATCCTCTTTCCTCTGACTCCTGTGTGCTGATTAAAGGCATGTACCACCACCACCCAGATAATAATATGTAATTTTTACAATAAAAATACTGCTTTCTCTTTTAGAACATACCATGAGTATATTCAATAATATGTACCAAAATATGCTTTCAAATGTGCCATAGAAAACTATACACATTATTGGATATATTTTGATATTTGATATATTTTGATAGTTTATGTAAATGTTGCATCAAAAATAAATTGATATTTTGTAGCAAAATCCAATGAAATAAATTTACCTGGCTTTTCATAGTTTTGTTTATTTATTTAACATCTTGACTACAGTTTTCTCCTTTCTCTTCTCCTCCTAGTCCTTTCCCTTCCTCTTATCTCCCCTTTCTCCTCCTTGGCCTCTCTTGTTTACTTCTCCCTTCAGACAAGGGCTGGCTTCCTATGAGTATCAACCAGCTATAGCATATCAAGTGCAGTAACACTAGGTACTTTCTCTCCTATCAAGGCTTCACAAAACAATCCAGCAGAACAAGAGGGTCTCAAAGGCAGGTAAAAGAGTCAAAGAGAATTCCTGCTTTCACTGGTAGGAATCCCACAAGAATATCAAGCTACGCAACTGTAACATGCCCAGAGGACATAGGTCAACCCCACTCAGGCTCCGAGTGGTGGTTGAGTCTCTGAATCCTCATGGGCTCTAACAGGTTAGTTGATCCGTTGGCTCTTCTTGTGGTGTCTTTGCCCACTCTTGCTCCTACTCTCCGTCCTTCCCTCTTCCTCAGGACTCCCTAAGCTCTGCCTAATGTATGGTTGTGGATCTCTGCATCTGTTTTCATCAGTTGCTAGGTGAAGCCTCTGATAACAATTTTATTTGGTGCCAATCTATGAGTATAACAGAGTATTACTGGGAATCATTTTATTAACCAAACATAGTCAAATATGATCATTCATGTTTGCTTCCATCCTGCATCTTTGGACAGTCAAGTCGCTGGCTAATGGGAAGTCTTATAGGGTGAGAATTCTCTCATGGCATGGTCCTCAGGCTGGACCAGTTGTTGGTTAGCCACTCCGACAATTTCTGTTCTCCCTTTACCCAGCATATCTTATAGGGAGAAAAATTGTAGATTTTGTGACAAGGTTAGTGTTCCAGTCCTTTCACTGGAAGTATTGCCTGGCTACAGGAGATGGCTAGTTCAACCTCCATATTCCCTATTGCTAGGAATCTTAGCTAGGGTCATCCTCATAGATTCCCCAAATGTTCCATTGCCCTAGGTTTCTAACTTGTCCCTGAGGTGCCCCTTCATTTCAGTCATTATTTCCAGTGCCTCCTGAGCCTTTTTGGTTACTTAACTTCTTTGGACCCTGGCTGTCCATTACTTGATGTCTAATGTCTACTTGTAAGCAGGTATATACCATGAATGTCTTCTCAGGTCTGGGTTAGCTCACTCAGGATGATCTTTTCTAGTTTGAAGCCATTGCCTGCAAATTACATGATTTCATTGTTTTTAATAGCTATGTATATTCCATTGTATAAATGTACCGCATTCTTAAAAATTCAGTTCTTTTAAAAGACATCTGGCTGCTTTCAGAATTCCTGGCTATTACAAATAAAACTGCTACTAATATAGTTGAGTAAGTGGCCTTCTGGTATGGTGTATCCTTTGGGTATATGCCCAGGAATGGTCTTAAGGTAGATCGATCCCCCGTTTTCTGAGAAACTGCCATATTGATTTCCAAAGTGACTGTACAAGATTGCACTCCCAC
This sequence comes from Mus caroli, assembly GCF_978045245.1. NCBI lineage: Eukaryota > Metazoa > Chordata > Mammalia > Rodentia > Muridae > Mus > Mus caroli. Next base: position 81,007,068 of record NW_028227267.1, read on the forward strand.
CAGCAATGGAGGAGTATTTCCCTTGCTCACATCCTTGTCAGCATGAGCTGTCAACTTGTGTCTTTGATCTTAGCCATTCTGACAGGTGTAAGATGGAATCTTAGAGTCATTTTGATTTGCACTTCCCCAATGGCTGAGGATGTTAAACATTTCTTTAAGTACTTCTCAGCCATTAAAATTTCCTCTGTAGATAATTCTCTGTTTGTATCTGGACCTCATTTTTTGTTTGTTTGTTTGTTTGTTTTTGTTTTTCGAGACAGGGTTTCTCTGTATACCTCTGGCTGTCGTGGAACTCACTTTGTAGACCAGGCTGGCCTCGAAATTAGAAATCCGATTGCCTCTGCCTCCCACGTTCTGGGATTAAAGGCGTGTGCCACCACCGCCGGACTGGACCTCATTTTTTGATTGGATTTTTTTGTATGTTGATAGCCAGTATCTTAAATACTTTAAATACTTTACATATTTGGATAAATTCTCTCCCTCTGCCTTTTATTTAGTTTGGATAAGGCTCTGCCTATCATACTACTATTCTCAAAGAAACAATTCTTTATTTCATTAATTCATTGGATTGTTCTTTTTGTTTATTTTATTTCAGCCCTGAGTTTATTTCCTGCCATTACTTCTTTTGGGTGCACTTGCTTCTTTTTGTTCACGACCTTTAAGGGTGCTGTTAAGTCACTATTGTGAGATATTTTAAATTTCTTTATGAAGACACTGCTGTGAACTTTCCTTCTAGCACTGTTTTCATTTCAAAAGTCTGGAGGTGATTTGCATTCATTTTTATGGAATTCTAGGAAGTCTTTAGTTTATTTCTTCCCTTTCCCAGTGGTCACTGAGTAGAGAGTTGTTCAGTTTCCATGAGTTTGTAGGTTTTCTGTTGTTTCTGTTGTTGTTGAAGTCCAGCTTTAATCCATGATAGTCTGAAAAAGATACAAAAAGTTATTTCAGTTTTCTCTTTCTGTTGAGACATACTTTAGGACTTGTTTCATATGGGAGAAGGTTTTATGAGGTGCTGAGAAAGAGGTATAGCCTTCTATGTTTGGGTAAAATATTTTATAGATGGATTAGGTCCATTTGAGTCACACTATCTGTTAGTTTCATTATTTCTCTGTTTAGTTTCTGTCTGGGTGATCCTGTTCATTGTTGAGAGTGGAGTGTTGAAAATTCCCATTCTTGATGGATGGGGTTCAACATGTGATTTGTACTATTTCTTTTGCAAATATTAGTGCCTTTGTTTTTGGACCATAGATATTCAGAACTTGAACATCATCTTGGTGGATTTCCCCTTTCATGTGTATAAACTATCCTTCCCCATCTCTTTTGATTAATTTTGGTTGAAGGTATCTTTTATTAGATATTAGAATGGCGACACCACCTTGGGTCCATTTCCTTAGAAAAACATTTTCTGGAGTTTCATTCTGAGGGAAAAATCTATCTTTCTTTGATATTGAGGTCTATTTCTTGTATGCAACAGAATGGATCCTGTTTTCACATCCATTCTGCTAACCCTTATCTTTTTTTTATAGGGGAATTGAGTCCATTGATACTGAGAGACATTAATGACAAATTATTGGGAATTACTTTTATTATTGTTTCTAATGAGTGTATGTGTGTGTATATGCACTTTAATTCTTTTTTTTTCATTTTTTATTAAATATTTTCTTCACTTACATTTCAAATGCTATCCCCAAAGCCCCCTATATGCTCCCCCCCACCCTACCCACTCCCATTTCCTGGCCTTGGCATTCCCCTGTACTGGGGCATATGATCTTTGCAAGACCAAGAGCTGCTCCTCCCATTGATGGTCGACTAGGCCATCCTTTGCTACATGTGCAACTAGAGACACAGCTCTGGGTGGGTACTGATTAATTCATATTGTTGTTCCTCTTATAGGAACCCTTTATAGTTCTTTAGTACCCTTTAACTCCTTGGGTACTATCTCTAGCTCCTTCATTAGTGTCTCTGTGTTCCATCCAATAGATAACTGTGAACATCCACTTCTGTATTTGCCAGGCACTGGCACAGCCTCACAAGAGAGAGCTATATCAGGCTCCTGTTAGCAAAATCTTTCTGGCATATGCAATAGTGCCTGGGTTCAGTGGTTGTATTTGGGATGGATCCCCAGGTGGGGGAGTCTTTGCATAGTCCTTCCTTCTGTCTCAGCTCCAAACTTTGTCTCTGTAACGCCTTCCATGGGTATTTTTTTCCCCATTCTAAGAAAGAGAGAAGTACCCACACTTTGATCTTCCCTCTTCTTGAGTTTCATGTGTTTTACAAATTGTATCTTTGATATTCTATGTTCCAACTTGTAATAAGGACACATGCTCCACTATGTTCATAGCAGCCTTATTTATAATAGCCAGAAGCTGTAAAGAACCCAGATGTCCCCCAACAGAGGAATGGATACAGAAAATGTGGTACATTTACACATGGAGTACTACTCAGCAACTAAAAATAATAAATTCATGAAATTCTTAGGCAAATGGATGCATCTGGAGCATATCATCCTGAGTGAGGTAACCCAATCACAAAAGAATACACATGATATGCACTCACTGATAAGCGTATATTAGCCCAGAAACTTAGAATACCCTAGATACAATCTTTTGGTTTTTCTGGTGTGGAAGTATCCTTTGTTTCTTTGGTGTAGTTAACTTCATTGGGTTGGAGTATCCTAGTTTCTCCTGTAGGGACAGATTTGTGGATAGTTAGTGTTTAAATTTGGTTTTGTCCTAAACAACTTGTTTTCTCCATTTATGGTGGTGTGGTCTCTTGTAGTCTTCAAGGTATCTGTTTAAGCCCTTCTAGATTTGAGCATTTCTATTGAGAATTCAGTTGTAATTCTAATAGATCTGCCTTTTTACATTACTTAGCCTTTTTCCCTTGCAGTTTTTAATATTCTTTGTTCTTTACATTTAGGGTTTTGATTTTTATTTAGTGGAAGGCTTTATTATCTGCTCTATCCTATTTGGTGTTTTGTAAGTTTCATGTACTTTTATAAGCATCTCTTTCAGAGGTTAGATAAACTTTCTTCTATATCATTGAAAATACTTTCCTCTTGTAAATTTTGTCATTTGATTTTTAAAATACATTCAAGTTATAAATCATGTCTAATCATGCTGAACTGTAGAGCTTCTATTGTACCTTTATTTTAAGGAAAACCTGATAATAAAATTATCTTGTTTTTCTGAAGAAGAAGAAGAAGAAGAAGAAGAAGAAGAAGAAGAAGAAGAAGGAGAAGGAGAAGGAGAAGGAGAAGGAGAAGGAGAAGGAGAAGGAGAAGGAGAAGGAGAAGGAGAAGGAGAAGGAGAAGGAGAAGGAGAAGGAGAAGGAGAAGGAGAAGGAGAAGGAGAAGGAGAAGGAGAAGGAGAAGGAGAAGGAGAAGAAGAAAAGAAGAAGAAGAAGAAGAAGAAGAAGAAGAAGAAGAAGAAGAAGAAGAAGAAGAAGAAGAAGAAGAAGAAGAAGAAGAAGAAGAAGAAGAAGAAGAAGAAGAAGAAGAAGAAGAAGAAGAAGAAGAAGAAGAAGAAGAAGAAGAAGAAGAAGAAGAAGAAGAAGAAGAAGAAGAAGAAGAAGAAGAAGAAACTTTACTTTCTGGGCCTTTGAGCTGGAAATGTTCTGCTTCTTCTAATCATATATTCTTAGGTTTAGTCTTCTCATAGGTTCTCAGATTTCTGCAGGTCTTGAGTCAAGAACTTTTTGAATTGAATATTTTCTTTGTCTGATGAAACTCTTTCCTCTGTTGTAAATTAATGCCTGAGATTCTTTCTTCCATCTTTAGTATTCTGTTTGTTATACTTGAATACGAGGTTGGTATTCACTTGCCTAGATTTCTCATTGCTAATATTTGCTGAGTTTGTAGAGTAGTTTTGTTGTTCTTGTTGTTGGTGGTGGTGGTGGTGATTTTGTTGGCTTTTTGTTGTTTCTTTTTGTCATCGTCGTCTTTTTGTTGTTGTTGTTGTTTCATTTTGCTTTCTTTGGCTTTGATTTTTGGCATTCTTTAAGGGATTTATTGATTTCTTTAAATTATTTGTTTGCCTTTATTCATGATTTCTTTAAGGAATTTTCCCTCTTTCTTCTTTAAAGAGCTCTATCATCTTCATAAAGTTCTGTGTAAGGTTGTGTGTGTGTGTGTGTGTGTGTGTGTGTGTGTAATTGTGTGTGTTTCAGCTGCATTAAAATATCCAAGTCTTGCTCTCATAGGATAGTTGGACTCTGGTGCAGCATAATGCCCTGGCTATGTTTTATTTTGTTCTTACATTGACATTTAGACATCTGTTTTGGTGATGATTTTAGTTCTGTACTATCTTTGTCGGATGTGCATTTTTATTTCCTGGCTTTTGTTTTCTTTTTGGTCTTCTGGGCTTTGTGTCCTGGATTTCTGGTGGCCTGGTTGACCTCCTATCAACTAGGGAGATTCTGACCAAATTGAGGGATTTACTTCTTGCCACTTGCTTGTCCTTTTTTACACTGGAGGAGTGTGTGTGTGTGTGTGTGTGTGTGTGTGTGTGTATTCTTCTGACTGGTATAGTCAACACATGAATAGCTGGAGACTCTTCCTCTGACTGTTGTGGCTTGCACATGAGCATCTGGAGACTGCTAGACTTGGGGGCAGGGGCCTGATCACTGGACTAGAAGATAATGTAGGATAATCAGGGATGTAAAATAGATCTTTGGAAGTTTAGTTAAGGGTTGGGGTTGTTCATCTGGCAGGGGCTCACTCACCTAGACTTCTGACTAGTTTGGGTTCCACATGAAATAGACTTTTTGATATTCTAACCATGATCTTGAAAAGAAAATAATTAAATTGGATGACATTGTAACCTGAATCTAGTATTTTGACAGGATATTAAAAATAGTTGCACAAATTAACTTAATGAACAAATTAATACTGTTAAAATAGTCTTATTTATTTAAAATATACTTTGTTATACAGATAGCTTAGTAGTATTTTTTTGTCCCGAGTGCATTAAAGCTGACAACCAAAGACAGAGAAGAAAAGATAAACGAACATTCCCCCACAATTAATTTAGTCAAAGCATTATTAAGAATTTGGGGATAATCACTTCAGCACTATTCTTTCTTCTTGGGGATGTGAAGAAAAGTTCTGGGGAAGCCTCATGCACTAGAGTTGGGATTAGAAACTCATATAGCACACTGGAAATCAGGTTATATAATTCTCAAAAGCTAAGCATAGATCTGCCATATGACCCAGCTTTATCATTCCTTGACTTTTGCCCAAAGCTGACATACTATTTCACAAAATCATGATCAGCAATGTACAAGAGAAATTTTATTTATACTAGCTAGGAAATATAAGCTACATTAATATCCTTAAACTTATGACTGGATAATAACTCTTTGTTATATATAGACAATTGGATACAGGGAAGTGAAATGTAGTGGGTAGGGGGGAGAATAATTCTCCAAAAGAATAACAGGACAAGCATTATACAGGGGGATGGAAAAATAGGGGACTTCTTAACTGGCATGAGTGAAGGGAGAGCAGTAGTGAGGAAGAGGGAAAGAAGAACACACATGCATGTTACATAGATGCATATATATATACATATATATATATATATATATATATATATATATATATATATATATATTATATCATTTGGGCTGATAATGCTATCCCAGAGGGATGTAGACTAGGAGAACACAGAATTATCTCATTTTGAGTTGTTATCATGGAAGTCCAAGAGCTGTTCCACCCCAAACAATATGAACAATTGTCATTGTCCCTGTCTGCTTCCTAGAGTCTTTATATAAGTCCTTGTCAAAAGCACTAAGGAATTCAGATACAGGACTAGGAATTGGAACTGGAAGTGACCTCAGGGGCTATATGAGATGCCAAAAGGGAAATTATCCAGAGATCTACAGAGAGGAAGAACTACTTTTTCTCATGAATAAGCATATTTATTGTTTATCTAATAGCCAATGGCCAGTCTTAAAAACAAATCCATATTAGTAGTACTAAGTGGACTCAAGTTGTGAATACATATATATATATGTGTGTGTGTGTGTTCTATTAATATATTATCTTAAGAGAGAGAGAGAGAAATGGAAGTGATGGGATTGGGTTGGATATAGAAGGAGCTTGTAGGAGGATGAAATGAGGAATTAATATGATCAAAGTACATTGTCTGAATTCTGAAAGAATGAATGAAAAGTTAAAACAAAATTGAACATTTGAATCAGTACATAAAGCTTTGCTTTTCTATACACCTTACAAGTTAATTTGACAACTGGTTTTTATGTTCTTTCCTTAAAATTATTTTAGGAGTGTATACCTGAAGTTTGACGTTTATTGTAGAAAGAGAATTACTAAAAGGCTAAATTATTTACATCATAACATCATTAACAAAAGATGAGCATCCTGTTTTCTTACCACACATCATGAGTAAACTAACCAGTGAGGTCTATGGTAAGTTTCAGATTTAAAATTTAATCATTTGTCTGCTTCTATTATAAACAAACTTCAAATTAATATCCTTGAACAAAAATCTCAGAGGTATCTTGGTACTTAAAATAATAAAGAAGTATAAAACAGTATTTTTTTTTAGTTACATCAATCTTTTTAACTTTTAATCTCTTGTACATTGCATTTTGACATCAGTTTTGCTTCCCACTTCTCCTAGTCGCTCGTCTCACATTCTCTCTCTCCTGCATCAGCCTCTACTCTGTTGCTCCCCTCTCCAAAAATAAGAGCAGGACACACAGGAATAACCATCAACTTTGGCTTAGCAAGATATAATAAACCCTTATGGTCACAAACCCTTATGTCACAGCTTGATATGGCAACCTAGGAGAAAAATATCCCAAGCATGGACAAAACCATCAGCGAAAAACCCCATTGTAACTGTTAGAAGTCTCACAAGAACAGTAATCTGAACAATCTTTATTTTATTTTATTTTTTTTTATTACATCTTTTCCTCAATGATATTTCCAATGCTATCCCAAAAGTCCCCCATACCCTCCCCCCTACTTCCCTACCCACCCATTCCCATTTTTTTGGCCCTGGCGTTCCCCTGTACTGGGGCATATAAAGTTTGCATGTCCAATGGGCCTCTCTTTCCAGTGATGGCCGACTAGGCCATCTATTGATACATATACAGCTATAGTCAAGAGCTCCGGGGTACTGGTTAGTTCATAATGTTGTTCCACCCATAGGGTTGCGTATCCCTTCAGCTCCTTGGGTACTTTCTCCAGCTCCTCCATTGGGGGCCCTGTGATCCATCCAATAGCTGACTGTGAGCATCCACTTCTGTGTTTGCCAGGCCCCGGCATATTCTCACAAGAGACAGCTATATCTGGGTCCTTTCAGCAAAATCTTGCTAGTGAATGCAATGGTGTCAGCGTTTGAATGCTGAACAATCTTAAAGAAGATGTAGAGGACTCAACTCAGACCCATACAGGGTCTATGTTTATTGATTCAGTTTCTGTGGTCTTCTATGAGCCCTGTAGTTAATTCTATGAGCAGGAGTCTCTTGGTGTCCTGAAACCCTCTGGCTCCTATAATCCTCCCATCACCTCTTCTGCAGGGTTCCCTTGCTCCAGCTATTGTTTGGCTGTAGGTTTCTGAATCTGCTCTCATCAGTTATTGGATGACACCCTCTGATGACAATTTGGCTAGGCTAATCAAGCAAGTACCAACACAATACATTCTTACTAAAAAAACACACTACAGAAATTAGCCAAAAGCACATGCACACACAGGATCTTAAGGAAGTTAATTTTTCTCCTTGAGACTGTCCCATCCCTGGCTATTAGCAACAAAATTATAATGGCCGGATTTTTTGTATTAAATTGTACTGTTAGAAAACTGCAGTAGGCATATCATAATGTGTAGATACAAGTATATTTGTGTTCACTGCAGAAATTATACAATTTTTGGACTGTTGTATGATTTTTAACAGGCTGAAAACAATTTATGGTGAAATTATTGGAAGAAACATGAAAAGTAAATTTACATGATGGAACTTGGGTACTGGGAATGTTATTCTAGATTGTATGATGGAAGAGATTAGAAATTAGAGGGCTCTTAGAAGCATTCAGCTAAAGGAGCACCTGAAATGGTCTATCAACCCAGATGAAAAAAATCAAAGCCTGATGACTTCAGGGTTTAATATGTCAAAGCTTTAGGGTTCATTTTTGTTGGTATAAGGTTTTCTGACTAAAACAACTGCCTGTAAGGATAACATCCTTGATCATACTAGCTTTTAAATCTGCCTTCTATAACATGACTTTGTCATTAAAAAAATGATTTCCCTATAGACAATACATACCATGACAAGTTGCTTGTTTAAACAGAAGACTTACCCATGTTAAAATCTTTGTGACTGTAAGTCAGTCACATAAAATGCACTGTAGCTCTTGTTGTAGAACTGGCAGATATCATTGTCTGAGTTCAAAGCAATCATTTGTTGAGTAATGCCTTTGAAACTCTTATAGCATTTTTTCTAATATGGGCTAAATATCCATTTAGGTAGAGAATGTTTCAAGTTACTGCTGCATTAAAATATATCTCACTTAAATTTTACCAGGGTTTTGAAAATTGCCCCTTTACCAAAGTTCAAGTATAATATTAGCTTCACTTCTCTCCCTTTATTTCTTTGAAATTCTGGAACAGCACTGTTATTGTTTTGTTTATAAATTTCTTAATGCATACACTCTCTAATCTCACATTCACACAATCATGATTCTATCTCTGTTGCTGTGTTTCTGCACCAGTTTCATCACTAGTTCTTAATAAGACTCCATTCTTTGGCATATGATTTCTTTTTTATGTTCATATGGAAAGTTTTTCAGATGTTCAGAGGAGGATGTTGATGAAAGAGTCAAAGCTTCTACTTATAGATGATCAAATCTAGAGATTCTAACATTCAATTAATATAGAGTTATGGTGTCAATTATTGTTATTATAGTACCATTTAAATAAGTCAAACATCATTTGTAAACCTTAAATATATGTTCCTACTTGAAACAGGAGTTTTATGGTGAAGATCAGAATAAACAACTATGACCATTTTATGTGTTTGATCTGTAGATTGCTTTCCATGTTGTTAAAACTGCTATTGCCAGCATCCTTCATCCATTTCAGTCTTTAAATTATTGGAAGATTTGGTTACAGTCAAAGCAGTCCCTGTTCATGTTGAAGGAACAATACAATAAGATGATGTGGATGTTGGAAACTAAAACTGATTCTCTTTTAGTTGAGATCATCTATTGCAACTTTAACATCGTGAAGATACTCTCAACTGTCTCCTAAAAGACTAGGAATGGCCTTTCTGGGATATTGTAGCATGATGATTGCTGGTCTTCCAGAACATCATTCATGTACCCTTCTTTGCTTCTATGTCCTTGGCAAAGTCATGCAGGAATTGAAGAAGAATCTCGATGTACTTCCTCCACATGTCAATTATGGATCTGACCTGGAGAAAGCTGTTGAACATGATGATTAGAGCCATAAGAAATGCATCCTGAAATATATTAAGAGCCTGGATGTTCCTGTGACAGTAAAAGTGACACATTCTTTCCTTTGCCATTGAAGTTTGCATTGCCTTCAGTGATCATGTTGAAAGGCTCATTTGCTGACATGATGTTGAACTTGTCATAAAAGTATGGGTGTGTACTTTCTGGACCACATGATTTCTAAGGTGTTAGCATTACTACAAGAAAAACATGAGCAATATAGGGAGGCCCACTGCTCCTGGAATGACTCTATCTGAATCACTTCCAAGACAGCAAGTCTCCCTTCCTGTTAGTTTCCATCTTATGCCTCAAGCCGAACTGGAGAGGTTTAGATAACTCTGTGTCTAACATCTATCAATCAATTCTACATCAACTAGAGATGAAAAATAGTAGCATAAACTGAAAAAGATAAGACACATATATAGAAATTATAAACAATTAAAATCTTCAGTAAAAAATATAGAAATCAAAGAAACTGGAGGAGTCCAAACGAGATGGATTTTCTTGATCTAATTCGAAAAGATTCATAAAGAAAAACTTTCTAAAATTTATAATACTGAATAACCTTGTTCCATGCATTCAATTTTACAAAATATTCTAGCTTTACTAAATTTTGCAGACTCCACAAGAAGCTCTGCAGAATTTCCGTAAATATGGCACTAAAATAATTACTTCATGTATAGTACACACGTCATCATATTCATTTGCCATTTTCATGGTGGCTTGTCTTTTCAACATTTTATTATTCATTTATGATAGCTATTACAGGCCTTTCAGATTCTATCTTGCTCTCTGGAGGAGTATTTATGAGTGTTATAGGGCTCTTATGAGAAGACCCAAAGATAGTTAGTGCAGAAACACTGTGAAATACTATATTAATACAGGGAAAGACTGGCACTAAAAAATCTGAAGTTATTTCAGAGTTCCCCTTGATGAAGATTAAAAGGCAAGTTGCTCCTGGTGAGGTTTCCTTTTCACCCAAGAGAACTGCGTTATTTTTGACACGGAAGTTTGAAAGCATAAATTATCACATTTCTGCTCATAGAGCTGTTTTGCAAAGGTCACCAGGAGGAAAGTAAGACAGGGTTTAGGATGTACCATCTATACAAGCAGGTTTGGGAACACAGTTTACAAGTCCACTGCAGACATCCTTGCAGAATATAGCAATGTAAACATGCATGGTATATGTAAAAAACAAATGTCTCTTCCTAGCCAGAAGAAAGAACACAGATCAGTTTTTGTCCAAACAGTTCTGTCAAAGATCTTAGAATGCAAAGAGCTTTGTGCCTATCCCCACATTACTGCACCCTAACCAGCTAGTAGAGTATCTGACATACCAGACCTTCAAACAGTATTTGATCAATGACTACATGAAAATTGAAAAATTCCCTATTAGTTTATAAGTAATTATCATTTTTCTTTACAATGGACAACACTTTCTTCTTCAGTTTAAAAATACAATACTTATACATGAAATTCTCAAGTTCTTTAAAAAAAATCCTTTTTTTTTAAAGAATAGAATGGTATATATTTTAACGTCCAAGAAAATAGTTGTCATTTTCCATAACTTTTGATACTTTACTTTGTATTGCATGACATTTCCTGGTCAAACTAAAAATTAAAGAAAAAAAAGATGCCTATGTACTCCAGATAGAGAACAACTACTGACCAAAATTAGTTGTACTCTCTTCAACGCCAGCTTAGTCAACTTTGAAATTTACTGAAATTACTTTCAGAATCACAGACAACTCTCAAACTGCAATAACATATAGGAAGCTGCACCAGTAGACTCATGCTTGGTTGATCATTTATCTGCTTTGAATTCATGGGGAGTATCTGCTATAGGATTTTTTTTATTTTATAATTTATTTCATTTTATTATGTATGTGAGTGTCTTGCTTGCATGTATATGTGTATGTGTATGTATATGCAAGGGGTTCTTGAGTGTTTTGAATCCCAGAAATCTTCTGAATTTTGTGAACCTATTGTCTCTTGCTTCCATTCATGAAGGAAGGCTAACAAACCTGATCTGACTAGAGCTCGCATGAGTGAACAAAACTGCTTAACTTCAAATCAGTAGAGGCTCTGTACAACCTGAAGGAAACAGGTTAACCACATTTATTTTAATTAAAATAAGTAAAAATTAACATTTTAGTTAATTCATAAACTACTAAATTTATGCCTTTAAAATAATGTATTTTCATAATGTTTAGTAACTGCTTATAAGACTTGAATTTAGAAATTAATGAAATTCTAGGATTTTTTCTTTTTTTTTGATTTTTAATATTTTTATTACATATTTTCCTCAATTACATTTCCAATGCTATCCCAAAAGTCCCCCATAGCGCCCCCCACTTCCCTACCAACCCATTCCCATTCTTTTGGCCCTGGCATTCCCCTATATTGGGGCATATAAAGTTTGCAAGTCCAATGGGCCTCTCTTTCCATTGATGGCCGACTAGGCCATCTTTCGATACATATGCAGCTAGAGACAAGAGCTCCGGGGTTCTGGTTAGTACATCATGTTGTTCCAACAATAGGGTTGCAGATCCCTTTAGCTCCTTGGGTACTTTCTCTAGCTTCTCCATTGGGAGCCCTGTGATACATCCAATAGCTGACTGTGAACATCCACTCCTGTGTTTGCTAGGCCCCGGCATCGTCTCACAAGAGACAGCTATATTTGGGTCCTTTCAGCAAAATCTTGCTAGTGTATGCAATGGTGTCAGCGTTTAGAAGCTGATTATGGGATGGATCCCTGGATACGGCAGTCTCTAAATGGTCCATCCTTTCATCACAGCTACGAACTTTGTCTCTGTAACTCCTTCCCTGGGTGTTTTGTTCCCAATTCTAAGAAGGGGCACAGTGTCCACACTTTGGTCTTCATTCTTCTTGAGTTTCATGCGTTTAGCAAATTGTATCTTATATCTTGGGTATCCTAAGTTTTGGGCTAATATCCACTTATCAGTGAATACATATTGTGTGAGTTCTTTTGTGATTGTGTTACTTCACTCAAGATGATGCCCTCCAGGTCCATCCATTTGGCTAGGAATTTCATAAATTCATTCTTTTTAATAGCTGAGTAGTACTCCATTGTGTAAATGTACCATAATTTCTGTATCCATTCCTCTGTTGAGGGACATCTGGGTTCTTTCCAGCTTCTGGCTATTATAAATAGGGCTGCTATGAACATAGTGGAGCATGTGTCCTTTTTACCGGTTGGGACATCTTCTGGATATATGCCCAGGAGAGGTATTGCTGGATCCTCCAGTAGTACTATGTCCAATTTTCTGAGGAACCGCCAGACTGATTTCCAGAGTGGTTGTACAAGCTTGCAATCCCACCAACAATGGAGGAGTGTTCCTCTTTCTCCACATCCTCGCCAGCATCTGCTGTCACCTGAGTTTTTGATCTTAGCCATTCTGACTGGTGTGAGGTGGAATCTCAGGGTTGTTTGGATTTGCATTTCCCTGATGATTAAGGATGTTGAACATTTTTTCAGGTGTTTCTCTGCCATTCGGTATTCCTCAGGTGAGAATTCTTTGTTCAGTTCTGAGCCCCATTTTTTAATGGGGTTATTTGACTTTCTGGAGTCCACCTTCTTGAGTTCTTTATATATATTGGATATTAGTCCCTTATCTGATTTAGGATAGGTGAAGATCCTTTCCCAATCTGTTGGTGGTTTTTTTGTCTTATTGATGGTGTCTTTAGCTTTGCAGAAGCTTTGCAGTTTCATGAGGTCCCACTTGTCAATTCTCAATCTTACAGCACAAGCCATTACTGTTCTATTCAGGAATTTTTCCCCTGTGCCCATATCTTCAAGGCTTTTCCCCACTTTCTCCTCTATAAGTTTCAGTGTCTCTGGTTTTATGTGAAGTTCCTTGATCCACTTAGACTTGACCTTAGTACAAGGAGATAGGAATGGATCGATTCGCATTCTTCTACATGTTAACAACCAGTTGTGCCAGCACCATTTGTTGAAAATGCTGTCTTTCTTCCACTGGATGGTTTTAGCTCCCTTGTCGAAGATCAAGTGACCATAGGTGTGTGGGTTCATTTCTGGGTCTTCAATTCTATTCCTTTGGTCTATTTGTCTGTCACTATACCAGTACCATGCAGTTTTTATCACAATTGCTCTGTAGTAAAGCTTTAGGTCCGGCATGGTAATTGCACCAGAGGTTCTTTTATCCTTGAGAAGAGTTTTTGCTATCCTAGGTTTTTGTTATTCCAGATGAATTTGCAGATTGCACTTTCTAATTCGTTGAAGAATTGATTTGGAATTTTGATGGGGATTGCATTGAATCTGTAGCTGGCGGTACCCTGGTGCTGGTCCAGCCGGAAGAGGCCTGTGGTCCTACTCAGGCCGGTTTTTTGCTTCCCTAACTAATGCAGTCTCTGGTCCGGTGCGCAATTGGATTGGAGCAGAAGCTGTGTTTCACTCTCCAGAAGTCTTAAGATCCTGTGGCAGGTGTTGTGGGTAGCTGGCGAGTGTCAGCTAACCCTGCGCCCTAGCTACCCCGGTGATTTTCTGACCGGAAGAGGCTTGTGGCCCTACATAGGCCGGATTTCTGCCTCTCCAACCAAAGCAGTCTCAGGTCCCGCGTGATTGGACTGGAGCAGAAGCTGTGTTCCACTCACCAGCAGTCTCAAAATCCTGTGGCGGGGGTCGTGGGTAGCTGGCGGGTGTCAGGCGACCCTGCGCTCTAGCTACCCCTGTGCTGATCCTGCTGGATGAGGCCTGTGGCCCTACTCAGTCAGGTTTCTGCTTCCCTAACTAATGCAGTCTTAGGTCCCGCGCTATTGGATTGGAGCAGAAGCTGTGTTCCACTCACCAGAATTCTTAAGATCCTGTGGAGGGTGTTGTGGGTAGCTGGCGAGTGTCAGCCGACCCTGCGCCCTAGCTACCCAGGTGCTTTTCTGACCGGAAGAGCGGATTTTTTCTTTTGAAGAATTATTAATACTCAATAGCTGCATATTCTATCTAACAGCTAATTAAAAAACTCTATAGGGAACATCAATAAATATAGGAATATGATTCAATTTTTACTAAAGCAACAACATCTGCCTACTATTTTTTTATCTTACATTTTTATTTTGAACTGATACAAGTGTGGGATAAATCTGGATGATGACAATTGGTAGAGTTCTACACATAATTTGACAGTACAGTGAAATGTGTCACATTGTTAGCAAATAATAGCAATAGTTACTACTGACTACATTACAAATAGCCCCTGAGTTATTCAAATGGATTACAGCAATCAAATGTGGAGAAAAACACGGTATAATTAAGAAAATGTAGACTCTTCACAAATTCCAGTCACCCTACATAGGCTGGGAAGCACGTAGGTTAACTACAGAATTTCACTTCTTTCTACTGTCCTCCCTATTCATACACAGCCAGTCTCATCTGTGCTTAGTAGGAGACCACCTGCTGCGGATCCCTCCATCGCCTATGGATCACAGAAACCTTATCTTCCAAATATCTTCCCTTGCTACTCATTGCTTTATCGCAGGCTCCAACTGTAGAAGGAAGTCCCAGGAAACCAGCAAGACACCCTGGCTAGGGAAGCAGGTAGCCTAAATGTAGAAGATATTCTTCTCTCCTTCTTTTTCTCCAAAATCAATCTTCCAGCTTCACCATGAACATTGGAGTACTGTACCTTCCTACCTACTCTGGCCTCCCCCTTTATTTCCAGTGGACCCTGCAGATCTTCTCTAACGTTCCTCTCCCAATTCTTTCAAGCCCCACCTCCAGCAGGCAATCCCTGGGAATCAAACTTGCCAGAAAAACAACGATACCAATATTGCAAATAGTGGAGCTTCATATATTCACTCTCACCATTCCTCCATATCCAGTTTCCCAGTCTTATCTAAAGCTCCTTATTAAATTACCTGTTGTGGTCGCTCCTGACCCTCTGACTGCATTTTCAGTGAACTAAGCAGATCTCAGGGGAGGAGTCTGCTTTACTCCTTCCTGTGGACCCCCTCAAAATCCCTTCTCCACGTATTCATATGTTTAAGTGTTAGCTGTCAATACTTAGAAAATCATTTTTATTAGCACTCTCTGTGGCCACCATTAGCAGATACACAAGAAATTTTGACAAGACAACCTATAGGTACCATACCCTCCTAAAGACTAGAGAGGGCAACAGAAATCCAGGCACAGAACACACAACCAACAATGAAAAGAGAAGCACCTAGAATTACAATCTTCCCAAACTCAGATGCATAGATGCAAGTGTTAAAAAAAAATCAGTGAGTTGTATTGTAGGTATTCCACACTATGTGCCCAATATTTGCTTATTGTGGGTACATACCGTGTGAGTTCTTTTGTGACTGATTTACCTCAGTCAGGAAGATATTTTCTAGATACAACTCACAGACCACATGAAGCTCAAGAAGAAGGAAGACCAAAGAGTGGATGCTTCAGTCTTACTTAGAAGGGGAAACAATATAATCAAGAGAAGTAAAGGGTGGGAGGGACTTGGGAGAAAAATAGAAGGGAGAGGGGTAAAAGGGGGCCAGGATCAGGTATAGGAAGAGATGTAGGAGATGTACAAAGGGCCAGGAATTTGAACAGAGGTGTGTAGCAATGGGGGATGGTGGACTGGGGTTAACAGCCAGAAAGTCCCAGATGACAGGAAAACAAGAGTCTCCTAGGACCCTACAGGGATGACATTAGCTGAAATACCCACAAAGGGGAGGAAGAATCTGAAGAGACCATATCCTGAGGTTATGGAATGGGGCCATCCATCCATCTCCAAATTTTGAACCCAGAATTGCTCTTCTCTAAAGGAAATACAGGGACTAAGAGTGGAACAGAGACTGAAGGAAAGGCCATCCAGAGCCTGCCCCATCTGGGGATCCATCTCACATACAGACACCAAACCAGACACTATTGCTTATGCCAAGTGCTTGTTGAAAGGAGCCTGATACATCTGTTTCCTGAGAGGCTCTGCTAGATCTTGACCAATACAGATGTAGATGCTCACAGGCAACCATTGGACTGAGCATAGAGACCCCAATAGAGGAGTTAGGAGAAGGACTGAAGGAGCTGAAGGGGTCTTATCTGGCATCAATAGGAGGGGAGGCCATTGGTCTTGTGAAGGCTTGATGCCCCAGCGTAGAGGAATGCTAGGGTGGTGAGGCAGGAGTGGTTGGTTAGGTGGGGGAACACCCTTATAGAAGCAGGGTATAGGGGGGAAATCGGGAAAGGGGACAACATTTGAAATGTAAACAAATAATATACTCATAAAAAAAAGCAAAATCGGTAATAGCAAGGACAATGCATATATATATATATATATATATATATATATATATATATATATGTGTGTGTGTGTGTGTGTGTGTGTGTGTGTGTGTAGAGAGAGATACACAGAAAAAGACAGAGAGACTTTAACATAGCCTTTGTGAATGTGATAAAGGTCATTAAAAGGGAAATGAAAAAAAATCTCTTAAAGAAACATATATTAAAAAACAACAGTGGAAATAAATGAATAGATAACTAAATAGTTCAAGACATGAAAGTAAAAATAGAATTAATATAGAAAATCCAAACTAAGAAAAAAAAACTTGAAATGGAAATTTAAAACTTGAGCAAGAACTTCAGAGGTAACCCTTGCCAACATAATACAAGAGATGAGAGACTGAATTTTGTGCATTGATGACAAGGTAGAAGAAACAAATGCCTTAATCAAATAATATGTTAAATATATATTTCTAAAAATCCTTACACAAAACATCCAGTAAATCTAGGACACTATGAAAAGACTAAACCTGAAAATAATGGAAATAGAAGAAGAGAAAGAAACCCAAGTGAAAGGCAGGAAAGATATCCTTAGCAATCAAACAAATATAAAAATATGGAGTCTAATTTCTTAGCCAAGTACTCCTTAGCATGAGATTTTTTCCTAGAGTGTGATTGACGTACCCAAGGTCACAAAATTGAAAGAACTGTTTTTTCCATTTCCACCATTATCACTTGCAATCAGCATCTTATCCAAGGTTGGGACTTTGTGTCTCTTCCTTTTATCTCCTTCGTAATGAGACTGTCTGACTGGAGCTTGTGCAGGACTTGTGCATGCTGTCACAGTTGGTGTGACTATCTGGCCTACTCTGTCAAAGATCTCTAGTCAAAACTGAAAGATATCTATTACTCCAAAATTATTCTTTTTTGGAAAACAAAATTCTAATGCTTTTATCTTTCTTATTTCATTTTTTTCATTTATTTCATTTTGTAATTCTGTGAACTTTTAATATTTTCAATTAACTAAAAGTAACTTAGACAAAGAAAAAAATTGTGTGTGTGTGTTTCCCTGTTATTGGAAATAGCATTTTTTTTTCTGACATTATATATCCTGGTTGCAACTCCCCCTTCCACTCTTTGTAGAATATCTGCCCAGGCTTTTCTGGTTTTCTGAGTTTGTGTGTGTGTGTGTGTGTGTTTGCTTGATTGTTAACTTGTGTGTGTGTGAGTGTGGAGGTTAGGATCTGGGTAGAATTGGGGGAGTAGAAATTATCCATGACATGTTAGACATTCCACTTTTTAATATAAATGATTAAATATAAACAATGATAAAATAGCACATTAAAATCATTTTATCATCATCAGAAATTCTGTTGTCTCAAAGATCAACACCACTTGCACCATTCCCTCATAACATGAAAGGCATGAAACTTTGTTTTGCATCCTTCCATGTTCTCACATCTTACTTTCCCACAAATTTGCCATCTGAGCCTTGATACATAATGTTATCAAGGTCTATGAGGAAACACACAGAATCACACCCTTAAGGACCATGTCATTCTGAAAGTCAAAGACTGATAGCAAAACTCTGAAATAAAACCAGAAGCTTCTGGGGTAATGATGTCTGGATCCCACCAATACATTGTGTTGTTCTCTATCACATTTCTCAGATTCAATTACAGTCAGAATGTTGACAAGGGGCAGGGTTGTCTGGGGTCAAGAATGCAGAGACCTGTGTATACGGTAGAGATACAGCAGCATTTTTTATTTTTCCCTCTGTGCTGGTTTGACAATGTAAGCAAGTGCATGCTTTGAAATTTCATTTTAGCTCAGCACAACACTCTTTAATAGACCATGATCATTCTTGGAATGTTCTCACTGGCCAGGTACCCAGCAGCTTATGTCAGTCTCCTTAGCTGTATTAGCTACCTGAAAGTGCAACTCCCAGCAAGATGAAATGACCTGGGACCAATTAATTGAAAATGAAAAAAATGTGGTAAATGCCTTTGGGAGTGATTAACAAAACCAGCTATGCATCAATTACAGATGGCTGGAGATACTGCTTGCCAAGTAGAGTTGGCTACATACAAAGGAGAACATATTGTTCAAGCAGCAGGACTTGTGAAGGATATAGAAATTCAAGCAAAATGGGCATGAGCAGGCACCTTACCTAAGTGCATCAAAGACGAAGTGTGGTCTTGTACCTTACTGTTGTTTCTGTCATAGTGTATAAATAAACAGCCACGCCAGACAAGTACATGTTACTTTTCAATTTGTTCATTTAAAATTTTGACTGAGTAGTGTATCTTTAAGCATGATGTGTGCAAGTGGTTTCATGCATACAGTGTGTGTGTGTGTGTGTGTGTGTGTGTGTGTGTGATTATGTCATGGGCCAACTTCATGGATTTGTTTCTCTCCTACCTTTACTTCACGTCCCTTGATAAAACTCAAGTTATTAATCTTTCCTGAAAAGCATTTTAGACATTGGGCTATCTTGATGGTCGTTGCAGACTTTTCTTTTTAATAATTTTCATTCACTTTTTGACATTCTTATGTGAAATATTTGTATATATTGTTTAAAGAACTCCACTGCTTCTATATTTGAACATCGAATTTAATAATATCCTCTAAGAAGCTGGGCAGAATTAGTGGCAAATATTGTTACAAATAACTATGAAACTACATACACTACATTTTCTGTTGACCACTTTGGACCTATATAAAATCTCTCAAGGATAGTCCACCACTAAGTCTCTACTACAAAGTTTGCTTGTTCCCTACAGTTTTCAAACCCTCTAATCGGTGATCTTTCCACTTTAGGTCATTTGATATTATCAATTCATTAGTACAATGATGATAGACAGCCATGCATTCAGTGACTCAAAGATAGGAAAATAATAGACACATACATTTCTCAAGTGAGTGTGATGGTCACATGCCTTCAAATACATCCCTTGGTGAGTGGAGGCAAAAAATCAGGAGTTCATTCCCCACTTCTATTACATAATGAAGCTAAGACTTGTGTGGAACAAATGATCTACAGGGACAAAATCAATCAAACAAATAACAACAAAACAAACAAACAGAAAAACAAAATCAGAGGAACGTCAGGAAGAAACAAATGACAGAAGGAAAGAGGCAGGACCAGAGAGAGAAACAGCAATAGATGAAAAAGTGCATATTACCTGGTTAAACTTTTTACACTTTTCTAAAACATACATAAATAATATCAAAATGATAGAAAATGATTTTCTGTATTAATTCAATGCCCAATTAATTTTGTAAACCAAGTGTGCAAAACATTCACTAGTTGTATTATAAATCATTTTAAAATTTATTTTTAATATATGTACATGTTTGGGGTTATGCCAGGGACCAGCCTCAGCTTGGAGAGGACTTCTAAGAGAAAGGGTATTTGGGAGTCAAATTGTGAGTCCAAGCTAGTGGCCTAAATTCTGCTAGAGACAGATTTCTAGTCTGTTTTCTCTCTGTTCTGTTTTCTTTCTTTCTGATTTGCTTTCTGTAGCGATCTCTATAGAGCTCCCTCCTCTCTATATTCTGCCAGAGATAATGCTCCAAGCTATTCTAAAAAATTCTGTGGATTGCTCTTCTGCTGCAGATCATAAGCCCAGTCTTTAATTTTACATATCAATCCAGTCATTTACTCAGGGTTTCCTTTAGATTATAGTATGAATCAGCATCCTGGGACCCCAACCCCCTTAAATCTTAGGAGACCACTAGCACACATTTCCTTTTAACATTGCAAAGGAATTCAGAGATCTGCCTGCCTCTGTTAAGGATAAACTTGCTGAGAAGGACCTGCCCTGAAATTACCATTTCTGTCTCACCTGGGCCTGGACTTACTGTGTCCCAGGCTGACCTTTGACTCAGGAATCTGCCTGCTTTTGTTTATTTCTGACAAAGCTGCCTCATAGTATGGCTACCTTTATTCTTTTACATTTGTGAAGCCCCTCATAATTCACATTGAATCTTTATATTTTGCATATTGAGAAATTATATATTTTGCAACTCATTATATTAGAGTCTTTTTCCACAGCTTTATTGGTTGTTCTGAAGGTCCCACCTTTACCATTTTGCTAAGGCATTAGGGAAACCTTCACCTCCTGGACTCCTGCTGTCTGATTTTCATGGAGTCATTAACACAACCAGGGAGGACAGTCTTTAAAGGAAGGATGAAAAATATGCACATTATTATACAAACAAGTTTTATGCCCATGATAGCCACCTACACTTGTGGAGGTCCACATGTGCTGGCCCTGTTCAGCTCAGAAACCATGTCATTCTGTCCCCACCAAGGCCATGCCAAACCTGGCCTGTCCAGGTATAAGGAAAAGTGTCCATAGAATTTAGAAAAGGATGTCATATCTTCTAAAGTTGAAGTTGAAGGCACATAACTGAGGTGTTGGGAATAAGAATTGAATTCTCTGCAAAAACAGGATGGTGCTTTTAACTGATATCTCTGAAGTTCTAGAAGGATCTTATAGCTTATGCAAAGCTCCCATGTATGTCTCTTGTTTATCTGTATTTAAAATGGGCAACTCATATATGCTTACTAGAAGAAGAATAAATAGAATTAAGTTTACTGTCTAGAATTCTGAAGCATTAGATGAGTTACGTAATTCTTCTCAAACTCAGCAACCATCCTGGGACAAGCTTTACCAAAATGTCCAGTTAGTATATCACACTGAGGTGAAGATGCATCTAACCTTATTCTAACTTGAAGTATATCACAACATCACATGTGCAAAATGAGTTTATTACCTAGAGACTGAGTTGTTTTCTCTTTTAAGGTCTTATCCTGATACGCTGGTAGAAATAGAAAACCGTTTCAGGACTTTCTGAACTAAGGAACTTATATCATGTTCCTAGGCCAGTGGTTTATTTCAAATAGTTAATGAAGGCTATTTAGCTCAGGTGAAGTGTCCATGATATTTGTAGGACAGCCAATATGGTAGTAGATATGTTGTATCTACTACACTTTGTGTTTCTCTGGTTCTCTTGGAATTTCAGAATCTTTCTGAGAATGTGCAGATGCTCTACCCTGCCACCCTGCTCAGTGTTCTAGAGTCATGATTATCCTGCAGACTTCTTTGTGGCTTATATCCAACAATACTTCAGTTTTTTTCCTTAATCTCTACAATTTTTCATTTGGGTACTCATACTTTTGAGGTTTCAGGAATGATGTAGAAACCCAATTTTATTTACTTTCTTTTTTTTTAAATGGTATTTCATTTATTCAGTGCAAACAAGGGACATTAAGCCACTTGCATTCATTTTCCCCCAAACTCTCAAAGCTCCTTTCCCTCATTAAAACAAAACCTAAAGGAAAAACAAAACAAAACAAAACAAAACAAAACAAAACCCAAAAACCCACACAGAGAAACAAACAAATTTGGACAAAAACCACACAGTATCCAAGCCTGCCCCTCACAAAACTGGATGGGTGTTATTACAGGAATGATAACCTAACTGACACTCATGGAAAGAGCCGTGTTGAACTTAGGTTCTATAGATTATCAACAATGTAAAAATTATTCCCACTTGCATCTCTCAAAATTGGAAAGCGATCACATTACAGACTTCAGGTTACAGACAACCAGAGTCCTATACTTCCTTCCACTAGGACTGGGGGTGGGGGGTGAGGAAGGAAAGTGCTGGAGTCAATTTACTTTGGGAGAGAATGGAGGGAAGGAGGGCAACCCTGGCTGTGGTCTGAAGACACGGGGGGGGGGGGGGGGGTTTCCTGGAGGCAAAGGAGAAAAACAAGCACCCAGGGAACAAGCGCATCTCCATTTCTACTCCAAGGCTCTGGAGTCCTTAGCTCTAGCTCCAGGACTCTGGAGGTGATGCCAGCTCCTGGTTAGAGGCAAACCAAGAGTCTTAAAGGCAAATCTCAACTGTAGGTTTTTTTGTTATTAAGAAATGCCTACCTATAGCTCTCATACATAAAGCTTTAAAACACACATAGAAAATAAACCCATAAGGTGCTCTACCTTGCACTCTCAAGAACTGGAAAGAGAGGCCCATTGGACATGCAAACTTTATATGCCCCAGTACAGGGGAACACAAGGGCCAAAAAAATGGGAATGGGTGGGTAGGGATGGGGGGGGGATGGGGGACTTTTGGGATAGCATTGGAAATGTAATTGAGGAAAATACGTAATAAAAAATATATATAAAAAAAAGAATGAAACTGCCACTTAAAGTTCTGCCAAAAACACTCTTTTGCTACTAATGGAAAGAGAGAAGGGAGGGAAGGAGGGAGGGGGGAGGGAGGGAGGGAGGGAGGGAGGGAGGGAGGGAGGGAGGGAGGAAGGAAAGAAGCTGGCAAAACCAAAACCCATCTAGTTGTTCATCAGCAGGGGTAGATACAGGCTCAGATTAAAACTTTTTTTTTTTTTTTTTTTTTTGGTGGCAATTCCTCTGGGATGGCACTCAAACCTTACAGCCTTGCACCCTGGAGCCAAGTGAGGTCCTTGTGCCATCAGCACAGTCTCCATAACCCTGTGACAACAGATGGAATGTGAGGTCCAGGAGGCTGCTCATCCCGTGTGAGCATTCCCACTCCCCTTCTGCACCTCAGTGACCCTTGCTTAAGAACCCCACTCACCCTGGCTACAGCAAGAGGTAGTTTAGGGATCTGTACCCCCACCCCAACCAAGCTGCATGAGATAAAATGTTTAACATAATCTACTTAACCCATTTTACATTTTTTCCCCTTTCTTATAGGAAGGTTTAAAAAACATGTAACGTTTGTCTGGAACGTTTATTGGGGCGGCGAGGGTAGGCCCTATGTATTTGCGGAAGGTAGGGAGGTTTGGAGAGTATTCCTAAAGGTTTGTAGGTAGGGCCCCAGACCCTTTATCTTTGTTAGACTGGGAAAACCCAGCAAATGCCTCCCCAAACCCCAACTTTGAAAGCTCACGCTGCCCTTGAGAAAACAACCATCTTGTTCCAATCCTGCAAATCTCCTGCACAGACAACCAGAATGGCGGGAGAAGGAAGGAGGGACTTGTAATGCTGCGCTCCTTGCTATCTATCAAATACTAGGTACAATGGTGTTCTTCCACGTACAGTGAAGTCCTTCATGGTCCTCACCAGGAAATTAAATCAAAAGGATACCCCCTCTTTCCCCAGCTCTTCTCATCTTGGTGCATTTATGTGTGACAAGTCTCAGGGACTTTATCAGTAGCACCACTCTTAGCTCAGATAAGCCGAATAAGGTCACTTATAATGCCTTAAGGTGTGTCCCTCTGTGGCTATCTCTTTCTTCCCAATACCATTTTTCCATTTTTTTTTTTTTTTGGTTTCTATTAACTTAGGATACTTCCTTAAAAAACAACCATAACAGAGGAAGAAAGGACAATAATTATAGAGGATTATACATTGAAGCCTTAGACATCACACTGGGACAGGGGAGACACATGGTACTTTTTAAATGACCAGAGCACACCAGTCACCACAGACTTTCCAATGGGTATCAACTAAGGACCTGGCACAAGAAGTTTCAGGGAGTGGAGAGACATGAGACTTGTGCTTGGGGTTGTGAAAAAAAAAATCCTGCAAGAAAATCAAGGAAGCCAAGACACAAGTCCTGCCATCCCCTTCCAGCTTGTGGTGGCTGTGGAGGCTCCTGTATCTTCCAGGCTAGGGAGTGGCTGAGGAGGGTGGGCCTGGAGCAGGAGGTGGAGGGACCCCATCTACAGGAGGAGGCGGCGGCGGCTGCTGCTGTGGTGGAGGAGGATACATGCCATTTGGTGCTGTGAGGGGTACCCGGGGTCCTAAGATGTTCCCGGGCATTGGAGGCATACCAGGAGGGGTTGGGCCACTCCCAGTAGTAGGGTTAATGTTGGCTGCCATAGCGGGGATCATGCGACTTGGCATGGGCTGCCCAGGCATCATGGAGCCAGGCCCATCAGATGCCGCCACTCCATCCTCCCCAACCAGGTCAAATGGAGTGGCGGCATCTGATGGTGCATCAAGGGATAGGGAGGGGGCTGCTGATGTGGCATCATGCCAGGGTGGCCTGTGGCTCCAAGTGGGGCCATCCCCGGCTCTCGCGTGTGCTGTTGCGCCTGCTGAGGTGTCTGGCCATGCTGCTGCTGCTGCTGCTGCTGCTGCTCCATCTGCTGCTGGGCACGTAGTTCAGCATATTTCAACTGTTCCATGTGGAAGTTCTGATGCTCAGTAAGCAACTGCAGTCTCTGTTGTTCTAGAACCTCTTTCTGCTTGTCCATAATAGTCTCCAGCTCTTCAAAATGTCATAGTTTGATCTCTAGTTTCTTCATCTGTGTTTCAACCAATAGAGCTACCAGGGACTTGATCTTTCTTTCTTCAACAGTCGCCAGGTGCTTGGCTTTAGTAGCAGCTGAGGCCAGAGCAGCTGCTGCGGCTGTGGCAACGTTTCCTCCCGAAATCTCATGTTCCACTTTCTTCTTCCCGGCATCGCTTTCTCTTTCTTTACATGTATCAGTGAGCTCTTTGTTCTCTTCATTCTCCTTTTCTTCTAGCTTGACATCCTAATTGACGTCACTATCTTGTTCCTTCTCACTGTTTTTTTCATTCTCTCGATCTTGTATTTTATCACCTTCATCTGATTCATTTTCCACTTTGTTTTCTGCCTTTTCAGGCTGCTGACCGTCAGGATCTGTTTCCATCTTTTCTTCTTTAGATCCTTCAAGCTTTTCTGGCTCGTCAGGACCTGTTCCAGCAATACAGCTGCTCTCCAAGCCATAGGTGGGGGTCCACCTTCTCAGAGGCTCTTGCGGCTTCCTGTACTTTCTTGACATGTGCTTCAACCAATTCCAGAGGTACTTCACAGACACGAGAAAACTTATCCAAAGCTGCTTTTGCTGCAACAGATGCTATACGGGGGTCAACAACAGATGCTAAAAAGGCAACAGTACTCATCACTGGGTTTCCCGACTGGCTGAAAGGGACAGGCTGGTAAGCTAGTGGCCCAAGAGAAGCATCTGAATTTTCAAGGTATGGGTCCTCAATGGGAAGCCTCAAAAAGTGGAGGATGCATTCGTCCTGAGTACGACTTCCAACATGTTCTGAGACTTTATTCCAATCATCGTTGTACATCTCCAGAGCCTCTAAGAGAAGGGTCTCCTGTTCTGTCCACTCCCTTCCCACACTAGCACATTTACTCTTTGCCAGTGTTTTCTTGGAGTAAATGTCAGTTCGAAGACCAAAGTTCTGCAAATCAATTGGTTTTTCCTTGTTCTTCTCAGGAAAATTTAGCATCTGTTGAGCAGCAGGGACTTGAGGTGATCGAAGATGCAGGGGCACAAGCCCAGAGGGTGTGTCAGCTAACACATGGAAGTGAGGAGTGGGAGGAGGTCCCATTGCTATGGGCCGACTCTCTGGGTCAACTTGGTAGTTAACAAGACCCCACTGCTCTAAGAAGGCATGAACCCTCATCACAGCACACACATCTCCAGTCAGGTTTCACCGACAAGCAGTGATGGTTAAATATACTTGAGGGTTTAGACGGTATTTTTCAATCAGAAAATTTCGATATGCCAAGTATATTTCAGCGGTCTTGGATTTGTTTTTTCCATTAAAGAACTCAGGAAGCGCATGCCATTCAATGACATGAATACAATTATAATCAAACCAGGATGCATAGCTGGGAATAATGATGTGATTGGTCTGTTCTGTCACATTGTCTTCACCTGGGTCAACTGAGCGACTTGGATCACCTTTGCTGGGATCTTCATCTTCCTTTCCTCCTGTTGTATAACTGCTTCTTCATCCCACTCATCTAGATCTGCCACCGTGGCTCCTTTAACGGGTGTGTTTTCACTGTCCTTCTTTGGGTTTACATTCTTAGGGAGAACCACTTCCTCTATATTAGGTACAGGTGTGGGGTCTTCCATGTCCTTGGTAAAATCTTCTTGCTCATCTTCTTCCTTCTGACTTTTACGTTTCCCATAAAGGCTAGCTTGTCCTGCTGTCTTGGCCATAGTCACCGTCCTCGTGTCTACCGCCTGGCCCTCGCGGTGCTTCCCGTTCGCACTCCTATTTACTTTCTTAATAGGAGTGAATGGTGCTGATGGTAGTTGTGGATAGTGTCTGTGGTATGTGTATGTGTGTGTGTGTGTCTGTGTGTGTGTGTCTCTGTGTGTGTTTGCAGGCAAACAGCAAATTTAAGGAATCAATACTCTTCTGCTTTGTGATACAGAGATAGAATTTAGCTTTGCACAAGAATATATTTGATCTTTTTAACCATGGCACTAGGCCCATATTTTGTTTGTTTGTTTGTTTGTTTGTTTTCCCTAGTTATTCTGAAGAAGATGTTTCACAATACCTGGTGATGCTTTTTCACAATTCCTGCTGATGCTCAAGAGATACTTTTATGTTATATCATATTTCTA
This sequence comes from Mus caroli, assembly GCF_978045245.1. NCBI lineage: Eukaryota > Metazoa > Chordata > Mammalia > Rodentia > Muridae > Mus > Mus caroli. The sequence goes on from NW_028227267.1 coordinate 81,034,197, forward strand.
ACTTTACAAATCCTTTTCTTAAAAAAAATGAACACAGACTTGGGAATCAGCTTAATATTAGGAAAAAACGAAAGGGAAATAGAAGTAGAAAAATAAGACTGAAAAATATTTTCTGAACAGAACACAAATGGCTTATGCACTAAGATCAAGAATCAACAAATGGGCCACATAAAATTTCAAAGTTACTGTAAGCAAAGGACACTGTCAATAGGACAAAACAACAACCAAGAGACTGAGAAATCCTATATCTGATAGAGGGCTAATATTCAATATATACAAAGAACCTAAGAAATTAGACTCCAGACAATCAAATAATCCTATTAAAATGGGGTACAGAGCTAAACAAAGAATTCTCAACTGGGGAAACTCCAATGGTCCAGAAGCACATAAAGAAATGTTCACCATCCTTAGTCATCAGGGAAAGAAAAATCAAAACAACCCTCAGATTCTATCTCATACCAGGCAGAATGGCTAAGATCAAAAAACTCAGGCAATAGCAGATGCCGGCAAGGATGTGGAGAAAGAGTAACACTCCTCCATTGTTGATGGGATTGCAAGCTGTTACAACCATTCTAGAAATCAGTTTGGCAATTTCTCAGAAAATTAGACATAGTGTTATTACCTGCGGACTCAGCTATGCCACTCCTCGGCATATACGCAAAAGATGCTCCAACATATAACAAGGACACATGTTCCACTATGTTCATAGCAGCCTTTTTTTTTTATAATAGTCAGAAGCTGGAAAGAACCCAGATGTCTTTCAAAAGAGGAATGGAAACAGAAAATGTATATTTACACAATGGAGTACTACTCAGCTATTAAAAGCCATGAATTTATGAAAATTTTAGGCAAATGGATGGACCTAGAAATTATCATCCAGAGTGAGGTAACCCAATCACAAAAGAACACATATGGTATGCACTCACCGAAAGTGGATATTAGCCCAAAAGCTCGGAATACCCAAGATACAATTCACAGATTACATGAAGCTAAAGAAGAAGGCAGTGTAGATGCTTCAGTGCTTCTTAGAGAGGTAACAAAATACTCATGAGAGGAAAGACGGAGACAAAGTCTGGAGCAAAGACTGAAGGAAAGGCCATCCAGAGACTGCCCCCCCTCCCCCAGGATCCATCTCACATACAGTCACCAAATATAGACACTCTTTTGGATGCCAAGAAGTACATGCTGACAGGAGCCTGATATAGCTGTCTTCTAAAAGGCTCTGCCTGACAAACATAGAAGAGGATGCTCGCAGCCAACTATTGGATTGAGCACAGGGACCCCAATGGAGGAGTTGGAGAAGGAACTAAAGGGGTTTGAAAAGCCACAGGAAAAACAACAATATCAACAATATCATCTATCCAGACACCTCAGAGCTCCCAGGGACTAAACCACCAACCAAGGAGGTTCATGGAGGGATCCATGGCTCCAGCCATTTATGTAGTGGAGGATGGCCTTGTTGGGCATCAATGGGAGGAGAGTCCCTTGGTCCTGTGAAGGCTCAATGCCCCAGTGCATGGGGATGTGAGAGCTGGGAGTCAGGAGTGGGTGAGGGCATGGGGGAATGCCCTCATATAAGCAGGGGGAGGCAAGTTGGGATAGGAGACTTCCAGGAGGCAGGAAACAGGAAAGGGTATGACATTTGACATGTAAATAAAGATAATATCCAGAAGTGGAAAAACATTTAATGGATATTAATAAATTGTATCATGGGAATGACTGGTATTGAATTACATTCATAGAAAAAGTGACAGTTCCACCTGTCACAGTGATACACACCAATATGTCTGGAACTCAAGTCAAAAAGACCTGAAGTGCAAGGGCAGCCTAGAATAACAATAGAAAGATTCAGGTGAAGCTGGGCCCCACAAACTTGTAAGAGGCAAGCAAGCAAACAAGCAAAGAAACATATAAAACACCTTAGTGGAAATTTAAAAGGTAAACATATCTATTTCCCCTGAATGTCAGGTATAACAAGAAGTGCCTATGATGGATTATTAAGTAACAGATGACATAAAAATAACATTCTTCAGGGAAATGTGGGAAGCAGCCCACTGTGTGTGTTGAGATAGCTCGGGAAGAAGGGAGGTGCTTTTAAGGAAACAATGGATAACTGGAAATACCAAGGAATGAGTGACATCATCGAGACATACTCCAATGGGAAGAAAATTCTGGCTGAATCAATAGCTGTTTTTCTTCTCTTTGTGTATGAATGAATGCACTTACTCTAAGTTTTGTTGTAAATGTGTAGTCATATTTTTCCTTTCAGTAGTAATACATTCGAATTAGTATTGTAGGATGAAATTGTAATTAATTTTAAATATACAAGTCTATTGAACAGCTACCCATGTCAACTTAAGGAGCAATGGCTGAGCTCAGAAAGAATATATGAAAGACAGTTGTTTTATATATGTTCTGCTTTGCATGTCTTTCTCATTCTTCCTTTAAAAAGAAACACTTTTTGACCACATGTAGTAAGCTGTCTAGTTCTACACAGCTAAAAAACTTATGTTATACTCTACATTTTGTCTGAATTATCCTTGTTTTAAATTAACTTGGAACTGAACTCCCCATGTGTTGTCTCTTAGAAATATTGTTTCAACCACCCTGGGCTCTTTTAATTTTCAAATACATTTTAAATTTATGTTGTCAGTTATTTGATGGAGACTATTAAAATTTCACTGGGATTGCTTTGAATTTGTAAATTAACATAAGAGGAATCAGAAACTGTGTGGGATTAAAACTTGTAATCAGAGCAAATTTATTAATCCTTATTATTGATTTTGTTTGTTTCCACTGTGGTGCTTTAATACATTTTGGTATTACTTAAAAATTTTATATTACTGATGCTCTTTTGTAGATCATATGAATTTTGGCCTAGCTATGTGCCATTAAATTGAAAAATAATTTAATTTTTAGGAGTAAGCTTGTCAGCTATAATTCTTTTATTTGATTATTAGACTTAGGTTCTTTCATATATTCCTACTGATTTCCTACAATCACAAAAACATTGTCATCAAATAATAAACCTTGTATTGCTTCTCATCCTGAACTTTAAAAAAATCTCAATATCCCAGTGTCCAGATCTTTCTGTGCATTGGAGAAAAAGAGTTATCCGAACCTCCTAATAGTTTAGTGTCGCTGTATAGAAGAATAGGCTCAGTCTTACACTCTATAAGATATTAATATCTTATTAGCTATAAACATTCTTTTTTGAAGTTGATGAATGTACTATTCCTAGGATAATATTAAATTCAAGCATGTGATGCTGAACTTCTTAAATTTTTTCTTAGAATTTAAAATTTTCTTAAAATTCTTATAATTTTCAGCTATTAACACACTAATTTGCTTTATAGCTTCTGTGTTAATTTTAAGCCTATTATAGTAATCCCATTTCCTCAATATTTAGAATCTCTTATTATTTTGTTACCATGGGCACATGTTTGTGTGTGTGTGTGTGTGTGTGTGTGTGTGTGTGTGTATCTCTGTCTTTGTATCTGTCTTTGTCTCTCTATCTCTGTCTCTCTCTTCTGTCTCTCCTCTCTCTCTCTCTCTCTCTGTGTGTGTGTGTGTGTGTGTGTGTGTGTGTGTATCTCTGTCTTTGTATCTGTCTTTGTCTCTCTATCTCTGTCTCTCTCTTCTGTCTCTCCTCTCTCTCTCTCTCTCTGTGTGTGTGTGTGTGTGCGTGCCTGGCTTAGCATACTAGACTCTCAACAATGTTACAAATGAGGTTTTACAGATTCAAAATTGACCATCAGTGAAAAGAGCACCCTCAAAATTTAAAAGTAACAAATCTTGATACACAATAACAATATGTTATTGTGAGAGACAGAGAGACACAGACAGCAAAAGAGAAAAACAGAGAAACATTATATCAAAATATATGCCACTATACAAGGCATGAAATCCTAATTATAGATATTGAAGAGTAGAGGGATATATCTTTGAGATTCTACAAAGTATAATTTCTCTCTTAACTATGACAAGGTGCTAAAGATAACAGAAAAATAATTGATTATATTATAAAGATAACAGAAAAAATAATATTATTTCTTCAATATTAGGAAAATGTGAACTTTTGCTTTGCAAAAACATGATCATATATAAAACAATGTAATGCAATGATATGCAATGTAATGAAAAATTATTTACCATTAATGTAAATTCAAGATAATTTGTATTTAGTTTATAAAGTATTGCTGCAGATACAAGGCCAAAAATAAATATTTGAAATGTATGAAATTCTACCATGCAACATTTATACACCAATGAGTCAATTTATTTAGTGACTGTCAATTCCCAAAGTATTCTCCTAAATAGCTGGATTCTGGAGTTGGAAACTGAAAACATGGCCAGTGTGCAAAAACTGAAAAAGCAAAAGACTTGTTTCATTCTCCTTATAACACATAAGCACATGTTTGGTTCTCTAAAACTACTAGATAGTGTTTTTACCCTTTTTGTGTTTTAGAATAGCCTTGCTCTTTTTTCTTTTTCTTTCTTTCTATGTTTTTTTCAATTTTGATGTTATTAAAATGAATTTACTATATTTATGAATACAATCACAATCTTTTAATCTTTTAATCATCAGAGTCATTATTCATATCTAATACTCCTATCTTCCTCATGCATAAGTGTGATTAAATTTTATCTGTATTAAGTGCATGCATGGCAAACAAACAAATGTGGTATCAATTCTATATAAGATAAAGGTCTAGGCCATATACTATATACATCAAGCACAAATGAAGACAATAGCAAACAAAATTAAGAAATTTTGATGACTATGTAACACATAGTTATTCTCATATAACATTGGAGACACACTGAACATATATGAACGGGATCTGTGTACTTTAATTTATGGAATTAATCTCATGGGAAATAAAAGCAATATTTTAGATACTATAAAAAATTCTATTGAATTCCTGTATTTGCAAAAATACCAACATAGGTCTATTATAATATTGTTGATAGTGTACACCACTTTTTTGAATAAATAGCACATGTAAAAAGCAGTTCATTCCCAACTTCAAGTCAAAAAAACATAACATGAAGCCAACTGTCCATGGATGTGCATTGAGTTCAGCTTAAACCATGTACAACCCCAGAGCTGACACAGAGATCAGCTGTGTGCTACAGTCACCCAAGATTACAGAAGATTTCAAAATGTGTCACAGCTTGGACGATGGGTGCTTAATCTCTGAAGATACTTTGGAAAATTTAAATCTCTCTAGCAAGTACCATTTTAAATATATACTACATCATGGCATTTCGGGAAACATTTGAATAAAGAAGAAAAGGTTAACAGTTCTTAAAACAGAAAACAAAACAATATAAATTCAACTAAAACAAGGAAAGTATATTTTGATTTAATATTGTGAAAAATGACATGTGTGGTCTGGTTGCCTTTGTGTTGCATACATGAAAAAATATCCCAAGGATATTGATATGTGATCAAGAGGTCAATGATACTCAAATTTGAAAAGAGTTCCTCTATGTTCCAAAAAGCTAAAAGAGACCGTATACATATATCACATCAATTTTATGATGGACCAAAGAACACATATAATATAACAAAATATCATGTTTTCATTATCCTGTTCCACATCAGAAATACGGATCTGAATAAACCATAGGCTTTCCAAAAGTTTTCACTACAGTGTGGGAATCGAGAAGTAAATAGGAAATTATAATGGGATATTTATACTAAAGTTTATGTGGGATCTGAGAACAGAGTATCTGATTCGGATTTGAAGATAAAATTAAAATTTCTCAATGGAAATGATATTTGAGATGACTGGTAATGATAAACACCAGCTCTTATGTGAGCTAGTGATGGAATTACACTCTATACAGAGGAAGTAGAATATTTAGAGGACCATATCCAAACCAAAGGTCTTATAAAGTCTAAAAAGTCTCTGAAGCTCATCAGTGGACAGGTAGAGGAACCCGGTATTTGCTAGAAAAGAAAAATAGAAATCAAAGCTTTCCAGTCAATCAAGTGATTGTTACTTGGTGACATAGAGTTCCAATGCACTCATGAATATGGTAATGGTAATAACAATGATAATCTCCATTTTTACTTCATCAAATGGTTACTGAATGTCTGTTATTTGATTCCCCTAGCTCTTCCTTCAGTTATTATGGAGGAAACATCAGCTCAAAAACATTTCTCTTCTCAGCAGCTCAGCGAGTTGTAGAAAATGTTTATATTCATGTCTTATTTGTGACTCTCTCATTGAGTTGAGAGTCAGCAAATCAATTATTTGATATCATTGATTTCTTCACCTCAAGGTTGATAATTATAATAAAATCCAAATCCCAAGATCATTATTATCTAATAAGAGAATGTAATAGAAAGGGCTTGTAAGTAGCACTATAAGAAATTTCATTATTATAATACAAATAAAGGAAACTATAAGATTCCAGTCTATTTTGAATGTCAATGATTATTTGATCAGGAAAATGCAAACAGGCCAACTTTGTCTTTCCCCAACAGTTTATTGATTTTCAGCTACCAATCTTGGCCCATATAACAATGTATTCATGGAAGAGGTTTCCAGAATTCATTTTTGGGAATGCAGTGTCTATGGGCTCTGAAAAGATATTTATTGTGAGGAATTCAGTGAGGAGGGTTAGGTAGGGCCTCTGTCCTGACAACATTGTTCCATGTGGAAATATTTTAAATCTGACCTCTCACTTTTACTCAGATATTACACAGTTAAATACCCGAATTCACTTTATTTTTATTGATAGGCCAACGTCTTCTTGCTGACAAAAATCTTCTGCAAGTAGTGCAGACAGGCTCCTTGTGTACTCTGGAAAGTCTCTAATCACAGAATGTTGCTTAATGACATATAACACTCAATACTAAATATGTTTAAGTCGTCCTTTTTTCTAATTGTAACCTAATATTGCAAAAGACATGTATTCTCTCTGGATATAATTATTTTAAAAGCAGTAAAAATAAAACAATCATTGCAATACAAGCTTTTAAAAGTCAACATATTTTGTTTACTAGTGTAAACACAAAGAAAAAATATTTTCTCAGACACTATCTGCTACATAATATTTAAGAGAATTTAAATCTACTAAAATAAGTTAAAGTTGGATTTGAGTGAGCACCCTGGTGTGCAGGGTATGAAATATTTGAGCTTATTTTTTCTTTGGTTTTCCTCATATAAAGCCAAAAATAAAGACAAAGAAGCTGGCCACACAGATTTTAAAATGAGGTAAATTTCATGTTGTCTGCAATAAGTTCACTTCTAATATAAGAGTGAACTAATATAAAAATTCATCATACAAACTATAACTAACTATGAAGAGTATGAGTACTCTAAATTACCAGAATAAACAGACTTTGCAGGGAATAAAATAATCAAAGATAGAGAAGTCTATAATGGTAAATAGCCAACACAAGAACACTTAGAAATCCTACATGTCTTTCTTCATTAAGAAAGGAGTATAGAGGTTTTTCTTATTTGTCCCATTAAGGATTAAACCCAGCACAGGCAACATCCACTACAGTTGACATTTAAATTATACCACATGCTTTCATTTGTTCATGCATGAACAATTATAATATAAACATATAAACTAATACCAATAGAACTGAAGGCATGGAGAAACACATACAAGAGTTGAAGTCTTCAGCAGATTTTTTTCAACTACATATGCATAGCTACAGAACCAGTAAACGTAAAAATCAAATGAAAATGTTATCTTGGGATATTAACAAGGAGCATATTAAAATGTTAAAATTAAATTTTTATTAATTATATTTCATGTTACAATTATCATGTACACATTCACAACATGAAAATCATTCCTTATGTCCTTGACCCTTTTAGAATAAAACTGCAATCTTCTGGAAGCTCCTTGATGATTTGATTGTAGAAAGGATTCCTGCTGGTGTTATGGATGACTTTTATGTAAAAGTTATTGGTATTGTAAAGTGAACTCAAGGATACTCTACACACACACACACACACACACACACACACACACACAAAACACACAAAGAGTACAAATGCCCGAGCTATTCTTAATTACTCCATTAGAGAAGATATATAATTCAAAGTCAGGAAGAAAAGAATTGTTTTGACAGGACTTAGGTAACTCATTACATTGAAAAAAGTTATTATTTATTTTTAAAAATTATATTCTAGTTACATAATTTCCCCTTTCCATTTTCTTATTCAAAACCTTTCCTTTCTCATTCACAAATTTGTCGTTTGTTCATTATTTTCATGATGTGCAAATATAAGTTTTTGTGTGTGTAAATATATCTTTCTAAATATATAAATGCAATGTAATTATAATGTATAATGTTCTTTATATGTACCTTAAAATATAGAAAGAGTGCAGTTGAGAGTAGAAAGAGGTTTGCTCTAGTGGTCACAACTGCAATATTTATATATTTTCTCTCCAAAAACTTTGAAAAAGATATCTGTAGAACTAGAAAAAGTAGCTACTATATTACCAAGGCTTGAGAGGAGAAACACAGGAAGTAAGAGAACAGGCTGTTTCATTGTGAAACTACGGTACCTAATGTACAGCCCATTGAACCCATGCTGCTACCATTACCCATGTTAATGAAATTGAGAGAAGGAGTCTACTCCAACTAGCTTTCCCAGTTACCTGGGAACAAATGCCAAAAAAAAAAAAAATAGTGATAATTCACAAAATTAACAAATAGCCTGAAATCCTGTTAAAACACACGGTCTTAGACCTTTTAAAGAATCAGTAGCAACTTATAGAACAAACCCATCCTATGTCAGACAGATCTTAATTAAAGACCTGGGCTACCGAAAACAGGATTGTCCCTCAAGACTGGAAATATTTAATAGGAGCTGAAGTAGAAGCTGGTTCTTAATTACAATGGCTGACATGGTGGGGAGAATAAGCTGTAATTATGGAAAATTGTATTAGGTCTAAAGGTGTTAATTTTGTGAAAGACTGATTGTTAGGTGAAGGTCAATTTGCTGATTTAAAACAGTAGATGACACTTTTATTATACAATATATTTGGTAACTCTATTATTATACAATGTTCTTTTAAGAGCCTAGGATAAGGTGGAAAAACAATGAAAAAGGACTATGTAGTTCACAAAGATTATGAAAATCCCCATAGAGACTATGTATTTTGTACATAGATTAATGACCTTTATAAACACAACTATATCAAATCCAGATGTGAGAAAGGTATTAATTGAAGCTTTAGCTTTCAAAGATTCAAGTGCAGAATGTAAAAATAATTCTTAGACCTTCAAATGCTCAATCAGCACCCATGGATGAATGGATTAAAATTACTGCTGATATTGACCTTAATGACTATATAATTGGACAAGCAATGTACAATAATCCTACATATCAATATGTCCATTTTTAACTGTAGGAGACAAGGTCATTTGCAACAGGATTATAGATGAGGCATTCCCACAGACTTCTCAAAAAGACTTCAGCCTTCCATGATTTATAGAAGATGTGGAAAGAGTAGGAATTACACTAATGATCGAGATAACCAAGAGATATGCCAGTGAATCCATAACTGTTGGAAAACAGACTCCTTATAAGATAATTCTGTAAATAAGGGAAACTCCTTTAGGGAGTTATCACATACCTCAGCAACAAACAACACAAGCCAGACATTTCCTGTCAGTGATGGAGTAGCTCATACAACCTCAGTATGCATGTTTCAGAAGAAAGTGGTGCTCTAGAATCAACCATGAGAAACAATCTCACACTATCTCCAATAATTTCATTTTTGGAGTCCAATGCCCACTGGAGTTTGTGGACCTCTATTCTCAAAGAGAGTAGTAATGGTTTTAGGGAGAACTATCCTAATATTGCAAAGATTTTATTGTAAATTCAGGAATTACAGGTGAAGAATTTAAGGTAGAGATGGAGATTATGGATTACTTAAAGAAAAATACACATATTTGTTCTTTTTTGGCACTTGTATTTTATCTGAAAGCTTATGAAAATGGAAAATGTACGATTATTCTGATTCTTATGTCAACTTAGTGTCAGAAGTATTTTTAATTAGGTATTTTCTTCATTTACATTTCAAATGCTATCCCAAAATTCCCCCATATCCCCCTCCCCACTCCCCTATCCACCCACTCCCACTTCTTGGCTCTGGCCTTCTCCTGTACTGAGGCATATAAAGTTTGTAAGACCAAGGGGTCTCTCTTCCCAATGATGGCCGACTAGGCCATCTTCTGCTACATGTGTAGCTAAAGACATGAGCTCCGGGGGTACTGGTTAGTTCATATTGTTGTCCCACCTATAAGGTTGCAGACCCCTTTAGCTCCTTGGGTACTTTCTCTAGCTCCTCCATTGGGGGCCCTGTGATCCATCCAATAGCTGACTGTGAGCATCCACTTCTGAGTTTGCCAGGCACCGGCATAGCCTCACAAGAGATAGCTATATCAGGGTCTTGTAATCAAAATCTTGCTGGCATATGCAATAGTGTTTGGGTTTGGTGGCTGATTATGGGATGGATCCCCGGATGGGGCTGTCTCTGGATGGTCCTTCCTTCTGACTCAGATCCCAACTGTGTCTCTGTAACTCCTTCCATGGATATTTTGTTCCCCATTCTAAGAAGGAACGAAGTATCCACACTTTGGTCTTTGTTCTTCTTGAGTTTCATGTGTTTTTCAAATTGTATCTTGGGTATTCTACAGATGTCCATCAACAGAGGAATGGATAAAGAAAATGTGGTACATTTATACAATGGAATACTACTCAGCTATTAGAAACAATAAATTTATGAAATTCTTAGGCAAATGGAGGTATCTGAAGGATATCATCCTGAGTGAGGTAAACCTATCACAAAAGAACACACATGATATGCACTCACTGATAAGTGAATAAAAATACGCATTTTAAAGGGGGAAACAGGAGTGCTCAGCTGTTGCTGCTTCCATATGCCAAAGGCAAAGCAACCCTACTTGAAAGAATAGGAGAATTTGAAAGTACTGTAAGACAGTACTTTTGATAAACTGTTATCAATGAACAGAGACCTAAATAAGAATTAAAATTAAATGGTACTTAAATTGAAGATTTATTGGACACAGGAGATGATATAATTATAATTTCATGACAATCTTGGAATTCACCTTGGTGATTGGAACATTATAATGAATATAACAAACTGTAAGACAAATTAAAGGTGTGGGCTTCTAAGATCAAATAGGATGCTTAAAATCTTAGGTGGCAGATATAGCCATAAACCCGAGGGAAGGAGATCTACAACAATGGGAATCTCAGAGTAATATTCCTTCCATCTCAGGCAGTAGTGATCTATTTTAACTGACACTGAATATTGCCATCTTATGTAATATGCCTTGTTTCTGTATTTATTTATTTGTTTGTTTGTTTGTTTATTATTTACTTAATTATTTTTATTTAAGTTTTTAATTCTTTAGTCCAGACTTTATCCCCTCCTGGTCTACCTTCTGTCTGTTCCAAATCCCACACCTCCCCTCCCCCCCCCAACCACATCCCCAAGAGGATGTATCCACCTCACCCACCTCAGCTGACCACCCCACTCCCTGGGGCTCCAAGTCTCTTGGGGGTTAAGTATATCTTCTCTGATTGAGTCCAGACTTGGCAGTCCTCTGCTGTGTTGGGGACCACATATCAGCTGGTGTATGTGACCTGGTTAGTGGCTCAGTGTCTGAGAGAACCTGGGAACCATGTTAGTGGAGACTGCTTGTCTTCCTATGGGGTTGCCCTCCTCCTCCTCACCTTCTTCCAGATTTTCCCTAATTCAACCACGGGGTTCAACACAGGGATACATTGGTTGAGTGTAAATATCTACATCTGATTCTTTCAGCTCCTTGTTGGGTCTTTCTGAGGTCTGGCATAATAGGCCCCTGTTTGTAAGCACACCATAGTATTAGTAATAGTATCAGGCTTTGGGGCCTCCTCCTGAGCTGGATCTCAATTTGGGCTTATAACTGGACTTCCTTTTCCTCAGGTTCTTCTCCATTGCTGTTCCTGCAGTTCTTTCAGACAGCAACAACTCTAGGTTAGAGTCTTTTACTGTGGGATGGAAACCCCATCCATTTGATACCCTGTCTTTTTATTGGAGGTAGACTCTACAAGTGTCCTCTTACCAGTGTAGGGCATTTAATCTAAGGTCCCTCCCTTTGAATCCAGAGAGTCTCTCACCTCCAGGTCTCTGGTACATTGTAGAGGGTCCCCCTTACTTACCTCTCATCTCCTGAGATTGCCTGTTTTGATTCCTTGTGCTGGCCCTCAGGGCTTCAGACTGTCCCCCCTCCTCCTCCCCTGCAATACCTAATCATGTTCCCCTCTTCCCCTCCCTGTCACCTTTACCACCCAGGTGCCTTCCTCCCTCCCTCCCTCCCCACTCCTTTGATTTTTTTTCTTCTGTATTTAAAAGGGAAACATGAGTGCCTAAGTGTTTAGTCTCTGTGTGGATTCATAAACTCTGGTTTTACTCCCATGAACAGAGAAGAGAAATGAGATTAAACGAAAGACACTAGATTGTAAAAAACAAAACAAAACAAAACAAAACAAAACAAAGCATCCCCTGCTTAATTAGATTAACCTGTATATTTTAAAGATATTTTAGCATGAGAATGGAAGTCAAGGAATGTGTTGTGCTAGAGAAGCAGTAATGTCTATATTTCCACAGGTGATGAAAGACTATGGGTTCCGTTAAAATTGACAAAGATCTGATCTGTGTAAGAGAAGCTCCTACATGAAAGACATGACTCAAGGAAAGAAGAGATGCAGAAAGTTGCAAAAAGATGAAACCTCCTCACTCCCCCCAAGGCATAAGAACAGCTGAACAACCTGGCTGAAGAAGTACAGATCATTCATTAGACTGGCAGATTGAAAGTCTTGATGCTGAAATGAATATATGCTGAAGGACAGATGATCAGGACTATAATTATGAAATAAGGATCATCTCATCAAGGGAACATCATAGAGAAATTCAGAGTGTTAAGTTTAAGGATATTCAAACTGTTAAGTTTACAGGATTGATAATTTTTTTTCTGTAAATGCTAACCTGGGTACATCTTTCAGCTTAAACAGAAACAAGGAAAATGTATAAGACCAGTGAATCCAAAACCATGGCTGCTCTGTCAAGGGATCACATCCAAAGCCTTAGGACTGGCATGTCACTTATCTTTAATGCTTCTAGCTGGAATGCACACACAAACTTAGTATACACTATTAAGGTAAATTTAGTTTGTAGAAGGTAGCAGCTATGTTTGAAAGTGACATCTAATGTCAAAGTGGCAAACAAAGAGATGATTCAAAGAAAGATTTGATAGAACAAGCTAGAGATAGGATATACCTAGCTCAGGAGAACAGATATTTAAGAGTATCACAGAGAGAATGAAGGCAGTTCAGTCAGTTTGATCATTCAGTTGAGAGTCAGTGGAAATGATTTTATTTGTGAATGGATACAGTTTAGTGAAGGTCAGCAGAGGCAGTTGAAGCCAGAGAAAAAGAAAGAAGATTAAAACAAATTTCCAGAGTTAGTTTGAGGCCATGAAGAGCAATTCAGTGAGAAGCTGAATGAAGCAAGAGTGAATCAGTCAGCTAGTATAAGGATTTGGGCCAGAACAGCTGGGTTGAACCAGTTAGCCAAAGTTCAGAAAGAACTAGAAATGGTGAGTTTATCTAGCAATAAACCTCTGCAACAACAATTATATCATGTGAATAAAACTTATATTTACATGTACATTTTCAGGGATGATAATTTAGTACTGGATAATCAATTAGCATGCTCTCCCTGGGAAAGACGATTTTTGTTTCCACTATCAGTATTTCTTTTCTTTTTTTTCTCAAACATAATATTTTTATTGTTTTTTTTTTGGGGGGGGATTTCACATAATGCAACCTGATCACATTCAGTTCCCAGTACTCCCAAATAACCCTACCCCACCACTTGTGACCTCTTCATTAAAACAAACAAACAAACAAACAAACAAACAAAAACAGGTCTAATTTGTGTTGCCTTTATATTCACTGGACTATGGTTAAATTCTCAGTGGCCAGCCCCTTAGAGGAAAAAGCAGTTCTTCCCCACCCTGATCCACACCAGAAGTCATCAGTTGTATGCTTCATCTTTATCACAGCTTTTCAGAATTCTTTCAATGGCTTCCTGTCTCGGCTGTGGCCTTGTGAGGTGGAGTAAGGGGTGTCACAGAAGCCTTCTACTTCTTTTTTCCTTAAGTGTTGAGACTGCAGTGATCGATACCACTGCAAAGGAAGCTTCCTTGCCCTTTAGAGTCAGTGGGAGCACAGATCATGGACTTCTACATGGTTTCTGGCGACAGCACAGACCATGGATGTTCACATGACTTCCGGTGTCAGCACATGCCACAGACCTCAACATGGTCTCCAGTGACAGCATAGACCACAAACATCAACACAGTCTAGTCTGCTAGAGCACAGACCACGAATATCACCATAGCTCTCAGTAGCAGCATGAGCCATGAATAGCAACATGGCCTCTGGCAGCAACATGGACCATGAATACCAACATGACCCCCTATGGCAGCATGACCCATAGACATCTACACTGACTCAAGTAGTAGCACCGGCCAAACACAGCTCCTGGCTGCAGCTTTAATTTTTGCAAAACCTATTTTTTTTTCAAGACATGGTTTCTTTGTAGCCCTGACTGTCCTGGAACTCACTCTGTAGACCAGGCTGGCCTCAAACTCAGAAATCTGCCTGCCTCTGCCTCCCGAGTGCTGGGATTAAAGGCGTATGCCAACATGCCCGGCACAAAACCAATTTTTATTTATTTATTTATTTATTTATTTATTTATTTATTTATTTATTTGGTATTTTCTTCATTTACATTTCCAATGCTATCCCAAAAGTCCCCCAATACCCTCTCCCCACACCCCCTCCCCACTACCACTTCTTGGCCCTGGTATTCCCTTGTACTGAGGCATATAAAGTTTGCAAGAGTAATGGGCCTCTCTTTCTAATCTTCTGATACATATGCAGCTTGAAACACAAGCTCGGGGAGGAGGGGCGGGTACTGGTTAGTTCATATTGTTGTTCCACCTATAGGGTTGCAGACCCCTTTAGCTCCTTGGGTACTTTAACTCCTCCATTGGGGGCCCTGTGATCCATCCAATAGCTGACTGTGAACATCCACTTCTGTGTTTGCTAGGCACTGGCATAGCTTCACAAGAGACAGCTATATCTGGGTCCTTTCAGCAAAATCTTGCTAGTATATGTAATTGTGTCAACATTTGGAGGCTGATTATGGGATGGATCCCCGGGTATGGCAGTCTCTAGATGGTCCATCCTTTCGTCTCGGCTCCAAACTTTGTCTCTGTAACTCCTTCCATGGGTGTTTTATTCCCAATCACAAAAGAACTCACATGATATGTACTCACTGATAAGTGGATATTAGCCCAGAAACTTAGAATACCCAAGATACAAGATACAATCTCTAAAACACATGAAACTCAAGAAGAACGAAGACCAAAATGTGGACACTTTGCCCCTTCTTAGAATTGGGAACAAAGCCTATTTTTAATGATGGTTCTTAAACACTTTAACCTACTATAGCCCACCACCCACAAAAGGCAGTGGAAATGAAAGGATACAGGGGAAGCAGACCTGCTTAGAAAGGTTCTTTGGAGCAACTCTTGTCTGTGTTGTCTGGAAATCAGCAGTTCAATTCACAGGTTAACAGGCAGTAGCAGCTCGATCCACAAGCTGTACTTCACAGCAGTCCAGTTCAGTAAAGTCAGGATAGCAGACACAATCAGAAGCGGTGGCACTACCTAACAGGGTTGGCCAGGCCTCAGCCTCGGCACCCGTCAGCAGGAGGGACCAAGGTCAGCAGGAACTCAAGGAGTTCTTGGCTTTGCCTCTCAGCAAAGTGAAGATCAGTGAAGATTCAAGATCAACAATCATTGGACAGCAAGCTCTATAAGTAAGCCTAGCTCAGCCTCCATTATTGTCTGTTGATTCTTTTTATACTCCCTCCAAATATCATGTGTCCTACATGGATCTTGTCACAGCACATGTGTCTGCCTCAGATGACATTACTCTGCCAATCAGCTCAAGTCCACAGAAGTGGCAAGAAACTGCAGCACTCCACCAGGTTTTGGGTATGTTTCTCTCTATGGAATCCCGACAAATGGAGCTCAACTTTGGATGTAAGGCAGACCAATACATTGGTGGTAACACAGATCTTGGACAATAACATGTCCTCTGGCTGCAAGCTAGCCCTTGGCAGCAGCATGGACCGAAGACATCAACCACCTGTACTCAGGTGGCTGTGCAGGCCACACATATCAATAGTATTTCTTAATTGCTGGTAGTTCTTTGTTTAGTATTGAGGAATGACAAGGGAACAGGGGTATAACTATATTATTATAATTTCATTCAACATAAATATTTTTAAAATAATTATAGCTGATGACAGTATATGACCAAGAGTGGGTCTTAGAAAGTGATATATTAAGCCACTGTTTTCCATCTTATTCGCTAGTCCTGATCAAGTGAAATATGAACAATCTCTGCCACACACTATATGCTGCCTTGTCATGACATGTCAAATTACATATATATATGAAAATTTCCCATAATACTCCCTAAAAAGCAAATGACCATCTGACATTCTGACCATCTAACAAAAAGATCCAACAACAAGCATTAGAAAATATCTTTTGAGATGTTGGTTAAGGTTGTCAAAAAATTCCAAAAACATTACAAAGGATTGCTATTACTCTTGTTTGGTCTGAGAGGAGAAAAGTGTATGTGTTTGTGTGTGTGTGTGTGTGTGTGTTTTAATTAAATTTTATGTTTTAACCTATTCTGTTTACATTTTGCTCCTTGCCCCCCCCCCCCCAGTCATCCCCTATTAGAATCCTCTTCCCCTATTCCCCCTTCTCATTTGAGCAGGTTGGGCACCCTGGGTATTCTCACCCCTACCCTGCCTCTCTGACCTTGGTACTTCAAGTCTCTTAGAGGCTGGGGACTTTCTTTAACACTGAGGCCAGACAAAGCAACCCACCTGGTAGTACATATACCACATGCAGACAACAGCTTTTGGAATAGTTCCCTCTCCAGTTACTCAAGACCTATATAAACACCAAGCTGCACATCTGCTACATATGATCAAGAAGGCCTATGTATATTTATTTGTTGGTAGTTCAGACACTGAGAGTCTGAAGGATCCAGGTGAGTTCACTATGTTGGTCTTCCTGTGGAATTCCCATCCCCTTCAGGGCCCACAATCCTTCCTCCTATTCTTCCATAGGAATCTCCAAGCTCCATCCACTGTTTGGTTTTGGGTATCTGTATCTGAGTCAGCTGCTGGGCCTAGCCTCTCAGAGGGCAACATGTTCCTGTCTACAAGCATAACAGAGTATCAATAATAGTGTCGGAGATTGGTGCTTGACTATGCGATGAATCTGAAGTTGGGCTGGTTATTGTTTGGCCATTCCTTCTCTCTTCGTTTCATCCCCTGTGCCTGCATTTCTTGTAGACAGGATAAATTTTGGGTTGAAAGTTTTGTGGGTAGGTTGGTGTCTCTCTCGCTCTACTGGCTATAGGAGGTTCAGCCTGTTCAGGTTTCATATCCCCAATGTAGTGAGTCTCAGCTAAGGTCACCCCCATTGATTCTTGGGCATCTCCTTTATCCAAGGTCTCTGTCTGGTTCTGACCATGTCCTCACCTCCTCACCTGCATCAGTTGCAGATTTCCATTCATTCTTAAGGCCATCTATCCAAATCTTCTGTCCTCCCTCACACCTGATTCTGAATTGCCCACTCCCCTTATGATCCCTCCCTTCCCTGTACTCCATCTACCTCTTATAACCATTTCATTTTCCCTTCTAAGTGAGATGTAAGCTTCACCTGTTGGACCTTCTTTCCTGGTTAGCTTTTGTGGGTATGTGAAGTGTAACGTGTTACCTATATTTTATAGCTAATATCTACTTACAAGTGGGTCCATACCATGCATGTCCTTTTGGGACTGGATTACCTCACTCAGGATGATATTCTCAAGTTCCATCTATTTGCTTGAACATTTTATGACGTCTTGGTTTTTAATAGCTGAATAGGATTCCACTGTGTAATTGTATGACATTTTCTTTATCCATTCTTCAGTTCAAGGAAATCTAGGTTGCTTCCAGTTTCTGGCTATGAGAACTAAAGCTGCTATGAACATAGTTGAGCATGTGTCTTTGTGGAATGTTAAAGCATCATTTGTGTATATGCCCACAAGTGGCGTACCTTGATCTTGATGTAGAACTATTCCCAGTTTCTGAAAACTGCCAAATTGATTTCTCAAGTGTTTGTGTAAGTTCAACTCCCAAAAGCAATGAAAAAGTAAGTGTTCCCTTTGCTCCATATCCTTGCCAGCATGTGCTATCTCTGGAGGTTTTGATCTTAGCCATTCTGATGGGTATAAGATGGAACCTCATAGTTGTTTTGATTTGCATTTCCCTGGTGACTTTTTCTGTAAGTGCTTCTTGGACATTGGAGATTTCTCTGTTGAGAATTCTCTGTTTAGCTCTGTACTCCATCTTAAAATTGGGTTATTTGGGTATTTGGAGTCTAAATTCTTGTGTTCTTTATATATTTTTGGTATCTGCCCTCTATCTGTTGGAGGGTTCATGAAGATATTTTTCCAATCTGTAGGCTGCTGCTTTGTCCTATTGACAGTGTCCTTTTCCTTACAGAAGATTCCATAAGGTCCCTTTTGTCAATTGTTGATCTTAGAGCCTGAGCTATTGAATTTCTGTTCAGGAATATGTCTCCAGTACCAACGCGCTCAAGGTTATTTCCCAATTTCTTTTCTATAAGTTATAGTGGCTCTTCCGGCCGGACCAGCACCGGGGTAGCACTCTTCCCGCTGGACCAGCACCGGGGTAGCTAGAGCGCAGGGTCGGCTGACACCCGCCAGCTACCCAGGACCCCTGCCACAGGATATTGAGACTGCTGGTGAGTGGAACACAGCTTCTGCCCCAATCTTTAAACAGTGACAACGACAACAACTAACCCCAGAGATTACCAGATGGCGAAAGGTAAACGTAATAATCTTACTAACAGAAACCAAGACCACTCACCATCATCAGAACCCAGCACTCCCACTTCGCCCAGTCCAGGGCACCCCAACACACCGGAAAAGCTAGACATGGATCTAAAAGCATATCTCATGATGATGGTAGAGGACTTCAAGAAGGACTTTAATAGCACACTTAAAGAAATACAAAGGAACACTGGTAAACAGGTAGAAGACAGTAAAGAGGAAGCACAAAAATCCCTTAAAGAATTGCAGGAGAACACTGCTAAAGAGTTACAAATCCTTAAAGAAAAACAGGATAACATAATCAAACCTGGATAAAATGGAGAAGTTCCTAGACAGATACCAGGTACCAAAGTTGAATCAAGATCAGGTTAATGATCTAAACAGCCCTATATCCCCCAAAGAAATAGAAGCAGTCATTAATAGTCTCCCAACTAAAAAAAGCCCAGGACCAGATGGGTTTAGTGCAGAGTTCTATCAGACCTTCAAAGAAGATCTAATCCCAGTTCTTCACAAATTATTCCACAAAATAGAAACAGAAGTTACTCTACCCAACTCATTCTATGAAGCCACAATTACTCTGATACCTAAATCACAAAAAGACCCAACAAAGATAGAAAACTTCAGACCAATATCCCTTATGAATATTGATGCAAAAATCCTCAATAAAGTTCTTGCTAACCGAATCCAAGAACACATCAAAACAATCATCCATCCTGACCAAGTAGGTTTCATCCCAGGGATGCAGGGATGGTTCAATATACGGAAATCCATCAACGTAATCCAGTATATAAACAAACTCAAAGACAAAAACCACATGGTCATCTCGTTAGATGCGGAAAAAGCATTTGACAAGATCCAACACCCATTCATGATAAAAGTCTTGGAAAGAGCAGGAATTCAAGGCCCATACCTAAACATGATAAAAGCAATCTATAGCAAACCAGTAGCCAACATCAAAGTAAATGGTGAGACGCTTGAAGCAATCCCTCTAAAATCAGGGACTAGACAAGGCTGTCCACTTTCTCCATACCTATTCAACATTGTACTTGAAGTCCTAGCCAGAGCAATTCAACAACAAAAGGAGATCAAAGGGATACAAATTGGAAAAGATGAAGTCAAAATATCACTTTTTGCAGATGATATGATAGTATATATAAGTGACCCTAAAAATTCCACCAGAGAACTCCTAAGCCTGATAAACAGCTTCGGTGAAGTAGCTGGATATAAAATTAACTCAAACAAATCAATGGCCTTTCTCTACACAAAGAATAAACAGGCTGAGAAAGAAATTAGGGAAACAACACCCTTCTCAATAGTCACAAATAATATAAAATATCTTGGCGTGACTCTAACTAAGGAAGTGAAAGATCTGTATAATAAAAACTTCAAGTCTCTGAAGAAAGAAATTATAGAAGATCTCAGAAGATGGAAAGATCTCCCATGCTCATGGATTGGCAGGATCAGCATTGTAAAAATGGCTATCTTGCCAAAAGCAATCTACAGATTCAATGCAATCCCCATCAAAATTCCAAATCAATTCTTCAACGAATTAGAAAGTGCAATCTGCAAATTCATCTGGAATAACAAAAAACCTAGGATAGCAAAAACTCTTCTCAAGGATAAAAGAACCTCTGGTGGAATCACCATGTCGGACCTAAATCTTTACTACAGAGCAATTGTGATAAAAACTGCATGGTACTGGTATAGTGACAGACAAATAGACCAATGGAATAGAATTGAAGACCCAGAAATGAACCCACACACCTACAGTCACTTGATCTTCGACAAGGGAGCTAAAAACATCCAGTAGAAGAAAGACAGCATTTTCAACAAATGGTGCTGGCACAACTGGTTGTTAACATGTAGAAGAATGCAAGTCGATCCATTCCTATCTCCTTGTACTAAGGTCAAGTCTAAGTGGATCAAGGAACTTCACATAAAACCAGAGACACTGAAACTCATAGAGGAGAAAGTGGGGAAAAGCCTTGAAGATATGGGCACAGGGGAAAAATTCCTGAATAGAACAGTAATGGCTTGTGCTGTAAGATTGAGAATTGACAAGTGGGACCTCATGAAACTGCAAAGCTTCTGCAAAGCTAAAGACACCATCAATAAGACAAAAAAACCACCAACAGATTGGGAAAGGATCTTCACCTATCCTAAATCAGATAAGGGACTAATATCCAATATATATAAAGAACTCAAGAAGGTGGACTCCAGAAAGTCAAATAACCCCATTAAAAATGGGGCTCAGAACTGAACAAAGAATTCTCACCTGAGGAATACCGAATGGCAGAGAAGCACCTGAAAAAATGTTCAACATCCTTAATCATCAGGGAAATGCAAATCAAAACAACCCTGAGATTCCACCTCACACCCGTCAGAATGGCTAAGATCAAAAATTCAGGTGACAGCAGATGCTGGCGAGGATGTGGAGAAAGAGGAACACTCCTCCATTGTTGGTGGGATTGCAAGCTTGTACAACCACTCTGGAAATCAGTCTGGCGGTTCCTCAGAAAATTGGACATAGTACTACTGGAGGATCCAGCAATACCTCTCCTGGGCATATATCCAGAAGATGTCCCAACCGGTAAAAAGGACACATGCTCCACTATGTTCATAGCAGCCCTATTTATAATAGCCAGAAGCTGGAAAGAACCCAGATGTCCCTCAACAGAGGAATGGATACAGAAATTATGGTACATTTACACAATGGAGTACTACTCAGCTATTAAAAAGAATGAATTTATGAAATTCCTAGCCAAATGGATGGACCTGGAGGGCATCATCTTGAGTGAAGTAACACAATCACAAAAGAACTCACACAATATGTATTCACTGATAAGTGGATATTAGCCCAAAACTTAGGATACCCAAGATATAAGATACAATTTACTAAACGCATGAAACTCAAGAAGAATGAAGACCAAAGTGTGGACACTGTGCCCCTTCTTAGAATTGGGAACAAAACACCCAGGGAAGGAGTTACAGAGACAAAGTTCGTAGCTGTGATGAAAGGATGGACCATTTAGAGACTGGACTGCTGTATCCAGGGATCCTTCCCATAAGCAGCTTCTAAACGCTGACACCATTGCATACACTAGCAAGATTTTGCTGAAAGACCCAAATATAGCTGTCTCTTGTGAGACGATGCCGGGGCCTAGCAAACACAGGAGTGGATGTTCACAGTCAGCTATTGGATGTATCACAGGGCTCCCAATGGAGAAGCTAGAGAAAGTACCCAAGGAGCTAAAGGGATCTGCAACCCTATTGTCGGAACAACATGATGTACTAACCAGAACCCTGGAGCTCTTGTCTCTAGCTGCATATGTATCGAAAGATGACCTAGTCGGCCATCAATGGAAAGAGAGGCCCATTGGACTTGCAAACTTTATATGCCCCAATATAGGGGAATGCCAGGGCCAAAAGAATGGGAATGGGTGTGTAGGGATGTGGGGGGCTCTATGGGGGACTTTTGGGATAGCATTGGAAATGTAACTGAGGAAAATATGTAATAAAAATATTAAAAATTAAAAAAGAAAGATATAGTTTATCTGGTTTCATGTTGAGGTCCTTAACCCACTTTGACTTGTGTTTTATGCAAGGTGATAAATATGAATCTATTTTCATTCTTCTATATGTAGACATCTAGGTAGTCCAGCACCATTTTTTTTTTACAGATTCTTTTATTTTTCTGTTGTATTTCTTTTGGTTCATCGTTAAAAATCAAGTATCTATAGGTGTGTGGGTTTATCTGTTGGTCTTCAATTTGATTCCGTTGATCAACATATCTGTTTCTGCATAAATACCACGCAGTTTTTATGACTATTGCTTTGTAGTATAGCTTGAGGTTAAGGATGGTAATTTCTCCACAAATTCTTTTATTGTCAATTTTTTTTGATATCCTGGGGTTTTCCTTTTTCCATATGAAGTTGAAAAGTGTTCTTTCAAAGTCTATAAAAATTTGTGTAAAAATTTTGATGGGGATTGCACAAATCTAATACTACTATTTGTATGGTGGCTATTTTCACTATGTTAAGCCTACCTATCTATGAGATTGGGAGATCTTTCCATCTTCTGATATATTTTTCAGTTTCTTTCTTCAGGGACTTGAAGTTCTTTTCATATAGACATTTCACTTTCAGGGTTAGAGTTACACCAAAATATTTTATATTGTTCATAGCTGTTGTAAAGGGTGTTGTTTCCCTAATTTCCTTTTCCGCAGTTTATCATTTGTATAATGGAAGAATGCAACTTTGTTTGAGTTAATCGTGTATCCAGTCACCCTTATTGAAGGTGTTTATCAGCTGTAGGAATTCTCAGGTAGAATATTTGCAGTCATTTACCTATACTATCATATCATCTGCAAATAGTGATACTTTGACTTCTTTCTTTCCAATTTGTACACACTTGATCTTCAGTTGTCTTATTGATCTGGCTAGAACTTCAAATACTATATTGATAGGGAGATAGTGGACAGTCTTGTCTTTTCTCTGATTTTAGTGAAAATGTTTTACCTTTCTCTCCATTTAGTTTGATGTGGGCTACTAGTTTGCTATATACTGCTTTCATTTTGTTTAGGAGTGTGGTTTGTATCTCTGATTTCTTTAATACATTTTCATGAATGGGTGTTGGTTTTTATAAAAGGCTTTTTCAGTGTCTAATGAGAAAATCATGTAATCACATGAAGTTTTCCTTTGAGTTTGTTTACAAACACACACCCACACCCACACCCACCCCCCCACACACACACATATAAAACCTTCCAGTGTATCCCTGCGATGAAGCCTAATTGATTTTGATGGATGATGTCTTTGATCAGTCCCTGGATTTGGTTTGTTTGTATTTTATTGAGTATTTTTGCATTGAAGTTCATAAGAGAAACCAGTCAGAAATTCTCTTTCTTTATTAAGTCTTTGTGTGGTTTAAGAATCAGGGTAAGTATAGTCTCATAGAATGAGTTTGACAGTGGTCTTTCTGTTCCTATTTTATGGAATATTTCGAGGAGTATTGGAAATAGGTCTTCTTCAAAAGTGTGGTAGAATCCTGCACTAAAATAATCTGACTTTGTGCTTTTTTTAAAAATTTATTTTTCGTTTTTTCAGAGGAAGGAGAATTTTAATGACTGCTTCTATTTCTTTAGAGGTTATAGGGCTGTTTCAATAGTTTACTTCATCTTGATTTCACTTTGATAAGTGGTATCTGTATAGAAAATTGTCCATTTTATTAAGATTTTCCAATTTTGTGGAGTACAGGTTTTTGTGGTAAGATCTAATGATTCTTTGAATTTCTTTAGTGTCAGTTATTATGTCTCCCTTTTCATTACTGGTTTCATTTATTTGAATACTGTCTCTTTGTCTCTTGGTTAATTTGTCTATCTTGGTTTGTCAATCTTGTTGATTTTTCTCAAAGAACTAGTTCTTGAGTTCATTGAATCTTTGTATTGTTTTTGTTGTTTCTAACTGATTGATTTCAGTCCTGATTTTGTGTATTTCCTTCCTTTTACTCATCTTTGGTATGTTTGCTTCTTTTTTTTCTGGAACTTTCAGGTATAATTTTAAATTGCTGACATGAGAACTTTCTAATTTCTTTTTTTTTAAATATTTTTTATTACATATTTTCCTCAAAGTATTCTAATTTCTTGATAGGGGCACTTAGTGCTATAAACTTTTCTCTTAGCACTACTTTTATTGTGTCCTATAAATGTGGGTATTTTGTGCCTTCCTTTTCATTGAATTCTAGGAAGTCTTTACTTTTTTCATTTATTTATTCTCTGACCCAGAGATGGTTAGTTAAAGAGTTGTTCAATTTTTATGACTGGGAAGGCTTTCCAGTGTTTTTCTTGTTGAGGTCCAGCTTTAACCCATGGTGGTCTTACAAGATAGAAGGCATTATTTCAATTTCCTTATATCCATTGAGGCTTGCTTTGTGGTCAGTTTTCAAGAAGGATCCTTGAGTTGTATGAGATCTCTGTTAGGTCCACATGATTCATAATCTCTGTTAGTTTCATTATTTCTCTGTTGTGTTTGTTTGAAGATCCTGTCATTTGGTGATTGTGGGGTGTTGAAGTCTCCTACTACTAATGTATGTGGTTTGATGTGTGGGTTAAGCATCAGTAATGTTTCTTTTACAAACGTTGGTACTCTTATGTTTGTAGTATAGATGTTCAGAATTGAGATATCATCTTAGTAGATTTTTCCTTCAATAAATATGACATGTCCTTCCTATGTCTTTTGATTAATCCTGGTTGAAAGTCTATTTTATTAGATATAGAATGACTACACAAATTTGCTTCCTGTGTCCATTTGCTTGGAAAACTTTTTTCTACTCCTGTACTCTGAGGTCTTGTCTGCCTTTATTGCTGAGGTGTGTTTCATGGTATCCCAGATTTCCTGGATGTTTTGTCTCAGAAAATTTTTAGATTTAACATTTTCTTTGACTAGTGTATCAATTTATTCTATTGTATTTTCTACTCCTCAGATTTTCTCTTCTATCTCCCATTCTGTTGGTGGTGCTTGAGTCTGCTACTCTTATTCTCTTCCCTAGGTTCTCCATCTCCAAGATTTCCTCAGTTTATGTTTTCTTTCCATTTCTTCTTTTTCCATTTTCATGTCTTGCACACTTTGATTTATTTCATTCACCTGTTTAATTCTATTTTCCTGTATGTCCCTATGGGATTTGTTTCCTCATTACAGACATCTATCCCTCTTTATATTATTATTGGTTATTTTATTTATTTACATTTCAAATCTTATCCCCCTTCCCAGTTTTCCCTCCACAAACTCCTTATTCCCTCCATCTTCTGCTCTGCTGATGTGAGGGTGCTCCCCCACCCACCCACCAACTCCAGCCACCTCCTTAGCATTCACTAACACTAGGTCATTGATCCTCCACAGGAACAAGGGCCTCTTCTTCCATTGATGCCAGAAAATGCAGTCCTCTGCTACTTATGCAGCTAGAGCCATCCTTCACTCCATTTGTATTCTTTGGTTGGTGGTTTAGTCCCTGGAAGCTTTGGGGTTTCTGTTTAGCTGATATTGTTGTTCTTCCTATGGGGTTGCAAACTCCATCAACTCCTTTAGTCCTTCCCTTAACTCCTGGATAATATTTTCCTGCATTTCTTTAAGAGATCTATTTATTTCCTCTTCAAAGGCCTCTATCATCTTTATAAGATTGGATTTAAACTTTGTGTATGTGTGTGTGTGTGTGTGTGTGTGTGTGTGTGTGTGTTGGTTGTGTTAGGATATCTAAGGCTGGCTGAAATTAGGTAGCTGTGCTTTAATGGTGCCATGGCTCTTGTTGACTGCATTGTTTGGAGGGCTTTCAACCATCTGAATGATTTTGGTCCCTGGATGTTTTTGTAGTAGGTATCAGGAGCGAGGTGAACCTGGATGGTCCTGATGGCTGTATAGTTCAAGACCTGCTGTTCTGTATGTTTCAGTAGCTTCAGGTTCAATGAAGGTGGGTAGAGAGGCAGCAGGAGATTGCAGGTCCCCCTGAGATAACAGGTTCCTTAGGGCACCTTGGCTTGGCCCAGAGGTTTCAGAGAGCTGGGAGGATGGGTAGGGGAGGAGAAGCTTATTTGTACAGTTCAGGTGTCTGGTGGAGTTAGACAAGAGGTGGTGGGAGAATGGAGGTCCCCCCTGAGATGGCAGGCTGCTCAGAGCAGCTTGTCTTGGACAAGAGGTTTCAGCCAGCAGAAAAGACAGGTGGAGGAAGGAAAGCTAAACTGCAGTTAAGGAGTCTGATAGAGGTGGAGGAGTAGGAAATGGAGGTCCTCCTGGAAGAGCAGGATGATTGGGGCCGCTTTTCTTGATTTAGAAGGCCCAGAAAGTAGGAAACATGGATGAAGGAAGAGAAACTTAACTTAAAATACCCAAGATATAAGTTACAATTTGCAAAACACATGAAACTTAAGAAGAATGAAGACCAAAGTATGGACACTTTGCCCCTTCTTAGAATTAGGAACAAAATACCCATGGAAGGAGTTACAGAGACAAAGTTTGGAGCTGAGACAAAAGGATGGACCATCTAGAGACTGCCATATCCGGGGATCCATCCCATAATCAGCCTCCAAATGCTGACACCATTGCACACACTAGCAAGATTTTGCTGAAAGGACCCTGATATAGCTGTCTCTTGTGAGACTATGCCGGGGCCTAGCAAACACAGAGGTGGATGCTCTCAGTCAGCTATTGGGTGAATCACAGGGCCCTCAATGGAGGAGCTAGAGAAAGTACCCAAGGAGCTAAAGGGATCTGCAACCCTATAGGTGGAACAACATTATGAACTAACCAGTACCCTGGAGCTCTTGACTCTAGCTGCATATGTATCAAAAGATGGCCCAGTCGGCCATCACTGGAAAGAGAGGCCCATTGGACTTGCAAACTTTATATGTCCCAGTACAGGGGAAACCAGGGCTAAAAGGTGGGAGTGGGTGGGTAGGGGAGTGGGGGGGGGAGGGTATGGGGGACTTTTGGGATAACACTGGAAATGTAAATGAGGAAAATACCTAATAAAAAAATAAAAAAAGAGAAGCTTACCTGTATGCTATAATACACACCAGTATGTGTGTGTATTATTGCAGAAAAAGAATATGTTTGTGTGTGTGTGTCTATGTGCGTGCAAGCATGTGTGTCTCTGTCTGTATATAGGTGTGTGCATGTGTTTGTGTGTGTCTGTGCATATGCATGGGATCACATTCTTACATTTTGCACCTGACAACAGTATTTGGAAACCAGGCCAATGAAGACACATTTTTTTTTCCCCAGAGGATCTTTTTCTCAGTAAGAAAAAACAACAACAACAACAACAACAAAAAACCCAAAGACAAAAACAAAAACAAACAAACAAACCAAAAAAACAAAACCAAAATAGCCGAAGTAGAATGGAGACATAATAACAAATTACAAAACATAATGGAATTGAAGTGCATTATTAATATAGTGAAGAATGTGTAAATTTTGCCCCATTGATAAAAAACACTGATCAGTTTTCAACATAAATTTCACGGTGATTTTTTTTGTTATTTTCTATTGCTTTTAGTTTTGATTGATTGTTCATAATTCATATGATATTTGGATTCATTATGGAGCATAGAAAGTTTGAGTAAGACTCTATGAGAAGTTTAAACTTAAAAATCATTTCAAACTTTGCTGTAGTAAGTCTGAAATATTTCAGATATCTGAAAAGTAGAAAATAGAACATCCATGCATAGTTTAAATAAAGTCTAATATAATGATCTAATTTAAATTTAATAAACCATTTATTGCAGGTTAATTAAATGCCACTTGATGATTAAAGCATATTTATTTAGATTAACAGCTTTTAGATTATTTTATCACACTTTCATGGCTAATTTAAATATATTGTCAAGTATTAATATTTAATTTTATACCTGCTTTTGAATGACACAATTAATTTAAATTATAGGATTTAAATTTTTCCTATTTTGAACTGTTTCCTTAATCTTTGGAATCTATTGCATTATTGTTAAATAAATAGAAAACATTTAATATGAGGGAAATGTTAAGAAGACAGTAAAAAGGATCAACATACAATTAAATTAAGGTGAAATAGAAGTAAGTAGGTTAATTAGACAAATAATTTTTCACTGAATCCCAACTTATAATTAATATTTTTAATTATAAAGGACCCCTCTTAAACCTTATATACAAAGTTATTTTAAAATAAGTAATAATAGATAACATTTATTAAACACATTTAGAATATGCAATTTAAAAAATGTATTGCTTTAAGAATCATTTAGTTTCTAGAATAATACCAATGTAGATATTACTCTGGGTCTTTTCCTGCAAAAGATGTTTGAACTTTTCAAAGAAAATTAATTAGGAGTTGAAAGTCTCAATATTGTTTGCTACTACATTTTAAATTTTTTAAACTAGTACCTCCTAAATTATCATCAGAATGATCTTAAATGAAAAAAGTGTTAATAGCAAATCTATAAATTTTAGTTACATATATATATATACAATTTACATATATGGAGAACAAAATATGAATGCATGAGCACATAGAAAAATAATTGAATCATGTTAATTAGCATATTTATCACTTCAAATATTCATCAATATTTGTGGTTTTAGTACTTGAAATTTATTATTGTACCAGTTTTAAATATATAATACATTATTACAGACTATATAAAGATTATAAAAGAAAAACATCTGCATAGCTAGTAGTATTGAGGTCTGTGGCCTGGGTTGCTACAGAGGGACATATGGATGTCTTTTATATTTAAGGCTGTGTTATCTCCACAATCCAGGCTGTCTCCAAGGTCCTTGTCTGGATCCATGGTCCTAGTGCAGCTGAGAGCCATGTTCATGATCTGTGCTGTCACCAAAACCTGTGTAGAGGTCCATGATCATTGCTCCCACTGACTGAAAAGTAAAGAAGCCACTTTTGCTGTGGTATAGATGACTACAGATGCAGTTGAGAGACAGATACATAGAAGGCTTCTCTGACAGCCCCCATCCCAACCTAACACGCCCCCTCCAAAAGGTTGTAGCCTACCAGAACTCTAAGAAAGAACTCTTTAAAAGTGTGATGGAGACCCTAAAGTGTAACTGTTCACAACTGATATCTTCTCTCAGGGGTGCATGAAGGGAAAGGTTCTTTACCTTGTAAGGAGCAGGCCACTGAAAGAATAGCCATGCTTCAGTGAGTATATAGATAACACAAATTGGACTTGTGTTCTTTTTCCCTGTGTTTGTATTTGTATTTGTACTTATATTTGTATTATTTTCTGGGAAAGGAGGTCACAAGAATAGGGTGTCTATATGAAAGGACTGGAAAGTGAGTGTGGTATTCATGGAGAATGTGAAATTCCAGTATAATCAATAAAAGTATTATGTTGTAAATCCACATTCTTCCTCGTTAGCCAACGTTTCATTCTCTTTGACCATCATTCTTTCGATTCTTTTTCTCTATAAGACCCTCTGGAAAATACCATTCTACTCTATGCATCTATGTTCCAAATTGTACTAGAGTCCATGTGTATGTTATAATATATATATTAGTCTTTGTCTACCTGGTTTATTTTGCTTAGCATAACATTCCACAATTCTATCAATGCTGCAAAATGTAAAGCTTTCTGCTAAACCTTAGTAATATGCCATTATGTATAAATATTAAAACTTCTTTGCTCATTTAGCTATTGATGTTTAGATTAATGCCATGAATATTGTATTTTAAATGGTGTTGCGGTCTTCATGGGGATGGCGATGCCTCTTTAGCCACACGGTCTCTTGTCTCCATTGCAAGTAAACAGAATCAAGCTGTCCAACTCTGTAGTGGTTGTTTTGCCTTTCCTTTCCTTTCACAGTCTCATTTCCATGCAGGCTGTAGGTTTTCATTTCCAGCAACTATCTTCATCC
This sequence comes from Mus caroli, assembly GCF_978045245.1. Taxonomy (NCBI): domain Eukaryota; kingdom Metazoa; phylum Chordata; class Mammalia; order Rodentia; family Muridae; genus Mus; species Mus caroli. The sequence goes on from NW_028227267.1 coordinate 81,064,651, forward strand.
ATATTTTCATCAAAAAATAACTGTTCAGATTTATGAAAATAGTCATTCTCATTATGAATGTACTTTGCATTTTCTTAATGATTTGTATATTCAGTGTGTCTTCCCATACTTTCCCTTCCCCCTTTGGATATATTCTTTTAGAAATGTGTATCAAAGTCTATGATCTAGATTGATTTTCTATTCAACTATTGATGTGTTTGAGTTCCTATATTTGGTTTTGACTTCTTATCTGATATATGACAGCAATGTTTCATCTCATTCTGTAGATTGTCTCTTAATGGTGGAGTTGATCTGTTTATTTTTACTTGATGGAATGCCATTTTCCCACTTCTACTTTTATTGCCTGAATTTGTAGCATCTCATCTTTAAAAGAGCAAACAATATACAATGAGAGAGAGAGAGAGAGAGAGAGGAAAAAAAAAGAACTGAAACAAGGGTTATATGATCCCCTTTAGCAATGCTTTTCTTCAGTAGACATGTCAAGGCCTGATGTTTAAATAATTAATCCATTGCTAATTTATTTTTGTAAATAGAATGGGTGAGCACTTGGTTTCATTTCTTCACAGATAGATAGAAAATCTGCAAGCACTGATAACTGAAGAGTTGTATGCTAGTGGGAAACAGCACTTAAGAACATTAAGAAACCAGAATCTGAGATGGCCTCAGCAGAAAATAAAATAGCAATGTAAAGCATAGCATTAAGTGAGGTAATACATGCGAAAGAAAGAAAGAAAGAAAGAAAGAAAGAAAGAAAGAAAGAAAGAAAGAAAGAAAGAAAGAAAAACAAAACAAATATGGTATATTGTTTCTCATACACAGATCCTTGCCTAACTTGCTCAATATGTGCATGTAAATGTGACTAAACATGGGAGACATAATATACTAGATTAGTGTCTAGTTGATGGTAAAATGAAAGCTTCACAGCAGTGTTATGGGATACAGTTGAATATAAATGATATAAAATCGAAAGAGTAATAGAGGGAATTAAAAGGTACAACTCAAAAGGGTCAAGCAGGGAGCAGCGAGGACTGGAGGATATTTGCCAAAATGAAGTTTCATGAAAATGACATAAGGAAACCATGCTATTTTGTAAGCTAACTTAAAAAATAATTATAATTGAGAAAAGCAGGGAGTTGGAGAAGGAGTCTTCCCCAGAGACCTGCACATCAATTAATTGTTTAGTGTCAAATGGTCAGACAAAAATCCATACATATAAATAACATTATATGTACTGATCAGATTATATTTATGTGTATCTCTTACCCCTTATTGAATAAGCATTATCTTTCAGTAGACAGAGACCATCAGAGACATGGTCAAAACACAGAGAAGAGCCTACCATGGAGAGCTCATGCCTAATTGATATAAACATTACATAATCTCTACTTCTATGTCTTCGGGAACATTTCAGAAGGGTATGAGTTAAGAAGTTTTTTTTTTTTTAATTAGGTATTTTCCTTGTTTACATTTCCAATGCTATCCCAAAAGTCCCCCATACCCACCCTCCCAATCCCCTACCCACCTACTCCTCCTTTTTGGCCCTGGCGTTCCCCTGTACTGGGGCATATAAATTTTGCAAGTCCAAAGGTCCTCTCTTTCCAGTGATGGCTGACTAGGCCATCTTTTGATATATATGCAGCTAGAGACAAGAGCTCCAGGGTACTGGTTAGTTCATATTGTTGTTCCACATATAGGGTTGCAGATCCCTTTAGCTCCTTGGGTAATTTCTCTAGCTCCTCCATTGGGGGACGTGTGACCCATCCAATAGCTGACTGTGAACATCCACTTCTGTGTTTGCTAGGCCCCGGCATAGTCTCACAAGAGACAGCTATATCTGGGTCCTTACAGCAAAATCTTGCTAGTGCATGCAATGGTGTCAGTGTTTGGAAGCTGATTATGGGGTGGATCCCTGGATAAGGCAATCACTAGATGGTCCATCCTTTCGTCACAGCTCCAAATTTTGTCTCTGTAACTTCTCTTGCAAGTTTATATATGATAGGAAGGTGCACTCATGAAATAATAACAATATGGTCACCCAAGCAAGACCTGAACAATTACAACACCAGTGGACTTCCACTGTGGGTGGAGTACATCTCACAGGTCCCTACTCCTAGATGAAAAGCTTTAAGCTTATAATGACTGAAAGACAGCAGTATCAATCCTCATGGAAACGTCCTGTTATAATTAGGCTTTCCAATCACAGTCAGTCCAAGACACGTATATGCAGGACAAAATCAATTCACTGCATGTGTATATATGTGTGTTTGTGTGCATGGACATTTGTCTATGTGTCTATGTGTATGCATAACAATGATCACAGATGTCATAACTTTGTGAAGCAGTGGGGGAGGAGATAGGATGAGTTGGAGAAGGGGAATGTGAGATGGAAAATAAAATGCTCATGTATGACATTTTTTTAAAAAGCTAAAAATTAGAACCTCAGATAATAAAATAAAATCACAGATTTAAAATATAACTGAATCATTTGAGATATGCAAGCAAAATCTCTTGCCTATTTTTTTTATTTGTGATATTTTAGAAAACTTGAAAGTTTGGTTTAAAAAAAAAAAAGAGGAAAAAGAAAAAAAGAAAGAAGAAAATGAAGAGAAGACACCCTGCAAGCTGTCTGTGGCGATGATAACTGGAAAATTGCTCCTCCAAAGCTAAATGTGTCTGACCTAAGAGTTGGAGTCATTCTCACTGATGAGGTGAAGCCGGGATTGATTGTGAAATGGGCTGTGATGGAGATGGAACAGGAAGACAGGAGGCGACTCTCTGGATTGTGAAAAAGAAAGCTTTTCACTTGTCTCCTTCCTCTTCTGTGATTATGAACAGAGAGGTGTAGATCCTCTCCAGACCTTCATCGATTTTGCGAACTTTTCCTCAATTTAGAAGACAGAGACAATTGTCTCATCATTTCTCATCATAATATATAGAGCAAGTCAAAGCAATGTATAATATACAAGCTGGCATCTGATCCCATTGCTGTCATTTGCCAGCTGCAAGGCTCTGCAGTTTACACTCTCTGGTCTCAGCTTACTTACCAGGAAATTGGGCCAACAATATGAACTCTCTTAGAGGAGAACCTATGAGGCCACAATTCAATATAAAATTTAAAACACGGTAAATATTTTTAAAGTGGTTACAAATTTGAGCGTAGGAATTCAAAGTGATTTTAAAAATGATTTAAAAATGATTTTATGTTTAACTGATCATGGTTTTTTCATAATAATTGAATTATGGAAATTTAGGTTAGAATGGCCATTATCTCAGTCAAACTGCTTATTAAAATAAAAAATGTCATACTAAGTCCATGGAATGCCTTTGGTGGCCAGGACTTATGCTGATTTAAGAAGCCATTTCCTTGGTATATAGGAAGATGAATCACTTGCACTAAGCTCATATCTTTAGAACTCCTTTAAATCCAGATGGGGAAGAATATCTGCAATGCTAGCACACCTACACATCGGGAAGTGGACAAGAGAAGACTGTGGAGCTCTCCAGCCAGGTAACCTGGCTTAAGCAATGGATAACAAGAAAATCATGATATGCACACACTGATAAGCAGATATTAGCCCAGAAACTTAGAATATCCAAGGTACAATTTGCAAAACACATAAAACTCAAGAAGAACTAAGACCAAAGTGTGGATACTTCGATCCTTCTTAGAATGGGGAACAAAATACCCATGGAAGGAGTTACAGAGACAAAGTTCGGAGCTGAGATGGAAGGAAAGACCATCCAGAGACTGCCCCACCCGGGGATCCATCCCATAAACAGCCACCAAAACCAGACACAATTGCATAAGCCAGAAAGATTTTGCTGACAGGACCCTGACATAGCTCTCTCTTGTGAGTCTATGCCAATGCCTGGCAAATACAGAAGTGGATGCTCACAGTCATCTACTGGATGAAACACAGGGCCCCTAATGAATGAGCTAGAGAAAGTACTCAAGGAGCTGAAGGTGTCTGCAGCCCTATAGGAAGAACAACGATATGAACTAACCAGTACCCCCACCCCCCAGAGATGTGTCTCTAGTTGCATATGTAGCAGAGGATGGCCTAGTCGGGCATCAATGTGAGGAAAGGCCCTTGGTCTTGCAAAGATCATATGTTCCAGTACAGGGGAATGCCAGTGTCAGAAAGCAGGAGTGGGTGGGTTGGGGAGCAGGGCATGGAGAGGGTATAGGGGGCTTTGGGGATAGCATTTGAAATGTAACTGAAGAAAATACATAATTTAAAAAAATGTAGAAGCCAGCCAGTGCACTCCTTTAATCTCAGCACTTGTGAGGCAGAGGCAGCGGATTTCTGAGTTTGAGGCCAGCCTCGTCTATAGAGTGAGTTCTAGGACAGCCAGAATTACACAGAGAAACCCTGTCTCAAAAAACAAACAAACTAAAAAACAAAACAAACAAAGAAAAAATAGTGGAAGGTTGTCCTTTGATGTCAAGTCATAGGCTGTACCATTCATGCATATTCACTCCTCCTTCCAAGTACACATAAAAAATAAAAACACACACACACAAATGCACATAGAGAGAGAGATGAAGAGAGAGGGGAGAGAAATTTTAATTGAGTAAAAAAGCATCTCCTTAATATGGACAATAGCCTAGTCATATCATAGACATGGAAATAGTGTAGTCATTACCCATTGCCCCTACCTCTGTGTGTGTGTGTGTGTGTTTCTGTCTCTGTGTGGACATATCAAGGTCAGAGGAAGGCTTGTTCTTTCTTTCTCCACAGTGTAAGTTCCAGCAAGGACTTGAATTTAGGCCTCCTGGCTTGACAGAAAACCTTTTTACGGTGAAATCATCTCGCTGTTCCATAATGTATTTTTAAAACATATTCTATCATTTTTGTCTAGAAAAAATAACCAGCTCTAAGTCTACATTTTCCTTTTTGATTACATTGATACTATTACATGTAATTCCTCTGCCTTTACTCTACGAGAATAATTCACTAACATTAGTGAAGTCAGCTTTATTTGTACTGTTTCTACCCAGACCATGTAATAAAAGCAAATCTAAAGTTTACTTAAGCGAATAACAAATACTGTTAACAGTATGATAATCAGTATATGCTAGTAACATTTACAAGTATGAGTATCATGGATGAAAAAAAAAAAACCCAGCAAAAACCACAGCACGTAAACTCACCTCAGTTTTGGATCCACTGCTGCCAGACATTTCATTACTAGCTTCATTGTAAGCCAGATTTATGGTTTTTATTCTTATCGGTGGGAATTGATCTGGATCAGGGACCATGTTATGTCCTGCTGTTGATTACCCAAGTTCAAATTAAATCCCTTGAGCTTAGTAACTTTGAATTAACATCATATTATGTTGCAAGTATTCTGGTACAGCTTGCTTTTGTCTTGTAAATAAAACCATTGTTTTCGGAGAAACAAAGAAAAACTTGAGAATTCTTTAATTACTTCCCTTCTACAATATGGAAGAGCGCTGTCTTTCTATCCTGAATTTAGTTTTCTACCTTACGCAGCATCTTCTCCCCCCACTTTTTTATTTCTTTTGTTCACCTAAGTGAATAGCATTATTTGGCCCAAATATGTTTTTCTACTTTGGTATCATGGAGTACCGTGTTGACAAAAAGTAACTGAAGATAAGGCTGTGTGAGAATTTGAACTCTTGGGGATACTGATACACTTTTGGCTGAGAACCTGTCTAGGGATGAATCACAGGAGCCTTGGGATAACTATCCTAGATACAGTGGAAATAAATATCGTGAAACAAAGATAGAAATCCTTTCCCACGTTAAACCATTAACCCTCCAGTCATATGCCCAAACAATGATTCGTTGTCTTTAAAAAAAAATTGTAGCTGGAAATGCCAAAGCAATGTTTTTAATACATTAGTTCTGAGAGAGAGAGAGAGAGAGAGAATTTTCAAACATAATTCTAATATTAGAAAAAGAATCTGCCAATCTTGGTTACTTAATGAGGAAATTTTACTTATCTTGGTACATATAAGATAAAGTTTGGGATGTAGAATAGGGCCCAGAGGCTTACCTTAAAGTAGATGTAAGCTAGAGAGACCTGTATCTTGTTCTTTCCTTTAACGTTTCCTCCTGTCTCACCCTACTTTCCTTCCATTTCTCTTTCCTGTTCATTCCCTGACATGGACTAATCCCAGGCACTCTAATGAAAGAGGCACACGTTCCACTCTAGTGCTGTACCATGTGCCTTTATGGAGAAGTGGATACTGTTTACTAGGTATAGACACAGAAATTCACATGAATGGTACACTTCATAATCGGTACTAAGACATAGCAAATCTTATCTTTAAATTCCTATAGCTATTCAAAGGCTACCTTCTCAGGATGTAATAGTAGTATGCCAAACAAAATATGGGAGGTCAAATTGGAAGAAATATGTAAGAAAGCTCTCCTGTTATAATAGAGCATATATTTAGCATCTATATAGGATTCTTAAGTGACACTTCACCAGATATAAAAAACTAATTAAAATGTTTATTTTAGGAAGGAAGACATAGGAAATGTAGTCCACCATCTCAAATTATATACATATACTTGTATGATAAATGTATTTTAGCACAAAAGTACTCTGTGGGAAAAAAGTAAATATAAAACAATATTACTCATCTCTCTATATAAATATTACTCATTTTATAGGAATATAGTAAAGAATAGATCATGTAAGGCAGAAAAATAACATGGAAGCAATACTATAAAATAATTAGAAATAAAAACTCTCATTGAAAAGTATATATAATAAGATTAGTTACAAAGATACTGATTCACTCAGTAAAACCTAATCAAAACAAGAAATAATAATAAATTTCATAGGAGTGAGAAAAAGCCATAAAAATGAATGGAATGTTTTAAAATAAGGAACGCATGAGGTTTGTTAAAAGCTTCATCCTGTAGTATTTTATTGAACTACTGTGTTATATTTGGAGGAAAACAAAATTAATCAAAATTATATAATTATTCTCATAATGGTTAAATAATCATATTTCAAATTTTCATAAAATGCTATGCTAATAAGGGGAATTATATAAGCCTGAGAACAATATCTCACTTGGTTATATAAAGTGTAGAAAAGTTTTGACTTTTATTATTATTTTGAAGACATTTTATAGTGATATTTACAAAATAGGTGATTAATTTAAAGTTATTACAATATTAACTATGAAAAATCATCAGAAGAACATGTAAGTAAAACAGTATCATAAACTGAATTAATGTGGACATCAGAAAATTTACATAAATTTATTTTGTCTTTGTGCAATATTGAAGTAATTAAATATTTAAATATTTTACTAGGTAGTTAATAATATTTCAAAGGTGGGAAAACTATTTACAATTTTAATAGTCTGGTGTAATGTACACCATATTTCCTATTCATTAAAGAGATGAATTAGCATTAACCATCTTAGTTCAAATACCAGTTTTGACATTTGGCTATTTGTATAAGTTCAATAGGTTTACTTATGCTTTCTTCATTTCAAGTTGGTCAGTTAGGAAACAGGGATTATGATGGGACTTATATTTTAGCATGGCAACAAGTAATAAATAAAATAGATAAATGTATTTTAAATGACACTTTCTGGTAGTTCTCAAAAAGTTACAGTATTAATATCTTGCTAAATTTTTACATGGGATGATGCAATACAATTACATAATTCAGATATAAGCAGAAGCAGAAATGGGAAATGTTGCTCATAAAATCATATAAGTTAATTCTATTTTGACACCAAGGGACCTGATAATATATATATATTATATATATAATATATATATATATATTTAGTGGAAAAATATATATATATATTTAGTGGGAAAATTCTCACTATAGTGTCTATTTTACCTCCTCTAGCCTAAGCAACAATTTTTGTTCTATTGTCTTGATGAACATTACACGAAGTAGGTTATTAATATTTTCAGATGTTTTTCTTCTCTTTAGAAAACACTGAACTAAAGTTTATCAGCAGATTTTCAAGCAAATTATTTAGGGACATAACATTTTTGTTAACGTAAATTGTGTGTGTGTGTGTTGTATGCTAATCTGTTCCATTTTCTTTACAGGTTGATTTAGAAGGATAATGGATGATATCAGTCAGTGAGTCCCTTGTGAAAAAGTGGAGTCAGTTTAAGGATGGATCCAGAACTTGAGCTTAGCTGCATCTCCAATAGGGAATCCTCTATGAAGGTTTAACAATATTACAGATGTGAACTTCAGATATTTAAGAATAAAGACTACCTACAAGCACGTCTCCAAATTTCATTGTATGACTTGCCTCTTTTATTGGAATACTTAGTGAATATTTGTGAATGTATTTAACAATTTTAAAAAAGTTGTATTAATTCTCATGCTCATTCCTGTTTAATACTTGATGGTGGATTTCTGCAGAAAACTGCTAACTACATTTAATAATTGCATTTAGAAAGTTAAACACACTTTAAATTTTTTAGATATTTATTAATTTTTATGTATGTGAATTATGTGTATCTGTGTACACACATGCTGGTCCTTGAGGAGATGGTGAGCCTTGGTGCTGGGAATGGAACTCAAGTCCTTCGCAACAACAAGTGCTCTTCACCACTGAGCCAAGTCTTCAGACTTTGGTGTTTGTTTCTGTTTTGGGGGGAGAAAGAGTCTTATCATAATCTTGTCTTACTTCTAGTTCATCGATATCTATCTCTGCTGTCTAAGTGGTAGAATCGAAGTTATATCTCCATGACAACCTCAGTATACAACTTGGGGAAACCATAGAAATTCTGAAAAATAATGATGGCCCAGCCATGTAAAATCTGTTACAGTTACATCAATTTGTAAATGTATGGCATTTGAGAGGACTGAGACAAAAGGTGTGAAGAGACCAAAGATCAGCAACAAAACTGTTGGACAAGACAAGCAAGGCCCCCCTGATATCCTGAGTCTAGGACTTTGGAGGTACTGTTCACAGAGAAAGACCAGGGAAATAATATTCAATGCATTCTGAATGTAATTTTGGATGAAGAATCTAGATCAAATATCTCAGAAAATAATTCTGAGAAATTCAAAAGAAACTTTCAGGTCTAGGACTCTTTCTTTTACTTTATTTGAGACAAGTTTTCATTTTTGATCTTAGCCACTGCCCTTGCTCTCATTTGCAAAACAAATTGAGTTTCCTGAGTATTTAAATTTTTGGCAATGACATTTTGAGGAACTTTACTTAGCTGAATTTTAAACTCTTACAGTTTATGTTTCAAAACCAAATTATAAGAGGGTGAATGGGTCCACAACAATTACCAATCTCCAAAGGTTATCACACAAGGCACAACCTCTTTAGTACTTCTGAAACTTAAAAGTATGAATGGAAAAAGAAAGTCTCTGTCCCAAACATATAACTAAGCATGTAATATCTTTCATGTTACTTCTCATGTAAAATCTTCATCACTAAACATCTGATGGAGAAGTTTAAAAGAAAACCGGAAAGAATAGATAGAAAGAAATTAAAATAAGATAGTGGAGTGCTTTGTTAGATTTGAGCGCTGCCCTATCATGAACAAGTGTGCACATTTCCTTCTCATAATTTCTGCTCGTGAGTGCTGTCCGAGTTGCCATGAGTTTAGCAGGGCCTGCCCACTTTTCTGAGTTCTGATTTAGCAAAATGTAACGTTGTCTCATTTCTATCTTCTTTCAGCTGCTGAACAGAACTGACTTATGCCTTCTCTAGAATGCCAGGCATTTTACTCTGTATCTCCCCTCCCACATGTGGCTGACCTCCTAACAGAATGCAACTAAATAGGCAAAGTCTGTTCTTTTATTCATCTCAGTCTCCTCCTCTGGGCAGCTACCAAGCCTTATAGATTTTCTGATCAAGATTTATTTATTGTTTTAGTGTTAATAAAACTGTGCTTGGGCTTACCAACAAGTAATATTTCTAGTTTAAAAAGATATTTCTTTAATTACTTAATTTCATGTAACTGCCTCTTCTGTCCTCTTCTGTTATTCTAGATTACAGAGGAAAAAAATATATATATATCTTTAGTGACTTGGCATTTATGCAACATGAAGGAGGAAAATAAGGAGAAAACTTTCAGATCTAAGTCAAGAATGTGTGGTGTCAGTGGTTTTTTTTTCTACTTTCAGTTAAATAAATCACTTTAGAATAAAGTTATTGTGGTTTTGTGGTATTTTATGTGTTTAATTGTCCCAAATGCCTTTACTAAAATGTTGGGACTAAAAAAGTATATCATGACTTAAAATGTCCACATTGAAATATAAATGACTTAAACTCCTAGCAAATCATGTGGTTTGTGTGCTGCAACATATGTTATTAAATATATAAAGTGTGAAATAAATAAAAACATCTGGATATGTCACTGCAATTTGAAAGACAAAATACTATGCAGTTAGAGAATAATAATATAAACACGGGTCTTATTTAAATGAATCTTATAATTTAGAGACATTAGAGAAAGATATTGTTAGCCTATCCTGCTAATAGTCCTCTGTGCCATCTTTTCTCCGCTCTGCTCACACAGTTACGCTGTTCTACTATGGTCACGTTGTAAAACAAACTAAAATATTTAGCTACAAATGCTGTGGCTGGCAGAGTTAAAATAGTGACAGACTCATATCGGGCATTTACCTCCAGAACAAAACCTCCAGAACAAAACTATGACTTTCTTCATCGTAAAGAAGCTGAGAAGATGAGAGAGAGAGAGAGAGAGAGAGAGAGAGAGAGAGAGAGAGAGAGAGAGAGAGAGAGAGAGAGAGAGAGAAAGAAGAAGAAGAAGAAGAAGAAGAAGAAGAAGAAGAAGAAGAAGAAGAAGAAGAAGAAGAAGAAGAGGAGGAGGAGGAGGAGGAGGAGGAGGAGGAGGAGGAGGAGGAGGAAGAGGAGGAGAAGGGGGGAGAGGAGAAGGAAGAGGAAGGGAGGGAGAAAGACACAGACAGACAGACAGAAAGACAGACAAATACATAGTACATGGAGAAACTAAAATTAATTAACATTGACAGAGAAAATGAAAACCAATGCTTTGCAATATGGGGATGATAGACATTTCTTCACTCTTTGGATAGAAAGTAGTTTTACTTCATGCTGAGTTCCTTGACAAAACAAAATCTCAAGTGCAGCTCAAAGCAGTTCAAGGTTTATGAAGAAATATTCACATATCTTTGTGCTTCTGAAAGTTGACCACTAAATTTGGTCATTTTGCATTTATGCTGTTCATTCTCATGTGGTTTTCATCTGCACAGTCATTAAATTTTGAGGTTAAGCTTATTTTTGTGTAACATTTAACATCATTTTTCTCTTGACTTTTCTCTTGACATGGTGTGCCATCTGCTTAAAACACCGCCCTCTTTGAGCTCCTGAAGGATGTGATTAAATGATGCAGACAGCACTAGCTTTCACTCATAGAATGTGGCCATTTATATAAGAAACTTCAGGAGGCTCCAAGCTTCTTGGTGAATATACAGTGCTTAGGATGATAGCCTGTATTCCCCCAACCCCTTCAGATCCTGGCATTTAGTTTCATTTCAGAATCTTTTTAGAAGCATGTAAACTGTATTTAGGGTTTTGTTTTCTGTGAGGAGGAAAAAATGCCCACAAAATCAAAGCTCTGCAATATGCTATAGTCTATATTTTAACAGAAAATACAAACTACCTAAGTGAGTTTCACAGAAGTCTTGTCAGCATAGCTAGGCGAAGGAAAAGCTGGCTGCTCTGTAGTGGAACAGAGGTGAGGTACACAGTGCATGCATTTCCAAGGAAACACATGCTTTTATTCTGATCTTCTATCTCCTTCTGTTTTCCACTTTATCTTCTTGTCTCATTTGCTCAGTGAGAAAGGGCTCCTTCATATAAAGTTTATGCAATAGCAAGGTCAGAATCCTAAAGCTATTCTCTAATTTGTAAAAATGCTTTGATATTATTAAACAAGGTGCAACAATAAAAGTTTTTCTTTAACACTATGTGTGCTAATAAACTTACTGTTAATTTATGCTGAGATACCATCTCACTGTGTAGACCTGACCATTCTGAAACTTATTGTGTCACCCAGTATAGCCTTGAGTTAATAGAGATTCCTCTGCTTCTGCCTCTAGCATGCTGTAATTAAAGTATATTCTGCCATTCTTCGGTAAATTAGTGTATTGAATTATGACACATATTTTTCTCAAGTATAGTATAATTTTTAAATTACTATTATTAAACTCAAAAATAATGAGACAAACATAAATATTTTCTCCTTTAAATGTGTTCAACTCAAGTAATTTGCCACAGAAATGGACAGTTAACCACCACATTTTCAGGCAATAAATAACACTATTATATATCTGTATATATTGTGTATGTCTGTTCCTATGTGTCCTGTAATAGTGCAGAGCAAACTGAGCTATTAGCATCTCTGGTTGGCTTGATGTCTTTTCTTGTTGTTTTGATTTAATTGAATTCCCATATATTTGGCTACTTACTAAACCATCAATAGTCTCTCAATATTGACATACACGTGGGCTCATGAAGCTTTTCCTTCTTCTTTTATGTTTTCTTTCACTGACTAATTCGATAATTTCATTTTATTGAGTTTTTAACCACATGTACAACATTATCTTACATCTACAAATATAAAGCTCAATAGGATATGTTGGAGGTTTCAAGGAAATTGAAGACTACAAGTTAGATAAAGCAGAATGCAATAAGATATCAAAAGAAAAGGTGGCTTTTAAAATCACATGAATGTTGTATTGAATAGATGTAGTGGATAACAGGAAAACGAAAGCAGAGAGGACAGAATATTTGAGCTAGGTTTAGAAGGACAAATCTGACTTCATTTCATATGGTAAGAAAATCATCTTTTTTTTAATGGTGAATTCCATAGTTAGTCCATAAAGGGAAAGAGAAAAACTATTTGTTGGGAGAATCATTAATACTAACAAGAAAGATGCATGTAAAGTCATAATTATAGTTAAGATATAAAGTTTTCAAGGTCTGGAAATTTGGGTCAGGATATATTACTTGAGCATCAGTTCACTTAAGAGAGCTAGCCCAAGTGTCCATCGGTGCCTTGTTTAATTAAAATTAATTTTAGTGAAACAAATTCAGCAGAAACCTGAAGATATAATTTTTAAAAATGGCAAATTAAGTCTAACTCAGTAATTAGGGGCCTATAATAAGAGTAGCAAGGAACTGACATTCAAATTAATGGTAATCACAGAAATTAGTAAAATAGAGTTACAAAACCTGGCTATCATAGAGACTTGAATGCTAGGGAAGGCTTACACAAAAGAAATGATGAGTCTAAGTTATTGATTTGCATGTAAGCACAATGGATTTTACTAGTAAATATTCATTAGTTAGATAAAAATTAACTTAGAGGTTAAGAGGGTGATTTTGGGGAACATGATATTATATAAGAAGCTGAAAAATTCTGAGTATGGGGAACAGGCTTACAGCCAGAATTCATAGTCTCTATTTCAGGTTCTGCTGTCAGACTCCTCTGTGATAGATTGTGACACTGAACTGAAGTAAAATCTTTCTTTCTCAAACTGGTTTTGGTCATAGTGTCCTTTCCAGCAACAGAAAATGTGCTAGAACTTTGCCCTGTCAGAAGACCTGCTATTTGTACAGTAATTCCTCAGTGTTCAGCCAGTAGAAGCTCACAAGTATTTGAAATGTACATAGATAAGTAATGTTTATCTTATTTAGTGTTTTATTGATGTGAAAAGACAACATGATCTGCCAATTTTTATAAGTGTATATATTTGTGCATAATTATAAGTTTATACATTTATTTGAGACTTGCTTATACTGTCAGAGGTTTAGGTGATTATTACCCTAGCAGGGAACATTTTATCATAAAGCAGATATGGTGCTGGAGAAGTTTTGTGTTCTATATCCTGGTCTACAGGAAGTTGGAAGGGAGGGATACTGTGCCTGGCTTGGTTCTTGGAACCTTAAAATCCACCCTCAGTGATATATTTGGTCCGACAAAGCTACACCTACTCCAAAAAAGCCACACCTCCTAATCTGTATCAAGTAGCTTCACTCCTTAATGATCAAGCACTCAATTCTCTAAGCCTATTGGACCAATTTTATTCAAACCACCATATTTCACTAGCTGCCTCCCCCCCCCCCTCCCGCAAAGTCTGTAGCTATAACATAATGCAAAGCACATTTGCACTATTTTCAAAAGACATCATAATCTATCATAGTCTTAACACTGTTTATAATTCTGAAGTTCAAAGTCTCTTCTAAGATTCATGACAAGGTCTTAACTATAATCCTTTAAAGTCAAAAATCAAAAAGCAAATCTGATACTTGCAATAAACAAGAGCATTGACTATGTAGTAAAAGGGAAGAAAAGGAGTATAGTGAGGAAATACTGCACCAAAACAAGACCAAAATCTACCTGGACATCTCTAAATCCTACTTTCCAATGTCTGATGTCAAAATGCTCTTCACATCTCTGATTCCTTTCACCTGGTGCTTGCTTTCAGTTTCAGATGTTTAGATGATTATCATTATGGCAGGAACCATGGCGACAATTTTACAGAAATTGTGCTTAGAGAGCTGAGAGTTCTATATCCAGATCTGTACGCAACAAAATTGAGAGAGACAGTGACCCTGGATGACATTTAAAGTCCCAATACCCACCTATAGTATCCCGCTTCCTCAAATAAGACTATACCTCATGATCCTTGCCAAATAGCTCTACTCTGTAATGACCAAGCATTAATATATATGACCCTAAAGGGCAACTCCTATTCAACTAGCCCAATGTCAGAAAAAAAATCAAGAAATTGTTTATAACTAGTGTTTTAATCATATTATTCTAAAATTATTTATAAGAAATATATGGCATTACAATGATTATGCAATTATACTAAAAGTCTGTTCATTGCTAAATTTAATGTTGAAGTTTGGAAACTTAATTTAGTGACCAAGCATTTGGAAACCCCAGATTGATCCTAGTTCAAAACCAAATCAAACCAAATAAAATAGCTTATATCATAACAGACAAGGCAATTTTGCTATGATCAGGAATCTGCATGTGAACACCTAAGGTCTTGTTCTCCAATTGGTTCTTGATTGATCAATAAAGATGCTAGAAGCCAATGGCTGAGCAGAAGGTGTGGAACTCCCCCCTCATCCCCTCCTCTCCCTGCAGATAGGTGAGTAGATACAGAAGAGGAGGAAAAGTTTCACTAGGCTTCAGCAGAAGAAAGCCACCAGTCATGTGAGATCTGGGATGGAGATCTCACAGATTGGCTGCTTCACCTACTGGGCCTGGGGTAGCAGGCAGGAGATTAGTGACCAACTGAGTTAAGGGCAGATTTAGGGTGCTGAGCTAGGGTGCTGAGCTAGAAGGGCGCGATCATCGAGAAAAGCTTATGGGCATTGAGCTAAACATATCAAAAATAAGCTAATATGTGTGTATGTGTTTCATCTACATATCCTAGGAAACCTGGTAGCACAGTCTACCTGGAGCTTAAAGCAGGGAAGTGGAACTATATAGTACATTCAGTATAGCTCTGAGTATTTAGAGCAAGAGACCCTTAAAACAAATAGAAACAAACAAACAAAACCCAAACACAAAAAAACAAAATAAAAAACAAAACACATTGTGGTTTCTAGCTCTGTAGCTGCAAGGATGGAAAGGTTTTTCCCAAGAAAGCAGTTTAACTGAAGAAAAGCAATTCGCTTTTGGGGTGGAGCTGGGGAAGTCACAAAAGCAAACAGTTAAAACAGAAGCTAAATTATCTGAGGCACCATGAGGAACCTCTGCACTGCCTCGCCTTGGTTACAACAGCAATGGTATTTGCATGTACAAGATGAGCACAAGGTTTGAAATTCCAGCTTGGAGGAGAAAGGGCTCACAACCAAAACCTGGTAGTTCGAATAAATGCCCCCCACCCATAGGCTCATAAAGAGTGACATTATTTGAAAAGATTGGGACATCTGGCAATGTTGGAGTAGGTGAGGTCTTATTGGAGGACATGTATCACTAGAAGTAATCAAACCAGTTGCTGTGGATCATTCCGTCTACCTATTACCTGTAGATCCGGATGTGGAATTCTCAGCTACCTCTACATGCTCATAGATATGTGTGCTGCCATGCTTTTCACTATGATGACAATGGATTCTGAACTCCAAGCAAGCCCCAATGATATGTTCTCCATTTTAAGAATTTCTATGCCTCATCACAGTAATAAAAACCTAACAAAAGAAGATTTGAGAGGAGGATCTAGAAGGAGACAGAGGAGAGGAGAGGAGAGGAGAGGAGGGGAGGGGAGGGGAGGGGAGGGGAGGGGAGGGGAGGGGAGGGGAGGGGAGGGGAGGGGAGGGGAGAGGAGAGGAGAGGAGAGGAGAGGAGAGGAGAGGAGAGGAGAGGAGAGGAGAGGAGAGGAGAGGAGAGGAGAGGAGAGGAGAGGAGAGGAGAGGAGAGGAGAGGAGAGGAGAGGAGAGTGGATAGGATTGAAATACACTGCATGCATATCTAGAATTTTCAAAGAATTAGTAAAAATATTATGAAAAAGAAATAATTGGCTGTATATCTTTGCTCGTCTAAGTGTAGCCTAATATACGCATTGTCTGTAGTCGTCAATTACCCTTCTCGTTAGTTCTTATCTGTTAGGTTAAGGTGGTGGTGGCAAAAGCAACCTGTTAAATAGCAGAAGAAAGCCATAAAGGCAGTTAGTTTATGTTCTCATTATTGCTGAAAGGCTGCCTTCCATTTTGACAGCAAAGGCTTTCCATTTTTTCCTTTCCCTTACTCTATTACAACCAATTGCAACTTTTCAGAAAGGCACTGTTTTTCAGTTTGTTTTTCAGTTTGTCCTCCAGCTAGGGAAACTATTTAGAAAATTGGTTTCTTTTAGTTTGGCCCCATGCAGTCTTGACCTATTTTGCCTTATTACAGTGATGAAGGGCTCCATTCCTACTGAAATTTAGCTTCAAAGAAATCTTTTAATGGCAGAGATACAGACACCTCCCTACCAGAGCATCTAAACAAAACCTCTCCCTTTAAAACTTGTAATATTTACAAAATGAATGTTATAATGTTTTTCACATAAAAGAAGAAATGTAGCTCAATAAACTATGCAGATGTGTCATAAAATGTATTTTTCTTACTGACATACTATTTTATATCAGTAACAAAATCTAAAGTCTATGCAGTTTGAATGAGGTCAGATGCTAATGACAATAATTCAAAAATATACAAGAGAATAATATTTTTTCCTTACACACTTTTTAATATGAACCAGAGACTATATTACAAAGTGTTGCTAATGAAAATATTTTATGGGGTAGAAGATCACAGCCAGAATGCATACTTCAGTTAATTTTAGATGATTCCATTAAATATAAATACAGTGTAAAGCATGTCAAGTGAGGTTGGTTTTGTTCTTGTTTTAAGGGAAAAAATGGTATTGGCAGGCATTAAAGGCCACATCTTACCTGAGTCAGCTTCATTAGTCTGTCAGCCATTCCTCCAATTCACAAGGCAGACAATGAGTGAATCAGCATTCCCATTGCCACAGTTGGGAGCAAACACCAATTGCATATTCTATTGGAATCTTACAAGTGATGGCAGGTTCCCAATTATTTGAATGTAATTACTACATTTCAGCCAAAGTGCTTATTTTGCTTTCTCAGTATATTAGTGTTGCTTTGGCCTCAGTAACTCAAGGTAGCTGAGTTTGCAGTTAATGTTTCACGAAGTCTTCCAGGGGCACTCTGTGTTATTAATTTTCTATTTTTAAGTTTAATTTGTATATTTTGGACTCACTAATAGTTACAAAAAGAAGTTTGGAATTTTTTAAAATGAAGCCTTGAATTTTGTTTTTGACATAGACTATGACCTGATTCAGTGTTTCAAGGTCAGTTCAGATTTTATCTGATGATGATGGAATACCATCAAAAGTTATTTCTATACCTTCAGCCTATTATGCTATTTCAATGACAATCACAACAATCTAGTAGAGGACAAGTGACAGTTAAAATCACATCATTGTACTTGAGCAAAAGGCTTATAAGATATAGGAATTATTAATTATTGCTTAAATTTATTTTATTTTTTATTTAAAAAATTTCATGCATGTATATAATGAAATATAGTCATATCTTACTCTATGTTCTGACTTAACCACCCCTTCATGTCTCCCCAAATCTAAACCTTTTTCTACTTTAATGTAAGAGTTATAATATAGTTTAGTTCATCTTCTAAATTATCTTGAAAAGCAGCATAAAAAGAAATAGTCTTTAATAGGAGTCTCAAATCTTTGTGTATTTCCACTGAAATACACTTTGGTAAACCATGTTTGAAACATCTGTTCAGTGTCTTCAATTGTTTTTCTCTTCAAGTAGGCTTGTCATTCAGAGAAATCATTCAGAAAAAATACAACATAATTTCTTGTGTAAATATATTTGGAAAAAATTCAATAGATCTGCTTGAAAAGACTTTCAAATAATAAAACATTTACACTTGAACATAAAACCTAACAGAACAATTGATGGTTGGATATGTTTCACAAGGCTTGATTTTTACAGTTGAAACATGAAAGTATATTAACTTTCACTGTCCTGGTAGTCCAGTCTCAGAACATTTATCATGTTGACAAAATCTTGACATAGAATTTTCTCTCTCACTTGTCTTCATCCTTGCAATTCTTCTGTATGTCAGTTTTTGCCTGAGCTTTCATATTCCAGTTTCTGACTTACCCATTTCTTAAAGTTTCCTCAACATATCAATAATTGTTCCTTATGAAATTATAATCTCAGTTTTTGGGAAGCTGAAGTAGGCTAATTATAAGATGCAGAGACAACACGATCTCAGTTTTCCCTTAAATTAATTTCAGACTATAAATATTGAAACATCAACCATGGCTTTTGCCTCATGAGCCCGAGTCCCCGAAGTTCAAGTAAATCTTTGCAGCTATACAGTTCGTTAATTTTGTATTCATTTTACAAATAAGGAAATGGAGGGACAGAAAGAAGAGTCAATTTTTTGAAAGTTAATGAGTCATATGCAGATTTAAGTTTTGCTCTAAGGCAATTCAAATTTGCGATTTTAAAAGTTCCATGGATTCAGATTTTGGTATTGTTAGGAGGGAAAGTTAGACTCAAGAACTAGTCATGTGGAAGGATCAGTTGCACTCTAGGATGCTCCTTTTGACCTGACCTTGTTCTCTTTGCACTGTGTTCTGGTGATTTATTAGACTGCTTTATTTTGATACAGAAACTCTGACTAGTCTAGAAAATCAGTGGACTTTGTTTTGAGCCAGTTTTTAAATGTGAACTTCCTGGTTTTTTTCTGTCTTTTCTTTCTTCCTTTGATTGATGAAAAAAAAAAAATCCCAACTGTTATCTAAAAAGTGAATAAGAGATAGTTTATTCTGGAGTCATTCTCAGGCAACAGAGATTTAGGTTAGCTCATATTCCATGTCCCAACCTGAAAGCCATTTCATATATATATATTAAATTTTTTTTATACTTTTACAGAGCAGAGAAAGTTTTAAGTCGAGTCAACTTTAAAAGGCATTGGAGGGTACACCAGAGAGGAAGATACAATAAGATGTGGGAAGATTTCCTATAGACTTGAGGTACTGTTAGTATCCTTTGTTTTGGATTAATAAACTAATTACCTGCTTAGCCAGTAGATTCTGAAAATATTTTCCTGTCTCCTGTCAGAAAATATTAACTTTGATGTGTTTCATGTGTGTGTGTGTGTGTGTGTGTGTTTGTGTGTGTGTGTGTGTGTGTGTGTATCTGTGTCTGTGCTCGTGCTTGTGTGTATTAAGCAATGGTCGTTCAACAGGGCCAGGGCTTAGAATAGAAGTCTGCCTATGAGGCCATCTCTGCCTCTTTAGTGTTGGGATTAAAGTTGTGTACAACCTTGACTCACTTTGTCCTGTCAATAAGACTATCTTGAATATATAAGTTCAAACTAAAGCTACAAAATATTTTACTTATTTGACCAACTGATTATGCAAAACTTTTACAGGGAAAAATAAATCAATTTGTTTAAGGTCATTATTTTATAATAATGAATGCAAGTTTTAAAAGTGGTAAATTGAATGGCTAAAACAGATTTAATTTTATCAAGCATAGGCTTGAATCAGGTAAATATATTTTTTAATGTTGTATATATTGCTTCTTCACTTAATTGGTGGTATCATTTACTGAATAGCACAATTTTAAATTTCATTACTAAATAAAATAGAATACAAATGAGGCTTCATTTATCAATTGTTGGTCTTAATATCTGTGCTACAGGGGAATTATTGAGGAAGCTATTTTTTGTGCCTATAAATTGTCATGCATTTCCTACTTTCTCTTCTACCAGATTCAAGGTATCAGGTCATCATATGTTGAAGTTCTTGATCTTTTTAAGTTGAATTTTGTGCACAATGAGAGATAGCAGTCTGGGTTAATTCTACATGTAACTACCCAGTTTAATCAGCACTATTTGGGGAACAAAAAATGTTGTGCAGTATGTATATTACTATTCAACACCAAGTTTTAAGTAGATCAGTAATACAAGAAGAGGAGACAAAGGAGTTATAAATAGAAAAATAACCCAAAATTATCATTATTCACAGGTGATAATGATTCTCTGATTCTATATATAAAAGATTCTGAAGACTACAGAATATACCTCTTGCACAAGGTCAACACAGTTAGCAATTAGAAGGACACAAAATTATTACAAAACACAATAAGCATTCTTTGGGAAACACCTAGAAAGAAGCCAGGGAAAAAGTCCTATTCACAATAATCTAAGAAGAATTTCTTGATTTAACTCAAACCTAAAAAATAAAATATTATAAAACAAAATAAACAACCCTGTAATATGGGTTATTAATATTAACATAATAAAAATGACTATACTATCCAAAACAATCTAAAGATTCAATGAGCTAACTATTAACAATATTTTTATACCTTTTATTAGGTATTTTCCTTATTTACATTTCCAATACTATCCTAAAAGTCCCCCATACCCTCCCCACTACTACCCTACTCCCCCTACTCCCACTTTTTGGCCCTGGCGTGCCCCTGTACTGGGGCATATAAAGTTTGCAAGTCCAATGGGCCCCTCTTTCCAGTGATTGCCGATTAGGCCATCTTTTGATACATATGCATCTAGAGTCAAGAGCTCCGGGGTACTGGTTAGTTCATAATGTTGTTCCACCTATAGGGTTGCAGATCCCTTTAGCTCCTTGGGTATTTTCTCTAGCTCCTCCATTGGGGGCCCTGTGATCCATCCAACAGCTGACTGTGAGCATCCACTTATGTGTTTGTTAGGCCCCAGCATAGTCTCACAAGAGACAGCTGTATCAGGGTCCTTTCAGCAAAATCTTGCTAGTGTATGCAATGGTGTCAGCGTTTGGAGGCTGATTATGGGGTGGATCTCTGGATATGGCAGTCTCTAGATGGTCCATCCTTTTGTCTCAGCTCCAAACTTTGTCTCTGTAACTCCTTCCATGGGTGTTTTGTTCCCAGTTCTAAGAAGGGGCAAAGTATCCACACTTTGGTCTTTGTTCTTCCTGAGTTTCATGTGTTTTGCAAATTGTATCTTATATCTTGGGTATTTTAAGTTTCTGGGCTAATATCCACTCATCAGTGGGTATATATTGTGTGAGTTCTTTTGTGATTGGGTTACCTCACTCATGCCTACACAGAATCCCTATCACTTTTTCATTTGGGGCATTTGTTTTCTACAGAATTGTTGAACGTTCCTATATATTCTGGGTACTTCCCCATAGAAGATGTGTGGCTTGTGTATTGTCTCTGTGCATGCTGTTTGGTGTTGCTCTAAAGAAGCTTTTTATTTTGAGGTATATCTATGTGTTTCCTTTTCACTTTGAGAACCATATCTCAAAACAATAATTACCCAGTTCAATGCTATTGAATTTTTCTCCCATCTTACTTTTAGTGGTTTTGGAGTTTCTGGTGTTACTTAAACTAAAAATTATAATTAACATATGACCTAGCACTCATACCAGTATGTCTATATATATGCAGAGGAAATGTCATGACTATGTAGAAGAGACACCTGAATCCTGAATTTTTATGTAAATAATCAAGACGTGAAATAATGTAGGTATAGATAAGTGCATAAATATATAAATAAAATATAAAATAGTAGACCATTTAAAAGTCTGAATTCATGGTACTTTGTAGCAATATGACTGGAGTTATAAAAATATTATAAGCTAGGCACAGATAAATGCATCATATTCTATTATATGAGGAATCTAAACTTTAGATCTTGTAAGAATGATAAAGAATGAAATTTATAGAAACTAGAGATAATGGGAAGATGGGAGATGATGGCAAACAGATCCAAAATTCTCAGTGAGATGCAGAAATGTTTGAGATATATTATACATTGAGGTGGATTTAGCTGATAATAATCTGTGCATTTCAAAGCTGTCATTAGAGGAAATTTCAAATGCTTTTTTTATTACAAAACATTAAAGACTGAAAAATAGCTATCCACATTATCTTGATTTTTATTCAGTAAATAATATTCAAAATAGCAACAACATTTTATCTTATAAGTAAAATTAAAGAATCTTAATACATAGTAAAAATAAAATTAAAACTGAATAAACATCCCAGTAATATGGGTTGAGTAATAGTAACATAGTGAAAATAACTACACTACCAAAACCAATTAATAACCTCAGAAACTACCTATAATTAATATTTTTATAGAACATTAAGAACATCTCTATATGTTCTATACACTGTCTAACTTGCATCTATGAAGAATGCTATTAATACATTTACTCATTTTAAATGGTATTTGTTCACATTTTTAGACAGACTACTTTTCTAATTCTTTAATTTCTGAGTCAAAAGATAAATTTAAAAAGTATATTGGGTTTTAATGTAATTTTCACTTAGCCTAAAACTTTCATCTTTTAAATAAGAAATAAATAACACTCTTCAACATATCTATAGAGTATATGTATTATTGTTCATGAGTCCAAAGACAGAAATTCATCTCTCATTATTATTCAGTGAGTTTTGAGAGTAGATACCCTTTCTCATTGTATTGACCTTTTTAATCTCATCCGTGGATGTTCAGGCTACATGTTTGGTTCATTTACTTACCAGGTAATAAGTTATTTTATACTTTATTTCTAGAAAGTGAGACATTGCAATTATAAATATATATTTGTCTATTAATGAATTTTTCTAAATTTTTATTCTGGTCTCTATTGGAAACAATGTGTATCAGAAATTATTGGAGAGTACCCGTTATATAAATTTGTAGTTCCTTATCCTGTGACCCAAGACCCCCACATTTCTAGTTTGTAAATAAAGTCTCTGGTTTGCTTATTGCATTTATCAATAATATGCATATTCTTTGGATAAGCTTTGTCTATGTCCTGTATTATGCAAAGATTGATTATTTGTTTCTTCCAAATGAAGAATTATGTTAATAGCATTTATTAAATTAGCTTTTCTTTGCCAGCTAAGTCGCTACATTTTTAAACTTTAAATATTCATGAAACCTAGGATTCTTTTGGGATCACCTTCTCAGTTCTTCTAGATGTTTGTTCTCCCCAAGGTCCACAAAGACATGTGCTTACTCTTAAGGCTCTACTGACTTCATTGTAAAACTCTAGAACTCTAATTTTACTTAGCATCAGATAGTTTTTAGAGCTATCATTAAGATTGCATTGATTCTCTTCACATTCATCAATCCAATAAATGAAAATACTGTTAAAAATAAATTTGACCATGTGTTATGGTAAATTCCCAACCCAAATATGTCACAGCAATGCAAATGCAACTCATTTAATATGAATACACCTGTGTGCCTAGATTGGGCAGATCTTCCACTACACTACCATCTTCCCATCTATGACACCCCTTATAACTTGTGGTTTCTCCAGGCCATGTGCTTCTGCTCCACTTTCCTTCCACCTCCTCCTCCATAGTCCTCTCTCTCCCCTTCCTCCTTCTCTTACCTCATTTTTACTCCACTTTACCTTTATCTGCCCAATCACCAGCCCTAGTCTTTATCTTACAAATTAAGGTGGAAAGAAGGTTTACAGGAAATCATTTGAGTGCTGACTCATTCCTTGTTCACAACCACTCAGAGGAGAAAGGAATTAGCATCAAATTACAAATAGCCCCAGAGCTATCCACAACAAACATGCATTACAATTGTGTATTAATTTTATACAAAATCCTTATCTTATTTAAAGCCTTTCCTGCAAAACTGTAATTGTTTTAAATATGGGTTTTGTTTTATATTCTGTAAAAGATTGTATAAATGTGTATTTCTCCTTTCTTAAAACAACATTCTACTTAATATAGTTCTTTTCACTGTTTTTAAATATTCACAAATTAGATTTTACAAATGAAAGTATGAATCTTACTATGCTATCTTAAAACTAATAATAGTATATCAAACTAACTATTTTAGAAAGGTTTTAAAGATCTAGAAATCATAATTCCAGAATTCTATAATTACCAAAACTTATGGAATTATTTCTCATTTTAAAACATTTCTATCCATAGTTTGCAACATGTTGATTTATCAAGTTTTCTAAATCAGACCCATATAGTTTTTAATTCTACAAACCCAAAATAATACTTAGAATGGGAAAGTGACACTATAGCTAAGAATGCATACTTCTCTTGCAAAAGATCAGAATTCAGTTCCTAGTACTAATATCAGGATACTCACAATTACCTGCAATTCTAGCACCAGAGGACATGATGATGCTTTTGGATCTATGCGGCCATCCAAACAAACACACACATGCATACACACTCACATTATTCAAGTAGTCTAAGTTTTAAATCAGTAATATCATGTGAAATTACTAATTAGAAATCTAGTTCATTTTCATCCCCGAAATCAATACAGACATGTGACTTAGTAAGTATTTCATGAAGAAAAAATGTATAACACTATAAATTTATACTTAAAAATAAGTTTAGGGCTGGTGAGATGGCTCAGTGGGTAAGAGCACCGGACTGCTATTCCGAAGGTCCGGAGTTCAAATCCCAGAAACCACATGGTGGCTCACAACCATCCAGAATGAGATATGGCGCCCTCTTCTGGAGTGTCTGAAGACAGCTAAAGTGTACTTACATAATAATAAATAAATAAAATCTTTAAAAAAATAAGTTTAGTACTTTAAAACAAATATTAATATCATAAAATATAATTTGACAATTTGATTTGTATGTGTTTGCCTGAAAATAAGAGGTTACTATTTTAAAGTCTAAACAACAATGAATGAATGATCATTTCTACCTTACATAGATGCTGTAAACTTATTGAACATGTTGAAAATTTGCTATTTCATCTTAACATCAGAACTTTAGTATTTTGTTTCTTCCATATTTTTGATCAAATATACTTACTTGTCTTTTAAAAACTCAGTAATATCGTAAATGTTGCTTTTATTCACCAAATGTAATTGTTATTTCAGAGAGTTAGCACTGATTAAGATCATCCTTCGTGTTTCAATTTAGCCATTTGCACTCAGATTCTTCTCCAAACTGACTAATTTAATCTGGCTTCTCCTGGTTTCTCACTGAATTGCTCTGCTTGGCCTCAAACTAACTCTGGCTATTTACTCTAATCTTTTTTTCTCTTTCTTATTCTCTGGCTTCAACTGCCTCTGCAATACCTTCACTGAACTCAATGAACTCATGAACAAACTCAACTACATTGTACTGCATTCACTAAAATGAACTCTACTGAGATCAACTCCATTCAACTAAAGTGAACACTACCTGTACTGCTTTTAAATATCTTCTTTCATGGTTGGTTTCATGAGAGTTGGAAATATACTATCTCTGTCTCACTCTGTCAGATCTTTCTCTGATTCATCACTTGGTTTGCCCATCAATTTTACATCTTTATTTGGAATTAAAGCTATGTTCTAAGGGCCTATCTGCTTTTCAGCCAGAGGATTTAACAGTGTATGGTATATGGGCATTCCAGTTGGATCTTATAGACCTAGAACGTGTTTGGATGTGACCAGAGAATCTATATTTCTGGATTAAAAATCGTCTGTATGTTAAACAGAAATATCCCTATTAATATTGGTTAGGAAAGTACATTCAGTAATTTTTATACTTCCATAAACATTTACCCACAAATATACAATGAGATAAGGAAATAATTATAAAAGATGTTATAGTCAGGCCTGAAGAGATGACTTTAGTGGTTAAGCACATACAATGCTCTTCCAGAGGTTCTGGGTTTGACTTTTTGTAGGTATGTGGTAGGTGTGGTAGTTCTAAAAGACCCACAATGTGAGGACTCCCCCACGTTCTCATTCAGGAGAGGCAACACCCCAAATCACTCATGAGAAACGGTCTTGCTGCAAACTGCAAGAGGAGTTTTTATTTCAAGAGCGCTCTCAGGCCTACAGTCATACACCACGCAGGGGTAGAGGACCTTGGGCCCTGAATAGCTGGGTAAGGGGGTATTTAAAGGAAGAAACCACAACTCAAGGAGGTGGGGAGGGCGTTGTTGGAAAATACCAAAAATACCAGTTAAGAGTCACAAGGAAGTGCAAAGTCACAAGAGTCACAAGGAATACCTGGTAATTGTGCAGGTTATTTCTCAAAACAGTTTCTAAGAGCCCCTAACAATAGCACATTTGCATAGCGGGTTCCAGCAACAGTCAGGGTGGTTGAGGGTGACTTTCTTTGAATGAACACTTCCTGAACCCAGGAAGCAGGTGGGTGGAGTAATGTTGCTATCTGTTTTATGATTAGCATGCCTTGGAGCATTGAGTCACAGAGGTCACATTCTGAAGCCTGGGCCTAAAGGCCTAGAATTTTGCTTTTATGTTATATTTTTTCAGTTCATTGCCTCAGCCCTGGGGATCCAATGTCTTTTCCTGTCGTTTTTGAATACAAGGAATGGATGTGGTTCCCAGATATACATAAAACTCATATACATAAATTAAAATAAAAATAATTATTTTAGAAAGAAGTTGAGGTGATAAAGATCCTTATTTAAGATTTAAACTAGCTTTGTTATCAATATTTCACCATAATTATTGTTCTGAATATATGACATACATCGTGTGTGTGTATATATATATATATATATATATATATATATATATATGCATGTTAAATGTATAAACCAAATACTTTATATTTTATATTGACCAACCAAACTTACCAAAAAACAAAGAAAAGAACTTAGTGAAAAAGTATAATGTAAAAGCAAAATTCTAGGCCTTTAGGCCCAGGCTTCAGAATGTGACCTCTGTGACTCAATGCTCCAAGGCATGCTAATCATAAAACAGATAGCCATTCCTCCACCCACCCCCTTCCTGGGTTCAGGAAGTGTTCATTCAAAGAAAGTCACCCTCACCCACCCTGACTGTTGCTGGAACCCGCTATGCAAAGGTACTATTGTTAGAGGCTCCTAGAAAACTTTCTTGACTTCCTATTTCCTCGTGAGTCTTAACTAGTATTTTTGGTATTTTCCAACAACGCCCTCCCCATTTCCTTGAGTTGTGGTTTCTTCCTTTAAATACTCCCTTACCCAGCTACTTGGCACGCCACAGTCCTCTACCACTTTGTGGTGTATGACTGTGGGCCCGAGTGCGCTCTTGAATAAAAGTCCTCTTGAAGTTTGCAGCAAGACCTTTTCTCGTGAGTGATTTGGGGTGTCGCCTCTCCTGAGTGAGAAAGTGGGGGAGTTCTCACGTTGTGGGTCTTTCATTAGCAAGCAATAATATGATATGGTAATATTATGCATAAATCAAGAATAATCAATATTGAAAATGTTGAGCTGGACAGATGTAATAAACTTAATTGGCATATATCTAGCTAAAAGGGAATATATAGTCATGAATATTCTGCCTTTATTTTTAATTTTACTGTACATACTCACCTAAATACATATTTTACTTATCACAGAATTAGGAGTAAAATTAAGGATTTTTGAATGAGAACAAACTAATGACACAGTTTAATCTACCCATGCTTTGTGTCAAAATCTTTAGTGAGGCAGTTGAAATACTGCCTCTCTTATTTAATGTGCTAATAGAAAATAATAAAGAATATACCATAAAACTAGTACTGAGAATATAGAGAGTAATTTCATAAGAATTCATCATACAAGTTTTTAAAGAGATGTTCTGCATCAAGCAAAACACTCTGTTTATCATTAGTTTAGTGATTGTCACTGACCAAGATAGCCAAATGCAGAGATGAAAAGCACTATATAATTAACCAACCATGAAATAATTTGGCTGGCAGGATGCAAGTCTACTTTACTGACAAATGATAATGCCAATATTCAGCTTCAAAATGGAGAATGTTGATTAAATTTCAATTCATGAAATTACATTTGCAAAGCCCTTATGGAAAATGGTATCACAGAGTAGAAGGCAAAGCACTGTAGACTTCCTGGAAATCTCAGGGATTCCATACTCTAATACAGAATTTATATTTATGGAAAACTTAGGATGTGCAAGTGAAGAAGTGATGCATTTACATGTGCATATGTGTGTAAACACAATCATCCTAAAAACAAGGGCAAAAATGTCCAGAAACAAAGGAAAAAAGACAAACAAAAAACACAGAACAAAATAGCACCAAAACAAACAAACAAACAAAAATCTGAATAAAAAACAAATTTCAAGCAAATGAAGAGATGAAATTAGTTGTTGTCTAAAATGACCCCAATTTTCCTTGGAATCAGGGAAGATGACATTGTTGATATCATGAGTACTTCATTAGCATGAGGGTAATAGTTCTAACACCTAACACCTTCTAAATTTAGGTTTATGATTCGTGACTTAATCCAACCCCTCGGGAGATAGAAAAAGGAGGATTACTGAAGCTCTGTCAGCTTAGCCAGCTGGTCATCTCTGGGGTTCAGTGAAAGAGCCTATTTAAAAACAAACAAACAAACAAACCAAAAAACAACCTGTTTTCAATATACATGTGTACACACATAAAACATACAAATATAATCACTGGCAAGAAAATAAAATCTGTAATTAAAACAATTACAGGCTTTTACTGTTCCATTACTGTATGATGGTTATTTATCTTTGGACTTCTTAATGAGATGTTGATTTGTGAACCCTAAATCCTTTCTTTAGGAACATTATATTTTAAAAAGTTTGTTTCTTAAATAGGCCATGGGAAACACTCACTGGGATTTCTTAGATAAGGAAGAGTCTTACAAAGTCCCCATTTCCAAGGAAAAAGCAGTGTAGATTTTAATAGCAGCTTTATGGTCTTGCCATTTCAAATAATTAAGAAATACTAAATTTAATATGATAGACATTTACTTACGTTAATTTATCACTACGTATGCTGCCATAATATTCTGTTTATAGTTTCACAGAATGTTTCTGGTTTTTATTGAATTTGTAGATTATATACTTTAACATTCTAATTTAACCACATTTCCCTAATATCTTTAAAATTAAACATTTTCTTTAAAATATATGAATTTAAAAAACAACTGAAGCTATTTCTCATTTTATGCTCATTCCTTCCAGAGCCAAGATTCTAACACACACACACACACACACACACACACACACAAAAGATGTCATTTTAAATATATCTTGATCATTTCTACCTATAAGACTAACAAGGCACTTCAGTTTTAGAACATAGTATATATTGTGAATTACATTTTACTTCAAATTTCACTCATGGATGAATAGCATAGTGGTTTAGTTTGTTTATTAGTATAGAAACTGCATAGAGGATACTTTTGTAGTTGGAGGAGGATGTCACTGCTTTAGAATGAACAGAATGGGTTTTAGTTTTCTTACCCAAAATATCATTGACTAGTTTTTGTTTCAGAGTAAAATTCCCTTCATAGAAAGAATTACTAGTTACTTTTCAAGATGTAAAAAATGAGATGGAAAATTGATCTGGGTTCTTTTTAATATTTAGAGAAAACTCATGAAGGAGCCTGTACTGGTGTAGCATTTGAAAATTGGAAAGTTATTATGTACTGAACTTTTAAAATTTATGCAAACATGTTTCAAATGTATGTTTATTTAAATATAAACACAATCATAACCAGCTGTGATGCCTAGAAAACAAAAGGACTGCTATGGCAAGGTATTTTGAAAATCACATGTTCTTCATTTATTTATATTTAGTTCCCTTCCTCTTCTCCTTCCCCTTCCCCTTTCCGTTTCTCCTTCCCTTTTCCCTCCCCTTCCCCTTCTTTGCCTTTCCCTTCCCCTACCCTGAGGTATAGACATATGGACATCCTGTTTTCCCAGAACAATTTTGTTGAAAATACTACCTTTTACCATATATAGACATTTACAAATTATTGGATATTGGATATATATAAATTTTTGGAAGTAAATATAAATAAAGATGTAAATAAATATAACAAATATTAAATAAAGATATAAAGTTATGGGTTTTGATAGGTGTAAGGTGGAACCTCAGAGTACCTTTTTGATTTGCTTTTCCCTGATGACTAAGGATGTTGGACATTTCTTTATTTTCCTTTTTTAAAAAAATTGAATATTTATTTATTTACATTTCAAATGTTATCCTCTCTCCCAGTTTCCCCTCCATAAGCCCCCCTATCACATCCCCCCTCTCCCTGCTTCTATGAAGGTGCTACCCTGCCTACCCACTTCCACCTTACCTCCCTGGCATTCAGCTAACTGGGGCATGGAACTTTCACAGGATCAAAGATCTTCCCTCTCATTGATGTCTGACAAGGCCATCCTCTACTATATATGCAGCTGGAGTGCTGGGTCCCTCCATGTGTACTCTTTGGTTTGTGGCTTACTCACAGGGAGCTCTGGGAATCTAGGCTATTAGAGATTCCTCTGTTGAGAATTCTGGCTAAGGGTTTATCTATCTTGTTGATTTTCTCAAAGAACCAGCTCCTTGATTGGTTGATTCTTTGAATAGTTCTTCTTGTTTCCACTTGATTGATTTCGCCCCTGAGTTTGATAATTTCCCTCCGTCTACTCCTCTTGGGTGAATTTGCTTCCTTTTGTTCTAGTGCTTTTAGGTGTGTTGTCAAGGTGCTAATGTGTGCTCTCTCTAGTTTCTTTTTGGAGGCACTCAGAGCTATGAGTTTTCCTCTTAGAAATGCTTTCATTGCGTCCCATAAGTTTGGGTATGTTGTGGCTTCATTTTCATTGAACTCTAAAAAGTCCTTAATTTCTTTCTTTATTCCTTCCTTGACCAAGGTATCATTGAGAAGAGTGTTGTTCAGTTTCCACGTGAATGTTGGCTTTCTATTATTTATTTTGTTATTGAAGATCAGCCTTAGTTCATGGTGATCTGATAGGATGCATGGGACAATTTCAATATTTTTGTATCTGTTGAGGCCTGTTTTGTGACCAATTACGTGGTCAATTTTGGAGAAGGTACCATGAGGTGCTGAGAAGAAGGTATATCCTTTTGTTTTAGGGTAAAATGTTCTGTAGATATCTGCCAGATCCATCTGATTCATAACTTCTGTTAGTTTCACTGTGTCCCTGTTTAGTTTCTGTTTCCATGATCTGTCCATTGGTGAAAGTGGTGTGTTGAAGTCTCCCACTATTATTGTATGAGGTGCAATGTGTGCTTTGAGATTTACTAAAGTTTCTTTAATGAATGAGGCTGCCTTTGTATTTGGAGCATAGATATTCAGGATTGATAGTTCCTCTTGGAGGATTTTACCTTTGATGAGTATGAAGTGCCCCTCCCTGTCTTTTTTGATGACTTTGGGTTGGAAGTCAATCTTATCAGATATTAGAATGGCTACTCCAGCTTGTTTTTTCATACCATTTGCTTGGAAAATTGTTTTCCAGCCTTTCATTCTGAGGTAGTGTCTATCTTTTTCTCTGAGATGAGTTTCCTGTAAGCAGCAAAATGTTGGGTCTTGTTTGTGTAGCCAGTTTGTTAGTCTATGTCTTTTTATCGGGGAGTTGAGTCCATTGATATTAAGAGATATTAAGGAAAAGTAATTGTTGTTTCCTGTTATTTTTGTTGTTAAAGTTGGCATTCTGTTCTTGTGGCTGTCTTCTTTTAGGTTTGTTGAGGGATTACCTTCTTGTTGTTTCTAGGGCGTGGTTCCCGTCCTTGTATTGTTTTTTTTTCTGTTATTATCCTTTGAAGGGCTGGATTCCTGGAGAGATAATGTGTGAATTTGGTTTTGTCCTGGAATACTTTGGTTTCTCCATCTGTTTAGCTCTGTGCCTGGTTTTACAGTTGGGTTATTTGGGTTCTTGGTTTCTAACTTCTTGAGTTCTTTGTTAATTTCAGGTATTAGCCCTCTGTCAGATGTGAAGATCCTTTTCCAACCTGTAAGTTGTTCTTTTGTCATATTGATAGTGTCCTTTGCTTTGCAGTTTCATGAGGTCCCATTTATCAATTGCTGATCTTAGAGTCTGAGTCACTGGTGTTCTGTTCAGGAACCTGTCTCCTGTATCAAGGCATTGGAGGGTATTTCCCACTTTCTCTTCTATGAGATTTACTGCATCCAGCATGGGATGCAAAGTGTAAAGTGAATAAGTAAAAGTTTAAATTAAATTAAAAAAATACCAGTTTTAATCTATTTGGTTTATCATGCTGGAGAGTTTATGCTCTTATTAATTGGCAACTTGCTGAATTTGGTCATTTATACTCAAGCAAAGTTAGCATTTTCTATGTAGAATAGGCGATCATTTCTTATTTATTGCAGTTCTTCTACCAGGCTTTACCTCATGGGTGTTTGGTTACTAGATGCATGCACACTAACGGGTATTATATCTCAGAGAGTATTAACAATTTAACTACTAGGCAATATCTCTGCTCATCACTAAGTATGTTGTAGTTCTGAAGTCTATTCTCTCTGATATTAGTATAGTTATAGCTACTTTCCTTTTTCCACTACCATATGACTTATTGTTATACTTTATTTACATTTATCTTACAGAGAAATGTATATGATCTTTATTAACCCTGACAGATCATTCAGTTTTGTTTATCTACATCTCTTATCTTTAGAGTGTTTATTGATATGATAGGATTAGTATTCAGTATATGTGTTGTTTTTGTTCATTTTCCTATTTTTTCCTCTGACTTTTTATTCAGGTTTAAAATTTTTTTATTTTAAATCACTGAGCATATTCCTTTCTATTGCTCACAGGTCATTCCTGTTTTTCAGGACTGTAGTGGAAAGATAACACATGTCACCTGGATGGCACTCACTGGCCATTCTGTGGCACAGGTTCTTCCTTCTCCTTCTCCTTCTCCTTCTCCTTCTCCTTCTCCTTCTCCTTCTCCTTCTCCTTCTCCTTCTCCTTCTCCTTCTCCTTCTCCTTCTCCTTCTCCTTCTCCTTCTCCTTCTCCTTCTCCTTCTCCTCCTCCTCCTCCTCCCCCTCCCCCTCCTCCTCCTCCTCCCCCTCCCCCTCCTCCCCATCCCCCTCCCCTCCTCCCCCTCCACTCCCCCTCCCCCTCCTCCCCCTTCCCCTTCCTCCTCCTCGTTCTCCCATCCTCTTCCTCCTCCTCCTCCTCCTCCTCCTCCTCCTCTTTGAATTTGATATTTTATTTATTTACATTTCAAATGTTATCCCCTTTCCTGGTTTCCACTCTGGAAACTCCTTATCCCATCACACTCCCCCTGCTTCTATAAGGGTGCTCCCCCCGACCCACTCCCTCCCACATCCCCAGCCCAGCATTCACCTAAACTGAGGTATAGAGCCTTCAAAGGATCAAGGGCCTCTCCTCCTATTAATGCCTAACAAGGACATCCTCTGTGGCATATGCAGGTGGAGACATGGGTCCCTCCATGTGTACTCTTTGACTGGTAATTTATTCCCTGGCAGCTCAGGGGGGAGGGTCTGGTTGGTTGATATTGTTGTTCTTCCTATGGGGTTAAAAACCCTTTCAGTTCCTTCAGTCCCTTCTCTAACTCTTTTTTTTTTAATTTTTTATTAGATATTTTTTATTTACATTTCAAATGCTATCCCAAAAGGCCCCTATACCCTCTCCTGCCCTGCTCCCCTACCTACTCACTCCCACTTCTTGGCCCTGGCATTCCCCTGTACTGGGGCATATAAAGTTTGCTAGACCAAGGGGCCTATCTTCCCAATGATGTCTGACTAGGCCATCTTCTGCTACATATGCAGCTAGAGACACAAGCTCTTGGGATACTGATTAGTTCTTATTGCTGTTTTACCTACAGGGCTGAAGACCCCTTCAGCTCCTTGGGTACTTTCTCTAGCTCCTCCACTGGGGGCCCTGTGTTCCATCCTATAGATGACTGTTAGCTCTAGCTTCTCCTTTGGGGGCCCTGTGTTCCATCCTATAGATGACTGTTAGCATCCACTTCTGTATATGCCAGGCACTGGCAAAGCCTCACAGGAGACAGCTTTATCAGGGTCCTTTCAGCAAAACCTTTCTGGCATATACAATAGTGTCTGCTATTGGTGGCTGACTTGGGATGGACCCCTGGGTTGGGCAGTCTCTGGGTGGTCCATCCTTTCTTCTTAGCTCCAAATTTTGTCTCTGCAAGTCCTTCTGTAATTCTTCCATTGGGGACCTTGTGCTCAGTCCAGTAGTTGGCTGTGAGCATCTGCCTCTATGTTTGTCAGGCAGAGCCTTTCAAGAGACAGCTATATCAGGCTCTTGTCAGCAAGCAATTCTTGCCATCTACAATAGTGTCTCAGTTTGGTAGCCATATATGAGAAGGATCCCTAGGTGGGACAGTCTCTCTATGGCCTTTCCTTCAGTCTCTGCTCCATACTTTGTCTCTGTATTTCCTCCCATGAGTATTTTGTTTCCCCTTCTAAGAAGGTCCGGAGCCTCCCCATTTTGGTCTTCCTTTTTCTTGAGTTTCATGCAGTCTGTGAATTGTATCTTGGGTATTCCGAACTTCTGGACTAATATCAACTTATCAGTGAGTGCATACCATGTGACTGGGCTACCTCACTCAGGATGATATTAATTCCAGGTATTTGTTGTTGTTGTTGTTTGTATTTTTAATTTGCCTGAAGGATTTTATGTACTTATAGTAATTATATCTTCAATGTTAGAACCCTCTCTTGTTTTTCTTTGTTTTCTTTATTCTTTAGTCTTTTTTTCCAGTCCAGTCCAGACTTTGTTACCCTCCCGCAACATCAGAGTTCCATATCCCATAACTCTTTCTCACCAGTCTCCAAAAGGATGTCCCCAATCCTCTATTCCCACCCCATCAGACCTTCCGACTCCCTGGAGCCTCAAATCTCTCAAGGTTTAGGTGTGTCTTCTCTCACTGAGGCCAGATCCAGCAGTCCTCTGCCTTATATGTGTTGGGGGCTCCATGTCAGCTAGTGTATGCTGCCTGGTTGGTAGTCCAGTATCCCATTATCTGAGAGATCTCAGGAATCCAGGTTTATTGAGACTGCTAGTCACCTTACAGGGTCACCCTCCTTCTCAGTTTCTTCTAGCTTTATCCTTATTCAATCACAGTGTCAGCAGCTTCTGTCCATCAATTGAGTATAAATATCTGCATCTGACTCTTTCGGCTGCTTGTTGCGTCTTTCAGAGGGCAGTCATGATAGGCTCCTTTTTGTGAGCATTCCATGGCCTCAGTAATACTGTCAGGCCTTTGGGACCTCCACTTGAGCTGGATCTCTCTTTGGGCCTGTAGCTGGACCTCCTTTTCTTCAAGCTCATCTCCATTTTCATCCCTGTAGTTCTTTCAAACAGGAACAATTATGGGGCAGAGTTTTGACTGTGGGATGGCAACATCATTCCTCACTTGATGTCCTGTCTAAAAGAAACAATGTTGGTATATATATAACAGATAGATGTTCTTCAAAAACTTTAGATAGCTGTAGAATATGGCATTTACATATGTTTTATTAATAAAAGACTTTTTTGATAATGAGATGGGTTTCCTCCTGGAACCACCCACATTCTACTTCAGTAAAAATGATGAGCATTTAAGAACCTTCTTATGGAGATTACTTCATGTGACAAGCTAGCCGGTGGGCAAGAAAACTTCCTTACAGAATGAATGCTGTCCAAACTGTATAAACAAGAAAAAGAGAAGTCGCTGCCATGCTTTGCAAGGATAAAGTAGGCAACTATTTCGTACTTCCTGCTTCAGACAGAAGTCTGTCTAATATTCTTGGCCAGAAGATTAAAGATGTATGCTCTAACATTATAGAGAAATTTTGGATGACTGTTCAGGACATCAGTTTTCACTGTCATTTCTGCAGTTTTGAAAGATGCTTGCCTTCACATCCTGAATACTCAGTTAATATTTATTTCTGCTCCGGTCTTTTATGGGGTTAATTGTAGATAACTATAGTCTACTATCTAAGTTTAAGTTGTTTCAGACTTAAGAAAATGTTTTTTAGTCTGAGATGTTTTTGGTTGGTAATACAAATTATGAAAGAACATGACTTGGGTACAGAACCCTGAACTCACTAAGAGAATAAATAATAAAGTACCTTCTCTAAGTTTGCAAATCCTATGGACTAGACATTATGAATGTAGTCTTACATGATAATTTTCATAACTGTTATTATTGTACATAGTATGTTATTGTTAGAGAAAGAATTTCTTATTGTTCTAAAAGGGGTAAATGTAGAGAGAATTTCTTCTCCAATGTATGAAACCATCACCATCAATAAAACGCTTTTGGCCTATTAGTTTAGGGAGGAAATGGGGAAGTAGAAGACTTCCGGGGTAAAGTCAGGTATGGAAGGGATTCTCCCCAAACTCTGAGGAAGATGGTCCTTTTAAAATGAAGGAGAGGTTAGGAGCAGTATTGCATGTCTTAAACTAGTTTAAACGGAATAGTTGAGTTATGATATAATGGAAAAGAACTAAAGTATATCATATATAAAAATTCTGAGTCATTATTTCAGGGACCTTGGGCATGGGTGGAAAAGCTTGCACATGCAATGTGATTTGAGAATCATGGTATTTCTGGCCTAATATAACAAACTGGGAAATATTCCTTCTGTGTTTGTTTTGTGAAAAAATTTGAGGAAGAGTGACATTAACTCTTCATCGAAAGTTTGGTAAAGTTTTGACCACAAACCATCTGTCCCCAAGATGTTTTTGTTTGTTTGTTTTGTATGGTTTTCCTTTGTTTTGTTTTGGAGACTTTTAATGGCTATTTCTGTCACTGGGGTCTGTTTTCTTCCTTTTGTTTAAGTGCTTACAGGAGTGCTTTTAAGATACTAGTATTAGATCGCTCTGATTTTGTTCTTTTAAGTAGGCACTTAGTGTTATGAATTTACTGATTCTTATGTCCCATAAATTTTGGTATGTTGCTTAAATTGCTTATCTGACTCTGATTTATATTTGGTAAGTGATATATATCAAGAAAATTACCCCTTTCTTTAAGTTTTCCAATTTGGTGGAGTATATGTTTTTAAAGTATGTCCTTAGGATTCTCTAGATTTCCACAGTGTTTATTGTTATGTCTCCCTCATCATTTCTAATTTTGTTAATTTGAATATTATCTCTCTACCTTTATTAGTTAATTGGGATAAAAGTTGGCCAATCATTGATTTTCTAAAAGAATCACTCTTTTATTCATTGCATCTTTAACTTGGTTTTTTGTTTGTTTGTTTGTTTCTATCCATTCAGCCATGATGTTGATTATTTCTTGCACTCTACTCCTTTTGGTGTGATTTCTTCCTTTTGTTCCAGTGCTTGTAGGAGTATTGATAAGGGACTGGTACTGGAATTCTCTCTGTTTGTCTGTCTTTCTGTCTGTCTGTCTGTCTGTCTGTCTTTCTGTCTGTCTGTCTGTCTGTATCTCCTATGTAGTCAGTTTGTTATGAATTTATCTTTTAGAGCCTCCTTTACTGTATTGTTTTGATATACTTTATATCAATTTTTATTCAATTTTAGTAAGTCTGATTTCTTTCTTTTTTTTTCCTTTTTTTTAATTTATTTTTTATTAGGTATTTTCCTCGTTTACATTTTCAATGCTATCCCAAAAGTCCCCCATACCCACCCCCCCAATCACCTTCCCACCCATTCCCCCTTTTTGGCCCTGGGGTTCTCCTGTACTGGGGCATATAAAGTTTGTAAGTCCAATGGGCCTCTCTTTGCAGTGATGGCCGACTAGGCCATCTTTTGATACATATGCAGCTAGAGATAAGAGCTGCGGGGTACTGGTTAGTTCATATTGTTGTTCCACCTATAGGGTTGCAGATCCCTTTAGCTCCTTGGGTAATTTCTCTAGCTCCTCCATTGGGGGCCGTGTGATCCATCCAAATTTCTTTCTTAATTTCTCTTGACCTATCTTTTCATTAAGTAGTGATATGTTCAGTTTCCATGAACATAAAATGGCTTTCTGTTGCGACTGATATTTAGCTTTGATCCATGTAGGATTCTAGGTATATTTTTATTTTCTTGTATCTATTGAGACTTGCTTTGTGTACAAGTATGTGGTCAATTTTGGAGGAAGTTCCACAAGGTGCTGAGAAGAAGAAATATTCTTTTGTGCTTAGTTGAAATGTTCTGTAAATAACTGTTAGGTCAATCTAGTTTTTGACATCATTCAGCACCAGCATGTCCATATTTAGTTTTTGTCTGGATGATCTGTCTATTGTTGAGAATTTAAAGTATTGAAGTCTCCTACTTTCTATGTGTAAGGATCAATATGTGATTTAAACTGCAATAGTGTTTCTTTTCTGCTTCTTGGAACTCTTTTCTTTGGTGCTTATATGCTAAAAAATGGAATGTCCCCATGTGGATTTTCCTTTGATAAATATGTAGTGTCCTTCCATATCTTTTCAGATTAGTTTCAGTTTGCAGTCTATTTTGCTAGATACTAAAATGGCTCTATTATCTGGCTTCTTAGGTTCCTTTTCTTGGAATATCTTTTCTATCCTATTACCATGAGTTGGTGTTCATCTTTGATTGTCAGGTGTGTTTCTTGACTATAGAAGAAGGTATAATTCTGTTTGCAGATATCATTGAACAGTGATTGGTGATGCCTGTTATTCCATGGTTGTTAATGGAAGTAGTGGTGGTGGAGGCAGTAGTGGTGTGTGTATGCATGTGTTTGTATGTGTGTATAGGTATGTGTGTTTTTATGCTTCTTGTCTTTTGATTTGCTGCTCTGAGAGCATTCCTTGTTTTTTATTGTTGTAGTTAATCTTGGTAGGTTGGAGATTGTTTGTTTGTTTGTTTTTGTTTGTTTGTTTTTATTTGTTTGTTTTTCCCCAATGTCTTCTGTAAGGCTGAACTGGTTGATAGATACTGGTTAAATTTGGTTTTATCATAAATATTTTATTTTCTCTAATTATGTCGATTCAAATTTTCCTGGCAATAATAACCTAGGTTGGCATCTGTGATCTCTTAGTCTGCAGCATATTTGTCCTGTACTTCCAGCATTTAGAATCTCTGTGGAAAAGTCAGTTGTAATTCTAATAGCTCTGCCTTTATATGTTACACACATTTTCCCTTGCATTTTTACATATTCTTTGTCTTGTACATTTACGGTTTTGATGATTATGTGTGAATGGAACATTCTTCGCTGATAGTCTATTTGGTGTTCTATATGCATTATTTTTTTTAAAAAACCTTGATAGGGTTGTTTATATTAGGGAAATTTTCTCTTATAATTTTGTTGAGAATATTTTCTGAGTCTTTTACCTGTATACTTTTGTCTCTTTCCTCTATGCCTACTATATTTAGATTTGGTCTTTTCACTGTGTCCCAGATTTCATGGATGTTTTGTGCCAGAGCTTTGTAGAGTTACCAATTTCTGTAACTGATGCATCCATGTATTCTAACTTATTTTCAATGTCTCAGATCTTCTTTTCCACATCTTGCATTCTATTGCTGAAGCTTTTCCCTGTAGTTCATTCCTGTTTTAGTGCCTGAATTTTCTTTTTCAGATTTCCCTCATTTGAATTTTTTTTATTGCTTCTATTTCTACTTTCAAGTCTTGAACTGTTTTATACACATCATTCCACTGTGTGTGTTTTCATAGATATCTTTAAGAGATTTATTTAATTTATCTTTAAGTTTATCAATTATATTTATAAAGTTTGTATTAAGAATTTTTTACTTGTGTATTTGGGATGCAGCAACATTCAGTGACTATTGCAATTAGGTTGCTGGACTTTTGTGGAGCCATTATCCTGGCAGTTATTGATTGTGTTTTACATTGGTTTCTAGGCTTCTGGGATTGGAAGATTGCAATTATAGGTGCTGATATCTGTTTGTGCTTCTGTTGTGTAGGTGTCTTGTTTTTTAATTTATGTTTCCTTTCTGATTCTTAAGTGTATCAGCTGTGCATTACCTGTTATAATTTTTTTATGGTCCTGACAGGTGAGGCTACTGGCATTTCTAGGTAAAATGTCTTTCTGGATATTAAGAGTTGAAATTTAAGAATTGAGATGAACTATAAAAAGTCCACAGGAGTGTGGAAACTATGGTGTTTCACCATGATCTGCTTAGTCTCCTAGAAATGGGGTTAGAAAATTAAAAGAGGCCACAGGAGAAAGTCTGCTGCAGATATGGGTATGGGACTCAGAGATTAAATATCAGGAATGGAGGTAGATTTGAAGATTTCAGTTATCCGACTTGCTTCCCTTGTCAGAGTGTCTCTCAATGGATTGGAGATATGGAAATTTGTAGGGGAAGATCTTTGCGTACAACTGGATATGAGACATGCAGTTAAAAAGGCGGAAGCAAATGTCCTGTTGCACAGCTGAAGTGACTGGGGACTTCAGAAGTACAGCTAGAGATCCGCAGATAGCCTACTTGCTTCCCTCAATAAAATAAATCCCTACAATTTTAAATTCAGAATTGTTCTCATTGAGATGGAAGCAATGTATTCAAGTAAAGTGTATCCCCTTATTTCCCAACAGTTTCCAATGCATGTTACTACTATTAGATTTTTACTTCTAAGAGTTGAAATTCTAAATCAGAGGTGGTAGAAGAGTCTAATGGAAGAGCATCTTCCAGACTCAACAGGACAGAAGCACTTATGAGCTTACATAGAATGTGATAGCACGAAGAGACCTGCACAATTTATGCCAGACAGAAGAATCTCAGCATGGAGAATGGGACAAAGTACTATCACTAAACAACAACAAAAACAACAGCAACAACAACAACAACAACTTCAATAACATCATCATCATCAAAACAACAACAATAAACAACAACAGCAATAAATTTTCAACTGAGAGCTGCTGGGGGAGAGAATTTGTTTTTCTTCAATGAAGAGAAACTGGACGCATCAACAATATTCTAGGGCAGACCCTATTGTCAGGAGTATTTGTCTAACACAAAATGGACATCATTGTTATGGCAGCTGTTGTTTGTTTAAATTTAATTAATTTTTTTTTATGGTCATGCAGTTTGGTGGGTGGGTGGTTTATTTAAATTTAATTAATTTATTTTTATGGTCATGCAAT
The DNA here is from genome assembly GCF_978045245.1 of Mus caroli. NCBI lineage: Eukaryota > Metazoa > Chordata > Mammalia > Rodentia > Muridae > Mus > Mus caroli. Next base: position 81,105,988 of record NW_028227267.1, read on the forward strand.
TAGGGGAGATTGAAATGAATTGAAGAAAAGAAAATATTTTATAAAACTTAAAAATAAAATTTGTTTTATGAAATTGTGATTCAGTAGTGTGTCTTATGTACTCCTCTCACGGACCAAAGCATTGTTTATTTGGGGAAAGGCCATTAGTGAATATTGTGTGTTTTGAATAGTAAATTCTAAGGGCCTTATTACACTCAAAATATGTGTTCATGATGAAACACTAAGGGACATAGGGGGGATGTACTGTACCTCCCTAGGACAAAAGTCTGGTTTTCATCAACTGTATCTGGTAGCTCACAACCTCCTGTTCCACAGAATGAAACACACTCATCTTGCCTACACTCATCACCATACATGAATATGGATGCACAGACATACATATTGTCTTAGTTAAGGTTTTATCACTGAGAGACATCCCCATGACCACAGCAACACTTATAAAGGAAAACATTTAATTGGGTCTGGCTTATATTTTCAGAAGTTTGTTCCATTATTGTCCTGACAAAAAGCATGATATCATACAGGCAGACATGGTGCTAGAACAGGAACCGAGAGTTCTACATCTTGATTAGCCGACTGCAGAAGGAGAGTATGAGCTATTCAGAGCATGACTTGTGTATATGATACCTTAAAGACTGTATCCACAGTGATACAGTTTCTTCAACAAGGCCACACCTCATAATGCTACTAGACATGGTTCTATTGAGGAACATTTTCTTTCAAACCACCACATGCATAACTGAAATAAAACCTTTCCCCTTTTCTTTTCTTTTCTTTTTTTTTTTTTTTTAAGAATAATGACAAGAAGTTTGGGAATCTCTGTGGGTAGAGTGGCAAATCAACAAGGAATCCTGTGCCTAGTCCAGAAATGGAGATAGACTTGAAAGCTCTGATCTTTTTATCTGACAGGAAATCCTGTCAACCAAAGAGTAGACACTCAGACAGTAGTTGGCAGAATTTGAGATAACTTTCCAAAAGACATCCTAGTGACTAAATAATTATGTTTAAGAGTCATTATTCCATGGTCTCAGATAGCAATGTTTTTTAAACAATTGTTAAATATCTGCAGTGAATTGTACCAGACTGATTGTTCATCTTCTATGTGTTATAGAGAGCACAATAGCACAGTATCAGAAGCAAAGCCTACAATCTAACAACATTTCAAATATGCGAGAAGCATTCTTTTGCTCGAGTCCATATTGATCCACTTCATCTGGTTTACTTTTATAGAGCATTTCCCATTTTTTGTTGACAACACTAACTGAGTTGCTTCAGGAGTGAAGGATTGTTCTCAGTATATTGCAATGGAGCTTGTAAAGTAAATACAGAAAGCAGCAAAGTTGACAAGAGGCACTTATGATTCTGAACACATTGACAATAAGCACATAAGATGATTATCTAAAATGTATATTTAGTCTGAAACCCATGTGAACATTTCTCAACTACTGTCTGAGCCACACTGCATTGTATGACACTTCAGGATGTTTTTTCTGTAATAAAAATGTGTTGTATTACTTTTCCTGTTGTGTTTAATAAAATTTGATTTTTTCCAGGTGATATTCTCTTCCTTTACTAGATGGGTATAGATTTTTCTCTCTACTGAGGCTTCAAATGCTGTAGCTTTGTCAGCTTTGTTTGGATGCTATTATCATGCACATTACTTCCAGTTTGGTTTCCAAGTATCAAAACAATTTTTCATTCAAGTATATATTTGTTCCTTTGGATATAGTGAGAAGAAATAGCTGACGATTGCCCAAAAATATGTCTATCTTTCCATGGGAGAGATGACTCTGTGGGTAAAGGTGCTATATTGGGATTGGTCAGGTGCCCACGTATTCAAATTCTAATTCTGTACCCAAAGATCTGGTTGCCCTAAGACAAGCAAATTTTCACGTATATCAGGTTTCGTTGTGCAAAAATTGTTCCCAAAATGATTGGGCAGTACAAAGATGAAGGAGAGACTTCCTTGGAGGGGCAAATGGGTTCTAGGATGAAGAAAGAAGACCGTTTGGCCAGTAGAGAGGAGAGGAGATAGTTGGGCTCTAGCTTAGAAGATACAGCTAGCAATGTGGCTGGATGGAGCTCTGTAGTCAAGTTTGCTTATATGAGATGATTTTGCCCAGTTAAGGCTTAAGCTTTGAAATAGTAAAGGGCTCTGTGTAGGTATTTTCAGTGATATCTGCTTAAAGAATAACTGCCACCATATTAATTTCCAGCATTAATTAATATATACAGAATATTAATAATCATTTTCCACAGTGTTGAGCACTAAACATGATGATCTGAGTTTGTTCCAAGAGACTCCTACTGTAGAAAGTCAGAGGATAATTCTGATAAGTTATCTTTTGATAATGTACCATGTACGCACAGAGATGAATAAAGCTAATACATACTTAATTTAAAATATTCGATCTTCAAGTATTTTATTCTATTGATTAAATATGATTATAAATATATTCCATTTTAAAACATCATCACATTAAAGAATGGTTTTTATTTATATAACTTAGAGTATTATAAACTACCAGAACTTATTATCATCTATATTATAGGGACTTCCAGGTGTTTAAATACTTCCGGATAACATACCATATTGCTAAATGTGTTAGACATTTTTTACTATTATGAGAAGCACAAAAATAAGATAAAAGGAGTAAAGATTTATTTTGGCTTAAACTTTTGGAGATTTGGGTAAATGTTTGATCAGGTTCCATTGCTTTTGGACATGTGGGAAAAGGAATATTGATCTGGAAGAAGCTACACTCCAAGAGGAAAGGGAAGAAAGGAGTGGGCAGTGCCCTCTGAAAGTAACATTGATTCTCCTGGGCTTAAAACTGGAAGGAAAGGATTACTCCCTAGAAAATGAATCAAAAGTTAAAAGGCCACATAAACAAATGCCTTTAATCCTGAACATATCCACAGAGGAACTTAGCAGTAAAATGTGTTGAAGAGCACCAATCATCATCATTCTTATGGCTTTGGCTCACTAGCAGTTCATGGCTCCTGGTACTTATTGTTACAGTGTACATTGTGTTGTTATTCAAGAGAAATATCAAATATCATTTTCACCATATTATTTTGAACTACTCTATGATTATTGATGCAGTGTCACCTCATATCACTTCTAAGTGAGTATTTCCTTCCAAACCATTATTCACTGCAGCATTAGATTTCTCCAAATTGCTTTATATCTAAAGAATGCTAGTTTTACTTTCTTATCAATTATTTCCTTCTTATAACTGGCTACTCATATTTAAAAGTCCACAAAAGACACAGTTCAGCTTCCTTGTAGGTAGAAAGGCATGGTTTTGTGGTGTTGTACCTGAAGTTGATTATTTGCACAGAATTCCAACAGCGTGAGCATTCACAGATAATCTCGCCTCTCTGATGCTCCTGGGAAGTCTCCTTCAGACAATAGACTGAGAGAAAAGAAGCTGTCTAAAAATGCTTGAGAAAAGGCTAGCAGCAGAGAACGCTGTGACTGCATTGTCTCAATCTTTGATTTTACAGTTATCTTTTCTAGCTGCTAGCTACTATCTCTAAACTTCCCATTAAGGGGAAAAAATCCACCCCATCAATAACTTTTATCTGGAAAATAAGAACCATTCAACATACTGAATAATTAACTAAGAGATTTTGTACCCCCCCTCCACATTTTCATGTAATCCCAGTAATCTTTTGAGAGGAATTGGTTGGGTCCATTACTAATTTGTTGTTTTTAGAGGTATCGCTTTATGATCTGACTTATATTGTTTCTCTCTCTCTCTCTCTCTCTCTCTCTCTCTCTCTCTCTCTCTCTCAGTCTCTCTGTCTCTGTCTCTGTCTCTGTCTCTCTCTCTCTCCCTTCCTTTTAGACAGCTTAAGGAATCTCTGTTTTATTTTTCTTTGTTGATATTTTAATTTTACAATCTGTCTGCTCCAACAAGAGGTCATATCTAATGACCTTCTAGGTCTAGGTGATCCAACTAGAATGCTAGGATTACAGTCTGATCTGGCTGGAATAGACATGGCCTTAGTAGACATCTATAATCCCTAATCATGAAGGTAATGTTAGCAGCCATGTTTGAAAGTGATGTCTAATTGAGAAGCAGACTAAGTGATGAATCAGAGAAAGATTTGACAAAAATGAGTCATATATAGGATATTCCCAATTCCCACTACAACAGCACAAGAATGGTAGCCAACTTAAGAGCAGTGCAGGTAGAACAGAACAGGCTAGACACACTGTGTGATAGAGGTATGGTAGGTTTTTTGGGGGCAGATTATACAAAGACGGTTTCCATAGAGAACTAGCTAGATGCAGGAGAAGAAAGAACGATCCAGGGGATAAAAATATGTCAGAAGATTAGAACATATTATCAAAGTTAATATGAGTCCAAGCAGAGCAATTCAGTGAGAAGTTGATAGAAGTCAGATTGATTCAGTCAGCTTGGAAGATTAGATTGCATGGAGGTGAGAAGCTTCCAGGCCAAGGCCTAGGAATAATTAGAACAGAGAAGAAAATGTTCTGTGTTCAACCCGAGCTGTGTTTTTGCACAGTTTGTGTATGTCTCTCATCCCATCCCTCCATCTGAGCAATAAAAGGAACATTTTCATTTTTAAAGATGTTTCTTTAGTGAAATTAAGTTTATTAAGGTGTAAAACAACTTTCGATAAATGTATTTGTTCAATTTACCATGCGTATTTAAAAAGTTTTCTAATGATTTTGTTTCATATTTGGGTTTTGGTTCATCTATATATGTTGAATAGTCTTTTTCTACATAAAAAAATCAATGAACGATATAACTGTGTAACTTCTTAAATAAAATAAACATTTAAAATTATGGTTCCAGAGTGTAAGAGCCTATGATGGCAGAGCAAAGACATGGTAACAGGAATAATGAAGATCTCTCATCTTTAACCACTAGCAGGATGCAGAGAGACATTGTAAAAAGGACAGTCTTTGGAAACCTAAATACTTCCCTAAGTGACACATCTCTTCCAACATTGCCACACAACCTAATTACTACCCCAAATCCCCATCATTTTCATTCTGCCTGTTGGCAGTGATGACCATCTACTTTCTAGGCAGAACCTCTGGATGTCATTTCAGGGGTCAATTTTTTGTTACTTTTGATCTTTAATCTAGGGAACCTAGTTGTCTTGTCCAAATACCGTAATATCTTTCTCTATGTCTTATTTTTGGCTTCAATACTGTTTTGATTAGGTTTTCTTGATTACTTGCTTTTTTTTTTCCTGTGTTCGGACATGAATTTAGGAACACTCTAACCATTATACTTGCTACTAAAATACAATGTCACAAAATCTCCTTTTCATGTGTAGTAGTGGTTTGTTTTATAAAACCAGATGCGATATCAACACATTATATATATATATATATATATATATATATATATATATATAGTATATGTGTAAATATATTCATAATGTGTATACATATATATATATACACACACAAAATATATAGTATATACACATATAGCGTATATACATACACTATATGTGTATATACTATATATTTTTTTCCTTCAAGTAGCTTTGAACATAATTTACTTATTCCTATTTATCTTGAAATTTTAATAGTTTATTGTATTTCTTATTCCTCATTATTATATCTCTTTTCCTAGTGGGATTTTTAATGATATATATTTTATACACGTTCTTAATGATGGCATTTACTAAATTCTTTCTCTTCTGGCAATAGGACTCCATTAAAAAAATCTTTTGTAATTCTGGTCTAGTAGTCATGAATTTCCGTAATTTATTTATATCATGGAGGGTGTTTATGTTTCTTCCACCTATAAAGTACAAGCTTGATTGACACAATAATCTTGGTTACTAGTTTGTCTCTTTTAGATTGTAATATTCTCTTTTTTCTGCACTTTAAAAGCATAATTTTAATATTTCATGGTGAACTGCTTCTATGTTCATGTATGTTTAAGGTTCTACATGCTTCTTTTACATGGGTACGTCTGCCTTTCCTAAGATTAAAGAGCTTTCCTGCTATTATTGCCGTAAAGAATTACCTAGGCTTGTGTGCACCTCTTCTACCTCAGTCAATGATTTGAATATTCATTATTTTTTATTAGGTATTTTTTTCATTTACATTTCCAGTGCTATCCCAGAAGTCTGCCATACACTCCCGCCTACTCCCCCACCCACCCACTCCGACTTCTTGGCCCTGGCATTCCCCTGTACTGAGGGAGATAAAGTTTGCACGACCAATGGGCCTCTCTTTCCACTGATGGCTGACTAGGCCATCTTCTGATACATATGCAGCAAGAGACATGAGCTCCTGGGGTGTACTGGTTAGTTCATATTGTTGTTCCACCTATAGGATTGCAGATCCCTTTAGCTCCTTGGGTACTATGGCTGAGAAGCACCTGAAAAAATGTTCAGCATCCTTAATCATCATGGAAATACCAATCAAAACAACCCTGAGAATTCACCTCACACCAGTCAGAATGGCTAAGATTAAAAATTCAGGTGACAGCAGATGCTGGCGAGGATGTGGAGAAAGAGGAGCACTCCTCCATTGTTGGTGGGATTGCAAGCTTGTGCAACCACTCTGGAAATCAATCTAGTAGTTCCTCAGAAAATTGGACATAGTACTACTGGAGGATCCCTCAATACCTCTCCTGGGCATATATCCAGAAGATGTTCCAACCGGTAAGAAGGAATATTTATTATTTTTAATGATATCCCAGAATTATTCTATTTTCCCTTTATGCCTCTTTAAAATTTGTCTTTCATTCATTCTGACTGACTCTAAGAATTCGAAAGGTATATCTTCAAACTCTGTTATTTTTGATTTTCTTGATCTAATATATTATTAGGCTAACAATTAATCTCTTTATATGAGTATTTGAATTTCTCACTTCCTCCAGGATTCTATCCAATTCTCTTTAAGATCCCACATTTCCTTCCTTAATTTAAATGAATTATTCTAATTCGTTTAAATTAAATTAATTAATTCAACTAATTTTTGTTAGTTCCTTTATGTTTCTTTGTTTTTTTACGTTGAGCCCTGACCATTTATAGAAATATTCTATAATATTACATAATGACCTCCTTAGTGACTTTCTCTTGGTAATGTGTCTTATGAGGTTCCTCGGTTTGAGTCAACAACATGGAATCTTTCAATCTTTACATAATCTGCAAGATAAATATTCTTCCAGGAGCCAAAATTAGGAGGCATCATACTTTGCTCCTGTGCACATGGATGAGCAAGGGGAGGTTCACTTCAGAAATTATTATAAATGAGGTATTTGACTTTGACCCTAATAATTTCTACTTCTTTGAATTGTATAACCTTTCTTTGATGCTAAGAATTTTTAGAACTTAAGAATATAGAAAAGAAGTAAAGCTAATTATTATCACCCAAATTATCCATAGTTTACATGTACCCAGAAATAGATAGTATTACATTTTCAAATAGAACTTTTAAAGATAATGGAATATCAGAAGTTTAAAATTCATGTAGTTAGCACTTTCAACTGAAATGTTTCAGCATTTACCAAGAAAGCAAGTTATCAAAGTCATCTGAATTATGTATTATCTTTCCACACTAATCTACCAACAAGAATATATATCAATATAATATATATAACATATACAGCAAATAAAATTTCAGAATATTTAAAAATTAAATTTTGAAGATTATTATTTTTGTTAGATGTACATGCAGTTATCTTAGTTAAATTTTACTATTAGGTTTAAACAATTTTTTATTTTGTTTTTTTATTAGGTATTTATTTCATTTACATATCCAATGCTATCCCAAAAATCCCCCACCCACTTCCGCAACCACCCACTCCCACTTCTTGGCCCTGGTATTCTCCCGTACTGAGGCAGATAAAGTCTGCACAACCAATGGGCCTCTCTTTCCATTGATGGCCGACTAGGTATATCTTCTTAAACAATTTTTGAAATACTATTTACCTAGTATGCAATCAGTACTAGAAACATCCCCTTCCAAGAGGTTAATTGCAAAAAAAAGAAGACAAATTATATTTGATAGTTGTTTCATTTATGATTTCTCTAATCGAAACACTTACATATAGCTGGTAAAGAAAAGTAGTCATGTGTGCTAGTTCATTTCACCAGCATTAGAAAGAAACTTTATTCTAATGTATGGCTCAATGAGAGCTTTATTGAACTTTTCTAAAGCTCTTGTAGACAACTACTTAGAAAATTAACAGGACCTAAGTTGTTTTCATTTTATAACATTTTAAAGACTCCATGGGAAATGTATTCATGTGTTCTGATAAGGTTAAAATTGCATTCACAGAAAGTCGGGGCTTTGTCTTCACAGAAAGTTATGGTTCTCTAGAGAAACAGAACTTGTAGAATGAATATTATCTATCTATCTATCTATCTATCTATCTATCTATCTATCTATCTATCTATCTATCTATCTATCTAACTATCTACCTATGATTAGTTATACCTTAACTTCAGGCTGTGGTCCACCTAATCCACCAATAGTTGGCTATGAATGGTAAGTCCAAGATTCCAGTAGCTGTGAGTCCATGAGACTGGATGTCTCAGAGGGTTTTCAGTGTACAACAGAATGCTGAAGAAGTAGGTTCTAATGAAGCTGAAGGGATGGGCTTGCTAGTGAGGAGAGAAAAACAGGCAAGTGAAAAATCTTTCTTCCTCCATGTCCGTATGTAGGCTTCCAGCAGAAGTTGTGGCCCAGATTAAAGGCTTATTAATTAATTAATTAATTAATTTATGTATTTACTTGTGTGGAAGTACTTTGTCTACTGAAGCATCTCCCTAGTCCAAGTAAGGTTTTTAAAAGTTGAACATCGAAACCAGCATTGTGTGTTTACTTTTAAGTATGGATTATTTTAAAGCTAAATCTTTTCATTGAAGGTATTTTAAATATGAGATTTTTTCTAGCAATATTAAGTTCCACATAATTTTCACAGAAAGTAAATTACTAGAGATTCAAGTGTTCAGCTCCATTAGAAATTTTTATGATGGTTTATATAAAACATTTTCACTCCTCTATATATTCTGAGTTTTGTAGCAAATGATATTCTTTTCATGCCAATCTTTGCTCACATTAACAGATTTGCCTTTTGGAGGAAATGCATTAATACTCAGCATTGGCATCCAAAAGGCTCTATATAATCATGTCAGGATTATAAACTGATACTCGTATGCACCACCTAAGTCTTATTTCACATACATAAGTCACATGGATAAAGTTTTAAATTAATCCTATGAAGATCAATTATAAATATCCTGAGTGTCATGAGCTTCCTGTTGAATGATTCACCTGTAATGCTTTCATAATATGTCAAATATATTATAATACAAAGAAAAATGGTTCGCATTCTATGTATTTTTATTTGGTAATTTTCTAAGTCTTAATGTTAAGAGTTAATTTATGAGTAAATAGAGTCACAATTGTATTGAAGAAGATGAGATGAAGGGAGAGGAAATAAAAGATAGACTCAATAACATATTTTGCTTGAGAGTCGTCTCACTTGCTAAAGTGCTTCCTTGTCATGAAATTGTGTATATGAGTTTGAGTATCTACTATCCATATAAACATCTGGGCATAGTGGTGTGCTCCTGTAATCCTAACACTGGAAACAGAGAAAGGAGGATCATGAGAGTTTACTGGCTTACAAATCATGCTGAATCAATGTGTTTCAGGTAGATCCTGTTTCAAAAACAAAAACAAAACAGCCAAAAAACAAAAACACAAACCAATGACACTCAGCATTAACTCTTGTCTACATATAGATAAACAAGCACATATGTATACAAATAAACACCACAAACTACTCTCTCTCTCTCTCTCTCTCTCTCTCTCTCTCTCTCTCTCTCTCACATATACACACATAGACACAGAGAGGGGAAGTATTTTAATTAATTTAATAATTGCATTACAGTAAAGATTATTACCTTAACCTTTTAACTCTAAAATTCTTTTTAATAATTTTTCACTTACTTTGAAGAGTATTATAAATTATGTTACAGCTCATCGACTTAGGTAATTTTCATTATATTATTTATATTGTTTAATAATATGTATAATGTGTTTTAGTTTATAATTTACATACTCTCTTGAAATTATTTATACTAAAGCCTGTAAACCAACACATTTTGTCTATTATCATTTATCACTAAACTGTCATCTCTGTGCATACATAAAAAGAGTATAAAAATAAGCAACAATGAGAAAAGCAGATACTGAATTTTATCATTGTTTCTCATTTGGAAAAAAGTGTAAGACACAACTAAAGATATGACTGGTTATGTTGTAGTCAGTAGGCTCACCACTTCTGTTCATTATTAATATTAAAAACAGGATAATGCTTTCTAGTATAGAGGTTGAAGAAAAGGATAAAAAATCAGTTATTATGCTTTGCAATTTCAGCATTCCGCCGTACATGGATTTACACTGAGAATGCATCATTGACTTGACTAGGAATTCCATATATGATTGCTGGCAGAACACAGCAAGTGTCCTGTCAAAGAATCCGATTTCAGAAGAGCTGGGGCTAAATTCCTTATATAAACCATTAGGCTCTCTAATCAAGTGAAATCGGTATATGACTCAAGATTACACATTACATTGAATAAAAATAAATAATGAAATAATGCCTATTTCTCTTCTGTTTTTGCTGCAGGTTCCCTTCCTTGTCCTCACCCATCTTTCCTTCTCCTTGTCCTTCCTCATATCCTGAAAGGTTTCACCAATAAAGCTGGATAGCTTGAGATTTAAAAAAGAATCAAACCATACAAAAGAGATCCAAATTATTTTACTATTACATTCCTTTATAAAGTGGACCATAGTCTGGGAAGAAAACACTTCCATAGCACATTTCACATGAATCTCAGATGTTAACAACAGCTCCTATCATATGTTTCTAGACAGAGAAATAACAGAGCATTTGGAATACATGACCAGAACAACTGGTAGAAGGAGCATGTTTATAATCCTGCTGTTCTTTTCTGGTATTCCTGGTCCCGTGAGGTGCTGAGAAGAATGTATATCCTTTTATTTTAGGATAAAATGTTCTGTAGATATCTGTTAAGTCCATTTGTTTCATAACTTCTGTTAGCTTCACTGTGTCCCTGTTTAGTTTCTGTTTCCAGGATCTGTCCAATGATGAAAGTGGTGTGTTGAAGTCTCCCACTATTATTGTGTGAGGTGCAATGTGTGCTTTGAGCTTTACTAATGTGTCTTTAATGAATGTGGCTGCCCTTGCATTTGGGGCATAGATATTCAGAATTGAGAGTTCCTCTTGGAGGATTTTACCTTTGATGAGTATGAAGTGTCCCCTCCTTGGTTTTTTTTCAATAACTTTGGGTTGGAAGTCGATTTTATTCGATATTAGAATGGCTACTCCAGCCGGGCATGGTGGCGCACGCCTTTAATCCCAGCACTCGGGAGGCAGAGGCAGGCGGATTTCTGAGTTCGAGGCCAGCCTGGTCTACAAAGTGAGTGCCAGGACAGCCAGGGCTACACAGAGAAACCCTGTCTCGAAAAACCAAAAAAAAAAAAAAAAAAAAAAAAAAAAAAAAAAAAGAATGGCTACTCCAGCTTGTTTCTTCAGGCCATTTGCTTGGAAAATTGTTTTCCAGCCTTTCACTCTGAGGTAGTGTCTCTCTTTTTCCCTGAGATGGGTTTCCTGTAAGCAGCAGAATGTTGGGTCCTGTTTGTGTAGCCAGTCTGTTAGTCTATGTCTTTTTATTGGGGAATTGAGTCCATTGATACTAAGAGATATTAAGGAAAAGTAATTGTTGCTTCCTTTTATTTTTGTTGTTAGATTTGGCATTCTGTTCTTGTGGCTGTCTTCTTTTTGGTTTGTGGAGGGATTACTTTCTTGCTTTTTCAAGGGCGTGATTTCTGTCCGTGTATTGGTTTTTTTTTTCTGTTATCATCCTTTGAAGGGCTGGATTCGTGGAAAGATAATGTGTGAATTTGGTTTTTTCCTGGAATACTTTGGTTTCTCCATCTGGGACCTTCTCCAAAATTGACCATATAATTGGTCACAAAACAGGCCTCAACAGATACAAAAATATTGAAATTGTCCCATGCATCCTATCAGGCCACCATGGACTAAGGCTGATCTTCAACAACAACATAAATAATGGAAAGCCAACATTCACGTGGAAACTGAACAACACTCTTCTCAATGATGCCTTGGTCAAGGAAGGAATAAAGAAAGAAATTAAAGACTTTTTAGAGTTTAATAAAAATGAAGCCACAACATAACAAAACCTGTGGGACACAATGAAAGCATTTTTAAGAGGAAAATTCATAGCTCTGAGTGCCTCCAAAAAGAAACTGGAGAAAGCACACACTAGCAGCTTGACAACACATCCAAAAGCTCTAGAAAAAAAGGAAGAAAATTCACCCAAGAGGAGTAGACTGCAGGAAATAATCAAACTCAGGTGAAATCAACCAAGTGGAAACAAGAACTATTCAAAGAATTAACCAAAAGCAGAGTTGATTCTTTGAGAAAATCAACAAGATAGATAAACCCTTAGCTAGACTCACTAGAGGGCACAGGGACAATATCCTAATTAACAAAATCAGAAATGAAAAGGGAGACATAACAACAGATCCTGAAGAAATCCAAAACACTATCAGATCCTTCTACAAAAGGCTATACTCAACAAAACTGGAAAACATGGATGAAATGGACAAATTTCTTGACAGATGCCAGGTACCAAAGTTAAATCAGGAGAAAGTTAATGGTCTAAACAGTCCGATATCCCCTAAAGAAATAAAAGCAGTCATTAATAGTCTCCCAGCCAACAAAAGCCCAGGACCAGATGGGTTTAGTACAGAGTTCTACCAGACCTTCAAAGAAGATCTAATTCCAGTTCTGCACAAACTATTCCACAAAATAGAAGTAGAAGGAACTCTACCCAACTCATTCTATGAAGCCACAATTACTCTGATACCTAAATCACAGAAAGATCCAACAAAGATAGAGAACTTCAGACCAATTTCCCTTATGAATATTGATGCAAAAATACTCAAAATTCTCGCTAATTGAATCCAAGAACACATTAAAGCAATCACCTATCCTAACCAAGTAGGTTTTATTCCAGGGATGCAGGCACAGTTTAATATATGGAAATCCATCAATGTAATCCATTACATAAACAAACTCAAAAACAAAAACCACACAATCATATCTTTAGATGCAGAAAAAGCATTAGACAAGATCCAACACCCATTCAAGATAAAAGTCTTGGAAAGATCAGGAATTCAAGGCCCATACCTAACCATGATAAAAGCAATCTACAGCAAACCAGTAGCCAACATCAAAGTAAATGTTGAGAAGCTTGAAGCAATCCCACTAAAATCAGGGACTAGAGAAGGCTGTCCACTCTCTCCATACCTATTCAACATTGTACTTGAAGTCCTAGCCAGAGCAATTCAACAACAAAAGGAGATCAAGGGGATACAAATTGGAAAAGATGAAGTCAAAATATCACTTTTTGCAGATGATATGATAGTATATATAAGTGACCCTAAAAATTCAACCAGAGAACTCCTAAACCTGATAAACAGCTTCAGTGAAGTAGCTGGATATAAAATTAACTCAAACAAGTCAATGGCCTTTCTTAACACAAAGAATAAACAGGCTGAGAAAGAAATTAGGGAAACAATACCATTCTCAATAGTCACAAATAATATAAAATATCTTGGCGTGACTCTAACTAAGGAAGTGAAAGATCTGTATGATAAAACCTTCAAGTCTATGAGGAAAGAAATTAAAGAAGATTTCAGAAGATGGAAAGATCTCCCATGCTCATGGATTGGCAGGATCAACATTGTAAAAATGGCTATCTTGCCAAAAGCAATCTACGGATTCAATGCAATCCCCATCAAAATTCCAACTCAATTCTTCAACGAATTAGAAAGAGCATTCTGCAAATTCACCTGGAATAACAAAAGACCTAGGATAGACAAAAAATCTTCTCAAGGATAAAAGAACCTCTGGTGGAATCACCATGCTTGACCTAAAGCTTTACTACAGAGCAGTTGTGATAAAAACTGCATGGTACTGGTACAGTGACAGACAAGTAGACCAATGGAATAGAATTGAAGACCCAGAAATGAACCCACACACCTATGGTCACTTGATCTTCAACAAGGGAGCTAAAACCATCCAGTGGGAGAAGGAAAGCATTTTCAATAAATGGTGCTGGCACAACTGGTTGTTTTCATGTAGAAGAATGCGAATTGATCCATTCCTATCTCCTTGTACTAAGGTCAAATCTAAGTGGATCAAGGAACTTCACATAAAACCAGAGACACTGAAACTTATAGAGGAAAAAGTGGGGAAAAGCCTTGAAGATATGGGCACAGGGGAAAAATTCCAGAATAGAACAGCAATGGCTTGTGCTGTAAGATGGAGACAAATGGGACTTCATGAAACTGCAAAGCTTCTGCAAGGCAAAAGACACCGTCAATAAGACAAAAAGACCACCAACAGATTGGGAAAGGATCTTTACCTATCCTAAATCAGATAGGTGACTAATATCCAATATATATAAGGAACTCAAGAAGGTGGACTCCAGAAAATCAAATAACCCCATTAAAAAATGGGGCTCAGAACTGAACAAAGAATTCTCACCTGAGGAATACCGAATGGCAGAGAAGCACCTGAAAAAATGTTCAACATCCTTAATCATCAGGGAAATGCAACTCAAAACAACCCTGAGATTCCACCTCACACCAGTCAGAATGGCTAAGATCAAAAATTCAGGTGACAGCAGATGCTGGCGAGGATGTGGAGAAAGAGGAACACTCCTCCATTGTTGGTGGGATTGCAAGCTTGTACAACCACTCTGGAAATCAGTCTGGCGGTTTCTCAGAAAATTGGACATAGTACTACCGGAGGATCCAGCAATACCTCTCCTGGGCATATATCCAGAAGATTTCCCAACTGGTAAGAAAGATACATGCTCTACTATGTTCATAGCAGCCTTATTTATAATAGCCAGAAGCTGGAAAGAACCCAGATGCCCCTCAACGGAGGAATGGATACAGAAAATGTGGTACATTTACACAATGGAGGACTACTCAGCTATTAAAAAGAATGAATTTATGAAATTCCTAGGCAAATGGATGGACCTGGAGGGCAACATCATGAGTAAGGTAACACAATCACAAAGGAACTCACACAATATGTACTCACTGATAAGTTGATATTAGCCTAAAACTTAGGATACCCAAGATATTAGATACAATTTGCTAAACGAATGAAACTCAAGAAGAATGAAGACGAAAGTGTGGACACTGTGCCCCTTCTTAGAATTGGGAACAAATCACCCATGGAAGGAGTTACAGAGACAAAGTTTGGAGCTGTGACAAAAGGATAGACTATCTAGAGACTGCCATATCCAGAGATCCACCCCATAATCAGCTTCTAAACGCTGACACCATTACATACACTAGTAAGATTTTGCTGCAAGGACCCAGATCTAGCTGTCTCTTGTGATACTATGCTGGGGCCTAGCAAACACAAAAGTGGATGCTCACAGTCAGCTAGTGGATGGATCACAGGGCTCCCAATGGAGGAGCTAGAGAAAGTACCCAAGGAGCTAAAGGGATCTGCAACCCTATAGGTGGAACAACATTATGAGCTAACCAGTACCCTGGAGCTCTTGACTCTAGCTGCATATGTATCGAAAGATGGCCTAGTTGGCCATCACTGGAATGAGAGGCCCATTGGACACACAAACTTTATATGCCCCAATACAGGGGAACGCTAGGGCCTAAAAAAATGGGTATGGGTGGGTAGGGTAGTAGTGGGGAGGGTATGTGGTACTTTTGGGATAGCATTGGAAATGTAATTGAGGAAAATATGTAATAAACAATATTAAAAATTAAAAAAAAAGACAAACACAGTCATGGTGTGTCATGGCATATTCCCATAAAGTACACTTCAAATGCTGAAGTCATTAATAAATATTGGTTTGCCAATTTGAACATATTTTAAACAGCCTTTTTGCACACATGATACATGTCAGATTTTCCTTAGTGTTAAAAATATAAAAGTATATGGTTTAACCACATAGAGGTAGTGTGTGAGAATTTTATTATTTCTTTGAAAGTAATTTTCCATGTGGGATAAGTCAGGAATGAAAGATTGAGATGTTAAAGAATTTTCCTGTTTGCAACTCTATTATCTTTTTTTTTTCCTGATGAATAAAATGTTTCATGTTGTCTCTACTTCTCTTCCTGTAAACTTTATACCATATACTTCATGAAGTAAATCATGTAAGTAAGAAAGTATCATTTCTTACTTACTTATCATGTAAGTAAGAAAGTATCATTTCTTATTTTAATCCATGTCATTGTTTCTGTCTCTATTTCTCTTTGTTTCTCTATCTCTGTCTCTATCTTCCCTTATCATATGTCTCTTTATTTCCATTTCCATATGTAAATATCTGGAAAAATGTGTGTGTGTGTGTGTGTGTGTATGTGTATATATAAACATCTGAAAAAATATGTGTGTGTGTGTGTGTATGTGTTTGTGTATGTATGGGTGTGTGTGTTTGTGTGTGTATGCATGTATGTATGTATGTATTATTCTGATTGTACTACAAATAAAAAGGGTAAAAGCTAACATCTAAATATGTGAGATACATTCATATTTATCTTTATGGGGATTAATTCACTTGGAATTATTTTTTCTAGCCCCATCCATCTACCTCTGAGTTTTATACTATAATTTTTCTCCAAACCTAAGTAATATTCCATCATCTAATGTACTACATTTTCATTATCCACTCACCAGTTGATGGGCATTTTGGACACTTCAAATGTATGAAATACCTAAGCTTTTATTTCTAGCCTTGATTTTTCCCCTGTCTCTGGTGTTGAGGTTTATTCAGAATAAAAATCTACATTTTACAGGCAGCTCACTGGTATAGATCACAATGTTAGTAAGTTGGAGATATTAATGATTATATTTGTCCTCCAGTAGCATTTTCCAGTATAGTATCATGAATGTTAGTCAGTGTGGGTAACCTTTTTGTTAAGCACCAGACTGATTTCTCCGAGTTCAATTATACATCTGTAGGATGCATCCAGCAATAGTGCCTTGCCATCAAATTGTAGATACTAATCAATGGCATTGCCAGTAGCCAGTGATATTTGTGGTTTCAGTGGAACCCATTGGCTAACAAATCAACAATATTTAACTCATTTCTGGTACCAAAGGTTTCACATGGTGTCATAAGATGTATTGCTAGGGCAATGGATCCTATTTTCTTTGGTGATCCGATGGAGATACTTTTCATACATATATAATTTAGGAAGATCCTACAGTAGTAGGCTTCCAAATGGTTTCTCAAATGGACTTCAGTATTTCTTATCCCTCTCCATGCTCCCTATCTTGCTCTTCTCACATTTCCCTAAGATTTAATTCTCTTGTTCTAGTTTCTACTTTGTCTCTCTACAATAATACATTGTTTGTTTTCCTTTGGACATTGTCTCTTTCCCCAGGTTCTGTACTAGGCACCTAAACTTTGTAGTTATTCTGATTGTACTACAAATCAAAAGGGTAAAAGCTAACATCTAAACATGTGAGATACATTCATATTTATCTTTATGGGGTCTATGTTATCTCACTGAGTTTTATACTATAATTTTTCTCCAAACATGAGTAATATTCCATCATAAAATGTACTACATTTTCATCATCCACTCATCAATTGATGGGCATTTTGGCCACTTCTAATTTCTGGCATCAGTGAGCATGAATGCTCAAGTGTATCTGTAATAGGAATTAGAGTCCCTTTTCTCTATGCTTTAGCTTGTATAGCTAGATCTTGAAGTAGATATATTCCCAGTTTTCAGAAGACCTACCACATTTCAATAGTGGTTGTATAAGTTTGCACCCCTAGAAGCAGTAAGTGTTCCCCATTCAACAATCCTCCCCAGCATATGCTATACCTTCCAAAATACCTTGAAGAGTTCTCTTGTTTTGTTTTCTTTCAGTCTTTGTAGTTGATCAGCATCAGCATCCTCAGCATCATTTCTTGATAATAATCTTAAAGCTATTTTATAGCTTTCTGAGGCTTCAATGTCTCTTCTTTTCCAGGCACATGCCAGATTGCTGTGAAAATATTATTGAAACAAAGAAGATGCTGTCACTTTCAGCTTTATCTTTTGTTTTTGTGGTCTAGCAGAGTAACCTAAATCGTTTATACTTAATTTCATTGTCTTCTCATTATGACCTCTAATTACACTGATTCAAGAGCAGTTTTTCTCACACGTTAGTTAATAATTGTTCCTTCCAAATTTTATCTGTTAGATATATTTATTTAAATTTTCCAAATCAAATGGATATATTGTATCTGATAAGGATCTACTGCAGACTAAAGTGTAGATCTCCTTAGCCAGACTAAGCATTCTCAAGTCTCTGTGTTGACTGCAATTGCATCTTATATTGCAGGAAAGTGACTTGACAGAGAGCAGACAGAACAAGTCCATTTAAAAACACAGTGCATGTCCTGTGTGCCCACGGTTGGCTCTTAATACATATTAGTCATTTGAAAGACTCTGCTTATGACTTCCCATTTGAAATGGAAAAATAAAACCAAAAATCTTTCTAGAAATGGGAATGAGTATCCTTGGGGTCCTACGAATGTTCTGCCCATCAACACAATGGGCCTTAATGTCCCAAGGCAAATTCTACTAGAGCACTCACCTAAGAGCTTTGAATTACCCAAGATGTTATTTACTTCCATTATGGGGCACTTTGGGGGGGTCCTAAAGCAGGAAATATACACTATAAAACCAAATTCCCATCCATTCAGTGTGAGTAACTCTGTGATAACTGGGCTGTTAGCAACAGAACATTTTGTGTGTGTGTGTGTGTGTGTGTGTGTGTGTGTGGTTTATAAGGAAGCTCTCAGAGTAGGTTTGTGCTTTTTCAAAGTAATTTAACACTGAGGAAGAGCAATGATCATCACACTAGGATCAAAATTAATAGGCTCTGCATTGATCAGTTTCAGCTTTTAACACAGAGTTCTTGCTACAGTCAAATGTAACATTGCCCACTTCTGCTTTTCATTGTACTATAGTCCATCATTGAAAAGTATGTGAATACAGAATGTTACTTACCTCATTCTGCCCATCAAGAAGGGCACAGCCGTATGTGAGATCACTGAAAACACTGTGGAATGCTTTTATTTTGTTTCTGACTTGGAACAAAAAAAAAACTTAGAAAACTGAAGAGGAAGAGGAAAATCAGTGAAACTGAAAAGGAACAGAATGTGGAGGTCATATTTCTATACATTATACAACAGTTTTCATTGATTATAATGTTTGTGATTTAAAAATATAGTATAAAGGTAGCAAGTGATCTTTTTTAGTTATAAATATACAGTTTATAATGAGTGTTTTCTAGTTTATTACATTATCTATTTTCTATCACTTAACAAAAATATGTAATATCGTTTCAATATTTTTATGGATAAGAATATTGTATATTTGACTTTAAAACTTCTTTTCATTCAATATCATTTTATTTGTATGTCCAGTGCTCAAAAAGAGCAAGAAAATAATGTACTTGTCAGTGGCTCTTATATTACTCTCCTGAGCTTTGACTTTTCACTCCAAATCTTTAAACAATAATTCACTTTCAGTACTATAGTTAAACTAATAATCTCAATTCAAAACCAAGTAATTTTACGTTGTATAGAAGCCATGATATGCAAAAATGGACTATATGAAAGGAATCAAATAAATGTATAATAAATAGTTCTCTGTGAGGTTGAAAGGTAGAAATTCCATTCAAGATTTAACTTTCGTTATAAGATTGTGAAATTAATATAATCTTGTTCTTAGATGCATAGAAGAAATGCAAAGTAGCAGAATGGGATATTAACATATAATATATAAACTCAGTATCATTTTATATATTGTAATATATGTGTTTTACTTAATGTACAAAACAAAAATAGAACTTTATTACATGTGCATTAAATTATAAAATTATCCATATGGTTATTTGGAAAATTTAGTTGGTATGCTAAGTACAGTCACTTCTCTTCTTTATGCCTCCTATGGAGGCAAAATAATATCTATATTCATTTGGAAGAAGTAAGACTTTCTGTATTTCAGGTACACAATTTATGTACATTGCTCTTTAGAAATGCTAGCAAGTGCAGTGAGGATAGGAAGGAAAATAAAGCTGTTTGGAGAATGATAACTTATAAAAGTTTGCTTGTGTAGCTTCAGAAAAGATACAACTGGTTTAATTTGAAAAAACATTATAAAAGTGCTGGTATACAAAGAGAGAGTGACCCAGGGATGAATGGAGTTGATGGATGAAGGACTTGCTATCTAATAAAACATCACTTAAATTGCCGTTTGCTGTGGAAAACTGGAGCTCAAATCTGGTGGAAAATTGTGATGTTTCTCACGTCCAAAGTATGTACACCAATGTGATCTGAAGGGGAAGAGAAGGAAGCTGGGATATTTATAGATTACAGAGCGACAGTATTTATAGAAGAACCGTTATCCCTGGAGATGTTGGTTCCTTTCCACTTCTGGCTTGCATGCAGGTGACAAACTCTATTTGAAGCACTGAAAACCTTGCTTTGGAAGTTGAATTGGACCCTCAGTGAACCAAGGGGAAAGGGAAAGAGGATAGTTGTGAACCAATAACAGTGTATATCAAAAAAGAAATGGAAAAAAAAAGGAAAGCAATAAATTGAAGCTTAGAGGAGTAAATATTTAGAAAAAAATTCAAAGATATTGAAATTCTAGTACAGAATTCTTAGACTAGGGGGGAAAAACAGATTCAAAATCTGCTGGTAACGTATGGCAAAATTTGTTATTTATCACTATGAAAGAAAAATGTCTGAATTATAGCACAGAATTCTAATTTTATTTTCCACTTATGGATTATTAGTTTACCTATTTATTTATTTATTTTCCAATGGTTCCCTAATCATTAGTATGGCTAAAGAAGGTCTACTTTGCTAATTTCTTAACATGAGAGAAAATTGTGTTTCCCCATTTTCCAATTGTTTCTGAGAGCTTTAGAGGGCCAGATCAACATGAAGAACAGAGGAGACTCAGGGAAATATTTGCTTTTCACTGTTCCTCATTTTGAATATCAGACATTCTCTGACATTGGAACTCAGAATCAGTGGCCTGAAATCAAATCAATGTTTTTCACACAAACATCTCCATGTTAAAACATGCTTTACTGGTGATGCACCTTAATTCTTCTCCATTTTTTATATTATAAAATACTTTTTAAAGTATTTTTTTCATTTTCTTATTATTTTAATGCCTATTCAGTAAAACTTTATTACCTTTTCTAACTCTTAATCTGGTATTTTTTTAACAGCCCCTTACATAAAAGTAGAATTGTTTATTTGAAAATATATTTACTTCTGGATGTTGAGGTTCCAGTTTATATTTGGGTGGCCTACTTCTTTGAGCTTTTGGCTTGGTTCTGGGGACAGTTCAGAACAATGGGAGGAAAAAACGTTAGCAGAAAAAAGAGGACAAAAAGAAATGAGATTCTAAATTTCTGGGCTAGTATCCACTTATTAGTGAGTGCATATCATGTGTGTTTTTTTGTGATTAAGTTACCTCACTCAGGATGATAGCTTCCAGATCCACCCATTTGCCTAAGAATTTCATAAATTCATTGATTTTAATAGCTGAGTAGTACTCCATTGTGTAAATGTACCACATTTTCTGTATCCATTCCTTTGTTGAGGGACATCTTGGTTCTTTCCAGTTTCTGACTATTATAAATAAGGCTGCTATGAACATAGTGGGGCATGTGTCCTTATTACAAGTCAGGGCATCTTCTGGGTATGTGCCCAGGAGAGAGGTATTGCTGGAACTTGCAGTAGTACTATGTCCAGTGTTCTAAGGAACTGCCAAACTAATTTCCAGAGTGGTTGTACCAGCTTGCAATCCCACATCCTCGCCAGCATGTGCCGTCACCTGAATTTTTTATCTTAGCTGTTCTGACTGGTGTGAGGTGGAATCTCAGTGTTGTTTAGATTTGCATTTCCCTGATGATTAAGGATGTTGAACCTTTTTTTCAGGTGCTTCTCAGCCATTCGGTATTCCTCAGTTGAGAATTCTTTATTTAGCTCTGTTCCCCATTTTTAATGGGGTTATTTGTTTTCTGGAGTCCAGTTTCTTGAGTTCTTTGTATAAATTGGATATTAGTCCCCTATCAGTTTACCCAAGATACAATTTGCAAAACACATGAAAGAAGAAAGGAAGACCAAAGTGTGTATACTTCGTTCCTTCTTAGAATGCGGAACAAAATACCCATGGAAGGAGTTACAGAGACAAGGCTCAGAGCTGAGACAGAAGGAAAGACCATCCAGAAACTGTTCCACCTGGGGATCCATCCCATAAACAACCACCAAACCCAGACATTATTGCATATGCCAGCAAGATTTTGCTGACAGGACCCTGATATAGCTATCTCTTGTGAGGCTATGCTAGTGCCTGGCAAGCATATAAGTGGATGCTCACAGTCATCTATTGGATGGAACACAGGGCCTCTAATGAAGGAGCTAGAGAAAGTACCCAAGTAGCTAGAGGGGTCTGCAACCCTATAGGAGGAACAACAATATGAACTAACCAGTACCCGCCCGGAGCTTGTGTCTCTAGTTGCATATATAGCAGAGGATGGCCTAGTATGCCATCAATGGGATGAGAGGCCCTTGGTCTTAGGAAGATTTATGCCCCAGTACAGGTGAATTGCCAGGACTGGGAAATCGGAGGGGGTGGGTTGGGATCAGGTCTGTGGGAGGATATAGGGGTCTTTCGGGATAGCATTTGAAATGTGAATGAAGAAAATATCTAATAAAAAAAGAAAAGAAATTTTTATACGAATAATATAAAACACATACGCTTTTCAGCAAGGAAAAAAAATGGGGTAATGTAATATGTTACTGTCACTGCCATGCACACCATGATATAAAAAAGCCTCATAATGTCAAGTCTCTTTTATTCATTCATTATTCACTCATTAAGTTAGTTATTTAGCATGTACATGCATATGAGTGTGTGTGTGAGAGAGAGAGACAGAAAGAGAGAGAGAGAGAGAGAGAGAGAGAGAGAGAGAGAGAGAGAGAGAGAGAGAGAGAGAGAGAGAGAGAGATCATATATAGGTAGGTAGTTTATATGTTATTCTGATTCAGGCAATTTCAGCAAGTACAGATATTCAATTCAGCCTGGATAAACTTTAGTCAGGGTTCTTACCACCTTTGTTCTATGTTCTTTGTTCTATTGGTGCATTCTGTGTAAGTTGAAAATTTTATACAAGGAACCTTATAAAGCAGTGAGGTCAGAAACCTTCATTGTATCAATATGATCTTTGTCAATTCCATTCAGGGTCATTCATCATCTTTCTCCTTTGGTGATGGCTATTTTCACTGTATATGGTCAGTAAAGGTCCATATTAGATTAAGCAGAATTCCCCTTTCCTTTGACGTTCCCTCTTAGCACTGTTTCATCCATTCACCCTAATACTCATTTTTGGCTATATACTCTCTCTTGCATGTGCATTTACATAGTTGAGCACTCTTTCCTTCCCCTAGTATAAGAGTCCTTGGCAGTCCCCCCTGTTCCAGTCACCAACACCCTTTCATATGCATTAGTTAATATCAGTGATCTTTAGTAGTTCTAGGATAGTGATTCACATAGGATCAGATCTATCATAAAATGTCAGTTTCTCCACATTATTATGGAAACAAAGTTCTCTGAATAAAGACCTGTTTTGTTATATCACACAGGAGATAACTTGTACCACCAGTTCCAACTGTAGTCCGGAGGTTCCTTAATGAATAAAAGAGGACCAAAGAAGAAATGTCCTTTGTTTTATTCAAAGGCACAACGTGTAAGTCCTGTTTTGTTGAACAAGGTGAAATGCTGAGTCATTTTAAGAAGCTGGTATTGTAGTGGACACCTGGGAATTGACGAAGAATAAAAGTGAATTGACTTGTATAAAAATGAGGCAATTTAAGTGTTTTCATAAATGAGAAGTTACAATGAACTGACACATTCAGTTCCTGAAGACTGGGGGAGCAACAGACTGAGGCACTGGAGCCTAAGCCCACTGATACATATCGATAAATGCCAACTCTGGATATTATTCAGTTGATCTGAGAAGCAAATCAGCACTGGCGTTTTTACATGTCGTTTGTCAAAAGAAAGTATCTAATCACCTTAAGAGATCAGTGACAGCTCTGGAGGCGACATTTGATACTAATTAATAGCACACATCAAATAACTTTTTCTGATTATACAGATGTTAAACATATTACCCGTTCTTCAGTAAAACATGATGAAATGTTCCTGCCCAAGGGTGAACTGAGACTTGCTGCTGAGGCTGAGATATTTGCCAAGCTATTTGTAGGGAACTAGTCTAACACAGCATCTCTCTGCCTTTTGATTGATTTAAGGTTGTAAGAACATTCTATTTACCTAATATATGAGAAAAACATGGAAAAGAAAAACCGTTATAAATTGAAAAAAAATCTGTATAAATTGGAGTTTCAGCCAAGGTGCAGCTGTCAATTATAATAAGGCTGTGAGTGTTATATGACCTTATCTTGCAGGAATGCACACGTTTATAGTGATTTCAGTGAAGAGAGACAGAAAAACAAATCATTATCTATCTCAGATATCAGTTCACGGTATTAGTGCAGATCAAGATTTATGAATAGCGCAGGGTGAAGTTGAATTTTAATAAATACTGCACTATAATGACCTTTGTTGGCATCAGTTTTGATTGACACCTAAATTACAAGTGTATCTTTTGTTGCCTTATATACCGTTGGTGTGGAAGATAGAAATACGGTATTAATTCTGTATAAAAAGGGGAAGAATAAAGGGAGGAAAATCATTTAAACAGACACTGTTCACAAAGTGAAATCCTTACTTTCTTCTACCCTTTTACAGCTCTTTTTCATCTAAGTTCCCACCTATAACCTTATAGGTCTGGCATAATTTGTTGTGTGTTTTATGATGGATTCCAAATATACCACTCAGTGAGGCTGGTAAGAAATGGAATGTAGTGTTTGTTGGCCTAAAATTAAGGTGCTGTATTAAGAGTTAGGAGCTTATTAAGTAATTTATGATGAAAGACAAGGAACTTAATAATAAGTGTGCAATTTTACTTCTGAACAGACTGACACATCTGAATAGACTTCTTGCCAAATAGAAAAAAATTGACTAATTATATTTGAATAGTATCGTACTTTTATATAAAAGTTTAATATATGTTCCAACAGATAATTATGTTTTTTAACTGTTAAGTAAAGGCAAATCCAGTGTGTATGTGTGTGTGTGTGTGTGTGTGACAGAGAGAGAGAGAGAGAGAGAGTCAGGTTCTTAAAAAAAGCTACTAAATTTGTGAATCATGTTGAAAAATGTATAAATTTGATACTGTCTAGTGATTCCACATTCTAAAATATAAAAAAGGTCATTAATCATTTGGTTCTTTTATTTTTAAAAATTTTACAAACATTTCTCCAACACATTTTAGAAGCAGCTGGAATATGACCCCATATATAGAAAGTTGTTCAAGAAATGGTTACAGTATCTTATTGTAAAGTATTTAAAATATTATGTAATTTATTTAAATTGATGTTAAGGCAAGTCTATCAAAGAGATGCATATTTAAAATCATTCATCTTTTGTAGACTAGTTTAAAAATCCTATAAACAAAGAGTACAAAGCAACTATAAGCAATGAATTAAAACAAATCTGTTATTAATGCTCATCTTGAAACTGATTAATTGAAGAGATCTCATTTTAAACAAGCAATGTGATATTTTCAGATTTACATATCAAGTTACATTTGCCATAAATCTCACATGATATTATGAAGGCAAAAGAATTGAAATGATATAAATTTGAATTGAAAATTGTATAATTATATACTTCTGAAGCATTTTCAAACAAAGAATATTTAAAATGTCAGTAAAATATAATAAAATCTTCACTTGAAACACAAACTCTATGTCTTCATGGTTGTAAGTCTTAAATTTAAAATGGTGGTAAATAAAATTATTTATTATTGATGTATTTTTTGTATTGAAATTCTTTGATGAATAAAAGGTAAAGGAATTTTCTGATAGAAATTATATATTTGTTGCAGACAATAGACTATCTCTTTACATTTTTATCTCATGTTTCTTGAAATTTCTTTGAGATTATGTTGTTTTATTTTTCAGGAAAAGAAAACAAAATACATCATAGTTATAGAAATAGTATGCTTATTTATGTAGAAAATATCAGTATACAATGCTTCAAATACAGGCCTAGAATACTGGTGATATATTTTCTCTACAGTTGAAGTCATTTTAACACAAAATATATTTTCTGAAGACAATGTCTCTTAGAAATGTTTGCCTGAACAAAATATGAACATTAGCTATGCCAATAGATATGCTAAGGCAGAAGGGTTAATTCTCAGTAGCTCCCAATCCTAGACAAAAAATTATAAGCAAATGATTGGTAAGAGAGAAAGTAACAGTTACTCCCATGAAATAGGCCCCAATTGTTTATCCAATACAAAGTAGTTAGTTCAGAAATCTGATATCAGATAATAAATACAGGCTCAACTAGTTATAATTACATTTTTGTAT
The DNA here is from genome assembly GCF_978045245.1 of Mus caroli. Taxonomy (NCBI): domain Eukaryota; kingdom Metazoa; phylum Chordata; class Mammalia; order Rodentia; family Muridae; genus Mus; species Mus caroli. Next base: position 81,132,634 of record NW_028227267.1, read on the forward strand.
ATACATCCACTCACACACACATATACATATAATCAAAGAGAAAAAGGTTGTCAATTTGAGTGCAAGTGAAGAGCACAGGAAGAGTTTAGAGGGAAGAAACATAGGTCAAAAGGAAAAAAGAGAAAAAACATAAGTGATGCAACTATATTTTAATTAAAAATGTATTTAAATAAAGAACCACAAGCAACTAAGGAATGAAGTCTCAGAGATGTAGTCTTTTGAAGGGGTGAATCCACTGACTATTATCCAATAACAAATAGTCCTCTCTAAATTCATACATATACAAGTAATTCTAAATAGACTGAATAGTATATATATATATATATATATATATATATATATATATATATATATAAATGTATGTGTATGTAGGTGTACAGAGCAATAACATTTACTCTGTTATTCTTACATATATTTCATATATCTGCAAACATAACAAAGAGGAAAATGTTATGGATTAGATAGGTAAAAAGGATGAGAAGAACCATAGGGAAGGACAGAGGGATGGATTAAAACACTAAATAAAATTCTTGGAAACCGAATGCAAGAACACATCAAAACCATCATTCATGATAATCAAGTAGGCTTCATTCCTGGGATGCAATGTTGGTTCCATATATAAAATCCATTAATGTAATCCTCTATATAAACAAACTCAAGGAATAAATCACATGATCATCTTCTTAGATGCAGAAAAAACATTTGAAAAAATTCTACACCCCTTCACATTAAAAGTGTTGGAGAGATCAGAAATTCAAGGCCCATACCTAAACATAATTTAGCAATTTACCACATACCAACAGCCAATATCAAATTAAATGGAAAGATACTTGAATCAATCCCACTAAAACTGGGGACAAGGATGCCCACTCTCCCTATACTTATTCAATATAGTACTCGAAGTGTTAGCTAGAACAATAAGACAACAAAAAGAGATCAAAGGGATACAAATTGGCAAAGAAGAAATAAAGGTCTCACTATTTGCAGATGATATGATAGTATACATAATGACCCCAAAAATTCTACCAGAGAAATTCTCCAGCTGATAAACAACTTCAGCAAAGTGGCCGGATATAAAATTAACTCACATAAATCAGTAGCATTCTTTAATACAAATGATAAGCAGGATGAGAAAGAAATTTGGAAAACAACTCCCTCCCTTCACAACAGCCACAAATAATATAAAATATTTTAGGGGTAACTCTAACCAAACAAGTAAAATACCTGTATGACAATAAGTTTAAGTCTCTCAAGAAAGGAATCAAAGAAGATCACAGAAAATGGAGAGATGTCCTATGATCATGGATTGGCAAAATTAACATAGTAAAAATGGCCATTCTACCAAAGGCAATCTACAAATTCAATTCAATCTCCATCAAAATCCCAACAAAATTCTTCAAGACATGGAAAGAGCAATTCTCAAATTCACCTGGAAAGGCAAAAAACCCAGAATAGTGAAAATAATTCTTAGTAAAAGAATGGCTGGTGGAATCACCATGCCTGACCTCAAGCTTTACTACAGAGAAATACTAATAAAAACTGCATGGTATTGGTACAGAGACAGATATGTTGATCAATGGAATATTATTGAAGATTCAGAAACACACACACACACACTTAACGGACACTTGATCTTTGGCAAAGACCCAAAAATATACAATGGAAAAACAAACCATCTTCAATAAATGGTGCTGGTCTAACTGGTTGTTTGTATGGAGAAGAATGAAAATAGATCCATTTTTTTTAACACATTGCACAAAGCATTTCACCTTGATTCAAGAGGATCGAGGACCTCAACATAAAACCAGATAAACTGAATCTAATATTTTAAATTCCAAAATACCTTAAAATATTTATAAACATACAACAGGGGTTTTATAAACTCCACACTTTAAATTAAATATTTTAAAATATAGCTCTTTTAGACGAATGTTATTTATGTTAACATGGAATGCATCTTTTACTTCTATTTTTTGTTTTAGTGTTTGATATGATAATTATGTTATCTTTCTTCTTCTTCTTCTTCTTCTTCTTCTTCTTCTTCTTCTTCTTCTTCTTCTTCTTCTTCTTCTTCTTCTTCTTCTTCTTCGTCTTTTTTTTTTTTATACCTCCAACTAGTCTATATGTTCCTCCCTGATCTTTTTCAAGTTCTTGGCCTCATTGTTTTTTAAAAAAAGTTTTGTTACAGGCATTTATGTATATGCCTATACCTATATGTTCATGAATAAATTCTGCCCAGTCTATATAATGCTACTCATGTGTATGCTCTTAAGACTGAACATTTTGAATTATCTCTTAACAGGAAAGAAGTACCTTTATATTATCTTCCTTCCCCAAGTGTTTCTGACATATTACATTGGATGACAGACATGAATAAAGCATCCCTCCATACAGGTGTTTATCTAGATATCATGTTTACAAATACCTTTCCAGTAAATCCAAACAGGATATGCAAAGAAAATGAATTAAAATTAAAAGGAAAGAAAGAAAATGTTTAGTATCAAACAGAATAACCATTTTAAAATTATTTATTAAATAGTTTATTTATTTACATTTCAAATGCTATCCCCTCTCCTGGTTTCCCCTCTGGAACCCCCCCCTATACCATTCTCCCACTCCTGCTTTTATGAAGGTGTTCACCCACCCTCCCACCCACTCCTGCCTCTCAGCCCTTGCATTCCCCTACACTGGAGCATGGAACCTTCCCAGAACCAAGAGTGTCTCCTGCCATTGATGTCCAACAAATCCATCCCTCTGCTACCTATGCATCTGAAGCCATGAGGCCCTCCATGTGTACTCTGGGTGTTGGTTTGGTTCTTGGTAGTTCTGGGGCGGGGGGTCTGGTTGGTTGATATTGTTTTTCTTCCTATGGGTTGTAAACTCCTTCAGCTTCTTCAATCCTTTCTCTAACTCCTCCATTGGCGATCCCATGCTCAGTCAAATGGTTGTCTGTGCATTCACCTCTATATTTGCCAGGCTCTGAAAAAGCCTCTCACAAGACAGCTATATCAGGCTCCTGTCATTAAGCACTTCTTGGCATCCACAATAGTGTTTGGATTTGGTTTCTGTATATGGGATGGATCTCCAGGTGGGACAGTTTCTGGATAGCCTTTTCTTCAGTCTCTCCTCCACAATTTGTCTTCTTATTTCATCCTATGAGTATTTTGTTCCCTCTTCTAAGAAAGACTGAAGTACCCACACTTTGGACAGGTTCTGGCAGAGCCTCTCAATAGACAGCTATATTAGCATCCTGTTAGCAAGCACTTCTTGGCATCAGCAATATTGTCTGGGTTTGTTGGCTGCATATGGGATGGATTCCCAGGTGGGGGATTTTCTGGATGGCCTTTTCTTCAGTATCTGCTCTACTCTTTGACTCTGTATTTCCTTTAGACAGGAGTAATTCTGGGTTAATATTTTTGAGAAGGGTGGCTGGCTCCATCCCTCAACTGGGGATCATTACTAACTTCTGGATATGGTCTCTATAAGTCCCTCTCCCCTTTGTTGGGTATTTCAGCTAATGTCAACTCTGTTGGGCACTGGGAGCCTCTTGCTTTCCTGGCATGTGGGACTTTCTGGTGGGTACCTCCAGTTCCCCATGTCCACTGCTACATACCTCTGTTCAATTTCCTGATCCTCTGTACTTCTCTCCTATCTCCTTCCATACCTGATTCTGCCTCCTTTTTCTCTCCCACTCCTCTCTCCCTCCCAAATTCCTCCCTCCCTCCTCTACCTCCTGTGATTATTTATTCCCCCTTCTGAGTAGTGCTGAAGTATCCACCATTTGACTTCTCAGTAATAGCTTCTCCCCATAGTAAAAAGCTCATAGTTATTAATATCATATTAATCTACTAAAAGCATAATGTTATTTTAATTTTTTGTATATTAAACACACAAAAGTTTTGAAAACTATTTTAGATATTAATCCCAGTTTGTCCTCAATTATCCTGCTGTTATAAATTCATATAGCTGCTACTAGATTTAGTAGTAGGTTGTGGCTGCTAAAGACTTTGTTCTCATATGCACTGTGTGTTGGAACATATATACCTGAAGGAAACATATAAGATATTTTCCACATCTACATTAATAATATACAAATCAAACTTACTGCTCGTATTCATTCAGACTTTGGAATGAATTTTAAAATCAAGTGAAAGGATGGCTATAGAAAGACTGGAATACAATAGAGTATTAAGCAATGCTTTGCGTGTTTCTTTTTGACACATTTTATTTTGAAGTTCACTTTAATTTTTACCCAAATCATTTTTAAAAAGTGTCTTCCACTCAACGAAAATTTCAAGAATGATCTTTCGGAATTATGTACTGTATGCTTTCAGAATGATAAACTCAATGACAAGTAAAACAGCAGCTGGATATATAAAGTTACAGGATATCTGCTTTTGTAGCAATCTTCTTTATGTCATCAAAGAAAAAATTGTTAAAGTTAAGGTCTTGGGTGTCTCTAGGACATTGATTGCCACAATGAACCATTCTTCCAAATATTAGTAAACTGTGCACATCAGATTGCTGCAAGCTATTTTTTGAGCCAAAAGGATTAGATTTGTCTCTTTGATGGGTCTGACATGTGATATAGATTTCCAATGGGGTGAGGTTTTTCCAGTCACAGGGTGACTTTATAAACATTGCTGTTTTCTGAGGGTGAAGAATGGCCTCCACAGGGGGTTACACTTCAATATATTGCATAGAAGTACTCTCTTCTACAAGGAATTGAACTCCCTCTCTGACAGCCTCTTAGGCATTTAACTAAGTTCAATTTGGAGACCATTTCCATTTCTCCTTGCTGCTTCAAGATTCTTGCTAATAATGATGGAAAATGTTTTGATAGTAGGTGCTACATTCCAAGCCTTGGTATAAATATTGTGTGTATAAAAGGAATGTAGAATTATCATGCAAAGCATGATACAGGAGAAGAAAAATTGCTAGATTTGTCAAAATTCTTAGAACTAGCATGTGGCAAGTGAATGAGCTGTGGAGGAGGCTTGAATTCAAACTCGTGCAAACTAAGTTTGGAATCTCAACTAGCTTTTGTTTGTTTGTTTATTTATTTATTTATTTATTTATTTATTTATTTAAATTAGACATTTTCTTTATTTACATTTCAGATGTTATCCTCTTTCCCTGTTTCCTCTCTGAAAATCCCCTATCCCCTCCCCCCTCCCCCTGAGCCACAACCCATCTACTCCTGCCTCCTGGCCCTGGCAGTCCCTTATACTGAGGCATAGAACCTTCACAAGACAAAGGGCTTCTCCTCCCATTGATGGCCGACTAGGCCATCCTCTGCTACATATGAAGCTAGAGAGTCCCACAATGTGATTTCTTTGATTGGTGGTTTAGTCCCAGGGAGCTCTGGGGGTACTGATTAGTTCATATTGTTGGTCCATCTAGAGGGCTGCAAACCCCTTCAGCTTCTTGGGTACTTTCTCTAGCTCTTTCCTTGGGGACCCTGTGCTCCATCCAATGGATAACTGTGCACATCCACTTTTGTATTTGCCAGGCACTGGCAGAGCCTCTCAGGAGACCACTATATCAGGCTCCTGTCAGCAAAATCTTGTTGGTATCTGCAATAGTGTTTGGGTTTGGTGGTTGTTTATGGGAGATATCCCCAGGTGGGACAGTCTCTGGATGGTCATTTCTTCAGTCTCTGCTCTGAACTTTGTATCTGTAAATCCTTCTGTGGGGATTTTGTTCCCCCTTCTAAGAACATTCAAAGTATCCATACTTTGGTCTTCCTTTATCTTGAGTTTCATGTGTTTTGCAAATTGTAATTCTTAGGCAAAAGAATGGCTCTAGAGGGTATCATCCTGAGTGTGGTAACCTAATCACAAAAGACCACACATGATATGCACTCACTGATAAGTGGATATTAGCCCAGAATCTTAGAATTCCTAATATACTATTTGCAAAACACATGAAAATCAACTAGATTTCAAATTCTGGAAAAGCATCTTGAATTCACTGCACTGGACTGGGACCAACAAGACTAAACAGGAAGAAGACAGTGTAAGTTAAACATTCCCCCCAGTCTCTATTCTTTTTAAAGAGCTCAATTCTTTTGCTTTTAAAAAATTGCATAGGAACAAATTAAATAAATTGCTTTGTATTCTCACACAAATGTTGTTTTGAGGTGGGTATAATCTAGAAAGACTTAATGGAAAATAATTTGGCATTTTAATGTAGGAAATGCTTAGAACTATCATCAACAGTCCTACCCAGAGTTCAGGCACATATCCAACCTTTGCTCTTTTCTCTTTATAATCATATAAAATGATGTGCGATTGTTTGCTATTGCATGCTTTATCCTTCGAATTCTGGAGAAAGAAAATGAGAAAAGAAAGCAGAATTAAATAAACCGATAAGATAGACTCATCCAATTCAGATTTAAAATTGAATTTCAACTTGTTTAAAGATATCTGCACTGTTTACACAAACAAGTACAAAAATGCATCTGCTACTTAGCATTGAGTTGGATTTCCCATATCGCTAAGGTTTGGGGAATACCACTTAGTGGAATAAAAGCAATTTTAAGGTTATCATATAACTGACAAAGACATTAATCTGACAAGACATGCTCAAGAGACCCACGATACAGCTGCAGAAATCCTTCAGGCACTCTCACCCATAATTTCACAGAGCTTTGTGTAATTAACACACTTCATGGGATTTAGGTAACATTTGTTGCTTCTCTATAAGAATGCAAATTTGAGAATGATATGGATCTGCACAGGAGATGAAAACAACTGTTCTCCAGGTAATAGCTTGCACACTACTTCCCAGTGCAGACTGAGGTGACAGATACAGCATATCTCAGGTCTTATTGTGGAGTTAACATATGTTTTATTATAGCCACAAATGCTACAGCAGATATGTCATAAAATTAACTGAACTTAAAAGGTTTATTGTCATCTTGGAATTTTTAATCTTTACTTTTCCCAAGGTTTTATTAAATTATAAATCCCACTGCTGTCTGATTAGTGCATATATGTGAATAAATAGAAATGCAAACACTTAAATGATATTTAATAGGGTCATGACTTTCTCCTTAGACAGGGAGCAGTGAACCCCGTAACAGGAAGTTTTAATAATTATTAAAATGATAAAGGAGAGACAGAGAAAATTCATTTTCATATTTAATAGTGACACTATAGCCATATCTTCTTACTTTGGAATTAATGATTTTTAGTAATACTGGATAAGTCACTCATTTGAAGATATGGTTGCTTTAGCCCTCTCCATCCTACAATTATATGTGTCTCCTCTCTGTTTTTCTTGCACTGTGGCCCTGGTTACTTCTACAAGTATTATTTGAGGTTGACTCAACCAAACGTATGACATACATGAAGAAAGACATCACAAGGTTCCTCTGATAGCTTAGCAATTGATGGCAATGAAGTAGTTTTATTTGAGGAAGTAATTTCCCCATGCTTCAGTAGGTAGCCTCACATCAATGAACATATGAGAAGTATTAACTGAAAATATTGAACTCTGTGAGGTGATACAAGAAGGTATGAAGATGGGTTGGGGTCCTGGAAAGGAATGGAAGAAGTTAACGGTGAAGAGTGGAAATAGAAAGCATAAGCAAAGCACATTGGAGGAGATTATCAAGCAATAAATACAACATATGGGAGGGAGAGATCAGTCAGAGCTGGAGAGAAACTTAGCTATTAGAAGTACTGGCTACTTTTTCAGAGGACCCTGGTTCAGTGCCCACATGGCAGCTCACAAGTATCTAACTAGGTCATCCAACACTCTCACATAGACATGCAGACAAACACAAATGCATATAAAATAATACAAATAAAAACTACTTAAATAATAAACAGCCACATCATATATACATACATATATACACATGCATATATATACATATTTATACATATATATGGATGCATATATACATGTATACATACACACACATATATATGATATATATATATGAACACACACATATATACATATGCACACATATATAATATGCATATATACATATATATGTGTATATATATATGCATATATATATATATATATATATATATATATATATATATATATGATAGTTAAGTCTTCCAGAGTCACACCCAATATTGACTTTTGACCTATATATGCATGCTCATACACATGCACCTGTGGAAGACAGGAAAAAAACGTACTAATTTTAGATGTTTTGAAATGAGTCTTGGATATGAAAACATAATTCAGAATTTTGTACTCTCTTCATATAACAGCATCAAGCTCAAAGCAATTAATGTACACGTGAATATCCTTCCATATGTGCATTGCATTTTTGTACTTATACACATATGTATAGAAGGAAGGAGATCTGTGTTTATTGTCTAAGGCTTCAGGCTTCAGGTTTTGCTCTTTTTTTTTTTTAATTCACTGGACACACATAGTCTATAGAAAGTCTTCTAGTCTTGCTTGGGGATATCTGTTACTCTGTTTTCTCGGAGAACAATAAATAAACATATAAATCAAGACACATCTTACAAATCTGGTTTACTTTAATGTACTCAATTCTGGCAGACTCCTGATCCAAGAGAATAATCCTATGCTTTTACTCACATAAAACTGTATTGAAGACTCATTTATCCCATATGTCTCTTATTTTTATTTAACCACAGACAAATTATTTTAAGCTTTCAAGATCATTTTAGGGTACTACAGCACTACTTCTTTATATCAATAGTAGGTTTCAAAAATAAATTATGAGAAATGTAGTGGCTAAGCTAGTATGAGCTGCATACTGAATAAAATCAAAGTCTCATTATCATAGCACATGAAAGACACTATGAGCCTCTAAGTAGAAATGGTGCTTTTGAATTCTAAACTTTACTCTATAGACCATATATCAAAGCATATTGAAAAGGAAAAATCTAGTAGAAAGAATAAGAAATGAAGTCTATGTAGAAGTTAAGCTTCCTTGCAAGTTGTCAAAGGGAAGTACAGCACTACTGAAGTCAGTGGAGTGGGGAGAAGGAACACGTGCAGTTCTACTTTGAGTGCAGAACTTGTTCAGGCTTGAGAAACTTGAACTCCATGTCAGTCAACACATTACTCCCTTCCTGGAGAATATTGTGTCAAACAAAAAGAGTGGAAAATCTGCTAAACCAACAATAAATTGGTAAACTTGGATGATTTGATGTTGTACAATTTGCTATAAACTCTTCAGCAACTGGTCATACAGGTAGCGACCAATAATATATTTAGAGATTTGTTACACTTGTTATTTCACATTTCAAATGATTAAATAGATACCATAAAAGTTATTTCTTGAAGTTATACCATTATTAATGAGGTTCAAAATAGAATATTGAGACTTTAAGGTGTTTTGAAATTTATTTGCTAAATTTTGTTTTATCAGAAATTTGAGTAAATATTCAATTCATATTTCTATTCATATATTCAATTCATAATTCTTTTCTTTTCAGATAAATGGTCACCTTATTGAATCTTAAAGTGTATTATGATAAATTAGTGAGCATATGCACTAATGGAATAGGCCGATATCAGGACCACTTTTCCTAATATAATATGAAATGTCTTCCTTCTGTCACTTTTAAGCCAACATTTGCTTTATGTGCATATTTTAGCTATTAATATGAGTCATATAAAATGAAATTATATAGTGTCAAGCACTTAGTGATAATAATTCTGAGGAAATGTATTTTAATTGTTACACATTTCTTAAAGCACATTCCTGAAACACTTAATAGTACCTTCCCATTCGTACAGTTTTGAGATTCCCAGACATTTGAATTTAAATCAAGTTCAGTCAGAAGCCTCAGATTTGCTCTGTAAAACAAGGCCAGGTTTTTCTCTTTAAATGTTATTTGAAAAACCAAAAAAGAGAATTATTTCCACGTTGTTTTGAATCAATTCATATGTAACCTCCATGCTTTATGATACATAAGCTCAATTAATTTGGTAAGTTACAGTTCTTTACAAAGTTTATTTTATTTCTACCTATGTGTTACATATATATGTGACTGTGGCTATAACTCATGAATACAGGATTTCTCCAGGTTTTCTCAGAGGCTGGAGGCAATGAATGCTGTGAATCTGGAATTGTGTGTATTTATTACCCCCTTGATGTGGGTGATGGAACCCACACTTAGGTTCTCTGTAAGATCTCTATCTACTTTTAACCACTGAGTGTACTTGATGATACAACTTAAGTATTGAATAAGTTACATACCATGTTTATCTATTCTGTAATTATTAAGGAGGCAAAAATTACTCTTAACTGACACTCTTTTATTCTTTCCTATTTTACAAATGAAAAATATATTTTTCCACCTCCAATTTAATGCTAATAACATGTTGCATCAAATCATAAAGTTTCAATTAACATGAAATTAAGGTAAGATTATATATCTAGATGTATTTGAGTGCTTCAGAATTCAGCTCAGATTCTATGAAAAGTCAAGAATAGTGCATTAACTTCTAACTCCATCAGGATGTTTCTCTGTTATACTAACTAACCTCATCTATTTTATAGCTGTTTTAAAAATAATTGTGATTTGCATGTTAATATATGAGACTTATGCTAATATTCTTTGAATAAGTTTAAATAGAGGCTAGAGTATTGTTTGAATGGTTGAGAGCACCTATTTCTTTTGCAGAAGACTAGAGTACAGTTTCCAAGACCTTCATTTTGCTTACAATCTAATTATTATTCTGGAAATTTAATGCTCTCTTCTAGTACTGAGGCATATAAAGTTTGCAAAACCAATGGGCCTCTCTTTCCAATGATGGCCGACTAGGCCATTTTTGATATATATGCAGCTAGAGACACGAGCTCTGGGGGTACTGGTTAGTTCATATTGTTGTTCCACCTATATGGTGCAGACCCCTTTAGCTCCTTGGGTACTTTCTCTAGCTCCTCCATAGGGGGCCCTGTGTTCCATCTAATAGCTGACTGTGAGCATCCACTTCTGTGTTTGCTGGGCCTGGCATAGCCTCACAAGAGACAGCTATATCAGGGTCCTTTCAGCAAAATCTTGCTACTGTATACAATGGTGTCAGCGTTTGGAGGCTGATTATGGGATGGATCCCCTGTCTTTGTTCTTCTTGAGTTTCATGTGTTTTGCAAATTGTATCTTGTATCTTGGGTATTCTAAGTTCCTGGGCTAATAGCCACTTATTAGTGAGTACATATCATGTGAGTTCTTTTGTGATTGGGTTAGCTCACTCAGGATGATGCCCTCCACGTCCATCCATTTGCCTTGGAATTTCATAAATTCATTGTTTTTAATAGCTAAGTAGTACTCCATTGTGTAAATGTACCACATTTTCTGTATTCATTCCTCTGTTGGGGGACATCTGGGTTCTTTCCAGCTTCTGGCTATTATAAATAAGGCTGCTATGAACATAGTGGAACATGTGTCCTTTCTACCACTGGGAACATCTTCTGGATATATGCCCAGGAGTGGTATTGCTGGATCTTCTGGTAGTACTATGTCCAATTTTCTGAGGAACTGCCAGACTGATTTCCAGAGTGGTTGTACAAGCTTGCAATCCCATCAGCAATGGAAGTGTGTTCCTCTTTCCCCACATCCTCACCAGCATCTGCTGTCACCTGAATTTTTGAATGTAGCCATTCTGACTGGTGTGAGGTGGAATCTCAGGGTTGCTTTGATTTGCAATTCCCTGATGATTAAGGATGCTGAACATTTTTTCAGGTGCTTCTCAGCCATTCAGTATCCCTCAGGTGAGAATTCTTTGTTTAGCAGATGTTCTTTAATTGTTGAGAATAGTTTTTGCTATCCTAGGTTTTTTGTTATTCCAGATGAATTTGTAAATTGCCTTTTTCTAACTCAGCTAACAATTGAGTTGGAATTTTGATGGGGGTTTCATTGAAACTGTCAATTGCTTTAGTCAAAATAGTCATTTTAACTACATTAATCCTGCCAATCCATGAACATGGGAGATCTTTATATCTTGTGAGATCTTCTTCAATTTCTTTCTTCAGAGACTTGAAGTTCTTATTATACAGATCTTTCATTTCATTAGTTAGAGTCACAGCAAGGTATTTTATATTATTTTTGACTATTGTGAAGGGTATTGTTTCCCTAATTTTTTCATAGTCCATTTATCCTTTGTGTAGAGAAAAGTCATTGATTTGTTTGAGTTAATTTTATATCCAGCTACTGCACTGAATGTGTTTATCAGGTTTAGGAGTTCTCTGGTGGAAATTTTAGGGTCACTTATATATGCTATCATATCATCTGCAAATAGTGATATTTGACTTCTTTTTTTCCCAATTTGTATCCCCCTTGATCTCCTTTTGTTGTCGAATTGCTCTGGCTAGGACTTCTGGTACTATATTGAATAGGTAGGGAATACAAAAAGCTCAAGAAGCTGGACTCCAGAAATTCAAATAACCCCATTAAAAATGGGGTATAGAGCTAAACAAAGAATTTTCAACTGAGGAATACCGAAGGGCTGAGAAGCACCTGTAAAATGTTCAACATCCTTAATTACCAGGGAAATGCATATCAAAACAACCTTGAGATTCTACCTCATCCAGTCAGAATGTCTACGTTCAAAAATTCAGGTGACAGAAGATGCTGGCGAGGATGTGGGGAAAGAGGAACACTCTTCCATTGCTGATGGGATTGCAAGCTTGTACAACCACTCTGGAAATCAGTCTGGCAGTTCCTCAGAAAATTGGACATAGTACTTCTGGAAGATCCAGCAATACCACTCCTGGGCATATACCCAGAAGATGTTCCAACTGGTAATAAGGACACATGCTCCATTATGTTCATAGCAGCCTAATTTATAATAGTCAGAAGCTGGAAGGAACCCAGATGTCCCTCAAGAGAGGAATGAATACAGAAAATGTGGTACATTTACACAATGGAGTACTACTCAGGTATTAAAAACAATGAATTTATGAAATTCTTGGGCACATGGATATATCTGGAGGATATCATCCTTAGTGAGTTAACCCATTCAAAAAAAGAAGTCACTTGATATGCACTCACTGATAAGTGGGTATTAGCCCAGAAACTTAGAATACTCAAGATCCAATTTGAGAAACACAAGAAAATCAAGAAGAAGGAAGACCAATGCGTGGATACTTCATTTCTCCTTAGAATAGGGAATAAAACACCTATGGAAGGAGTTACAGAGACAGAGTTTGGAGCTAAGACGAAAGGGTGGACCAGCCAGAGACTACCCCACCCGGGGTTCCATCCTGTAATCAACCACCAAACTCAGACACTATTGCATATGCCAGCGAGATTTATTTATTTTTAACCCAAGTGTAATTAAATAAAAATATTGTGAGTTTTTAGCATTAGCTATGTAACTATCAGGGACAATATTCTATGGTGTATATTTTAAAAAATATTCAGGTTGTACATCATGAAAAATGCCTAAATATTCAACAAATATTTATAAGCCAATACCAGAAGGAACCCAAAAATATTAAATGAAATGAACTATTTTATTTTAATGTATGTACAAACTTGGTTTGCTAACCTCAATGCCTCTTTAGTGAATTAGACATAATTCAAAGAATCATCAAATTTTAAAGTCAGGTTCTTTGGATCATGAAGAATTAACAAGAGACCTTGGGCACAAATTCTGCAGATAGTCCAACAGTCCCCAGAAGAATCAACAAAACCAGGAGCTGTTTTTTTGAGAAAATCAACAAGATAGATAAACCCTTAGCCAAACTAACTAGAGGGCACAGGGACACTATCCTAATTAATAAATCAGAAATTAAAATGGAGATATAACAAGAGAAACTGAAGAAATCCAAAAAAATCATCAAATCCTATTACAAAATATCTAACTCCATAAAACTGGAAAACATAGATGAGATGAACAATTTCTAGACAGGTATAAGGTACCAAAATAAAATCAGGACCAGATCAATGATCTAAACCATAGCATATCCCCTAAAGAAATATAAACAGTCATTAATAGTCTCCCAACCAAAAATAGCCCAGGACTAGATGGGTTTAGTGCAGAGTTCTATCAGACCTTCAAAGAAGACCTAATTCCAACTCTCCTCAAACTATTCCACAAAATAGAAACAGAAGGTACTCTACCTAATTCATTTTGTGAAGCCACAATTACTCTGATACCTAAACCACACAAAGATGCAACAAAGAAAGATAACTTCAGACCAATTTCCTTTATGAATATCGATGCAAAAATCCTCAATAAAAACCTCCCAAACGGAATCCAAGAACACATCAAAACGATCATCCATCATGACTGAGTAGGCTTCATCCCAGGGATGAATGGATGGTTTAATATACAGAAATCCATCAATGTAATCCACTATATAAACAAAATAAAAAAAACATATGATCATCTCATTATACATATAAACAGTCATTAATAGTCTCCCAACCAAAAAGAGCCCAGGACTAAATGGGTTTAGTGTAGAGTTCTATCACACCTTCAAAGAAGACCTAATACCAATATTCCTCAAACTATTCCACAAAATAGAAACAGAAGGAACTCTACTCAATTCATTCTGTGAAGCCACAATTATTCTGATACCTAAACCACACAAAGACCCAACAAAGAAAGAAAACTTCAGACCCATTTCCCTTAAGAATATCATTGCAAAAATGCTTAATAAAATTCTCAAAAACCTAATCCAAGAACACATTAAAAGGATCATCCATCATCATCAAGTAGACTTCTTCCCAGGGGTGTAGGGATGGTTCAATATACAGTAATCCATCAATATAATCCACTATATAAACAAAATAAAAAAAAACAAACAAACATGTGATCATCTCATTAGATGCTGAGAAAACATTTGACAGAATCAAAAACCTCTTCATGATAAAAAGCCTTGGGAAGATCAGGAATTCAAGACTCATACCTAAACATAGTAAAAGCAATATACAGCAAGCCAGTACCGAACATCAAGCTCAATGGAGAGAAACTTGAAGGAACCCCACTAAAATCAGGGACTAGAAAGGCTGCTCTCTCTCTCTCTCTCTCTCTCTCTCTCTCTCTCTCTCTCTCTCTCTCTCTCTACCTATTCAATATAGTGTTTGAAGTCCTAGCCAGAGCAATAAGACAAGAAAAGACATCAAAGGGATACAAATTGGAAAGGAAGAAGCCAAAATATCACTATTTGCAGGTGATATGAGAGTATAATAAAGTGACCCCCAAAATTCCACAAGTGAATTTGAACTCCTAAACCTGAAAAACAACTTCAGCAAAGTAGCTGAATATAAAATTAACTGAAAGAAATCTGTGGCCTTCCTCTATACTAAGAATAAACAGGCTGAGAAAGAAATTAGGGTATGAAAACCCTTTACAATAGTCACAAATAATATAAAACATCTTGCTGTGTAACTCTAACTAAGCAAGTAAAAGATCTGTAAGATAAGAACTTCAAGACTCTGAAGAAAGAAATCGAAAATCTCAGAAGATGAAAAGATCTCTCATGCTCATGGATTAGCATGATTAATATAGTAAAAAAGTCATCTTGTCAAAAGAAATCTACAGATTCAATGCAATCCCTGTCAAAGTTCTAACTCAATTCTTCATAGATTTAAGAAGAGCAATTTTCAAATTCATCTAGAATAACAAAAGCCCAGCATAACAAAAACTATTTTCAACAGTGAAAGAAATTCTGATGGAATCACCATCACTGATCTCAGGCTGTACTCCAGAGCAATAGTGATAAAAAGTGCATGTTATTGGTACAGTGACAGGCAGGTAGATCAATGAAATAGAGTTGAAGACTCAGAAATGCACCCACACACCTAATGTCACTTAATCTTTGACAAAGGACCTAAAACCATTCAGTGGAAAAAAGACAGTATTTTCCACAAATGGTGCTGGCTCAACTTGTGGTTAGCATGTTGAAGAATGTGAATTTATCCATTCTTATCTCTTTCTACAAAGCTCAAGTCCAAGTGGATCAAGGACCTCCACATAAAACCAGATACACTGAAACTTATAGAGGAAAATAAAGAAGAGCCTTGAACATATTGGCAAAGGGGAAATTTTTTTCTAAACAGAACATCAATGGCTTGTGCTGTAAAGTCAAGTATCAACAAAAGGGACCTCATAAAATTGCAAAGCTTCTATAAGGCAAAGGACACTGTCAATAAGACAAAACGCAAATGACAGATTGGGAAAAGATCTTTACCAATCCTACATCCAATAGAGGACTAATATCCAAAGAACTCAAGAAGATAGACTAGATAAAAACTAATAACCCTATTAAAAATGTTGTACAGAGCTAAACAAAGATCTCTCAACTGAGGAATACCGAATGTCTGAGAAGCACCTAAAAAATGTTCCACATCCTTAGTCATCAGGAAAATGCAAACCAAAGCAACCCAGAGATTCCACCTCATACCAATCAGAATGGCTAAGATTAAAAACTCAGGTGACAACAGTTGCTTTACAAGGATGTGGAGAGAGAGGAACACTACTCTATTGCTCGAGGGATTGCAAAGTGTTACAACCACTCAGGAAATCATTCTGGTGTTTCCTCAGAAAATTGGACATAGTACCTTAGGAACCAGATATGCCACTCTGAGCATATACCAAGAAAATGCTCCAACATTTACACTATGTTCATAGCAGCCTTATTTATAATAGGCAGAAGCTGGAAATAACCCAGATGCCCCTCAACAGAGGAATGGATACAGAAAATGTGGTACATTTACACAATGGAGTACTACTCAGCCACTAAAAACAATGAATTTATGAAATTCTTGGCCAAATGGATGTATCTGGTGGATATCATCCTTGGTGAGTTAACCCAATCACAAAAGAAGTCACTTGATATGCACTCACTGATAAGTGGAAACCTAGAATACCCAAAATACAATTTGCAAAACACAAAACACATGAAACTCAAGAAAAAAGAAGACTAAAGTGTTGATACTTTGATTCTTCTTAGAAGATGGAATAAAACTGCCATTGAAGGAGTTGCAGAGAGAAAGTGTGGATTAGAGACAAAAGAAATGACCATGCAGAACCTGACTCACCTGGGGATCCATCCCCTATACAATCACCAAAGTCAAACACTTTTGTGGATGCCAAACAGTGCTTGCAGACTGGAGGCTCTGTCAGTGCTTGACAAATACAGAAGTGGATGCTCACAGCCATCCACTGGACTGAGCATAGTGTCCCCAATGAAGGAGCTAGAGAAAGGACCTAAGGAGATTAAGGGGTTTGGTGCCCCATAAGAGGAACAACAATATGAACTAACCAGTACCTCCAAAGCTCCAGGGACTGACCCACCAACCAGATTTACATGGTCAAACTCATGGCTCCAGCTGCATATGTAGCAGAAGATGGCCTAGTAGAACATCAGTGGAAGAAAAGGCTCTTGGTCCTATGAAGGCTCTATACCCCAGTGTTTGAGAATGCCACAGCCAGTAATGCCAGTGGTAGTGGGTGGGTTGGTGAGCATGGGTAGGGGAATGTGATAAGGAAGGGTGTTTTTCAGAGGGGAAACTAGGAAAGGGGATAACATCTGAAATGTAAATCAAGAAAATATCCAATAAAAATTAAAAAGAAATGAACAAGAAATTGATCCTGATTCAAAAGAGATCAGTTGAAGACAGAAAGTTAAGATTGGTCTCTCATCCCACATGTGCACAATAGCAGGGACACATGTATTCACATGAATGTGCATGCACTCGTGCACACATGCACAACACACAGTGTAGATTCAGTTCAACAGCAGGCTAACTTCATTCCTGACAATGTGGAAGCTATCAGAAACCACAATGATATCCTGTTTGTGTATAGCATGATGTTTTGTCATTAGGATTAATCATTCAGATGTTCATCTTTTATTTATTTCTCCCAAGAATCCTTGAGGTTGAAGATATAGTGACAGAAGTCTTGCCTCCTTTGTAGGAGACCCTGAGTCTAATCTACAAAACAAAGGAGCAAATATGCATTCTCTAAAATCTCAATAACTATCTGCTATGCTATCATATAAGAAGAGAAATGTTATATACGTAGAGGTAGGGCAATTACTGAAACATCTTTCTTTGTATGTCTCCTTCTTCAGAGAGTTTAGATTTCTTATATTTATAATTTTTCCATTAGAAATTTTCTCCCTTTGAACTCAGAAATTAAGGAACAATTAATTTTTAAGTATAAGAAATATATTCTATATAATATATTCTATATATGCATATTTATTATATCATTTCTACCAAGTATACACTACACTCTACAACACTTAATCTGCATTTCTGACTTCAGAATAGATACATTAATTTAGCAAATAATTAATGATGAAAACATATTTTCTACTAAGAAAGGCAAACTTTAAATGCAATTTATAAATAGAACATAAAGGCTCAACTGACATTGATAAAGCTTCAAAGCTAGGAAGAAAAAATTCCAATAATTGCTTGCCAGCGACTTAGACAGCCCCGCTTTATTCTCTGCTTACTTTTTGTTATATCAATTCAACATATTTTAAATTTTCTAACATATTTGGAGTGATTGATGAGCTAGCCCTGTTAATCATATGGCTTTTGAAAAATAATAAACAAAGGAAACTATTGCATTGATATTTTAATCTTTCATTTAACCACCTATATGTTGCCCGTTTAGATGCATTTAGCTTTTGAAGCCTATGATCAAAAAACAAATTACATTACCCTTTAAGCTTTCTTTTTGATTCATGTTTCCCACTAGGATTTCTACATGTTTTGATAACAAATTTTTCCAAAGCACAATTCTGGGATGTTGGCTCCCCAAAAAAATACAACTATGAGAACTATTTATCACAACAATTGATAATTGTTTAACTAAGCATACTAGAGAATGGTGTCATTAATTTCCTCTATACATGTATAATGATCTACTATGTGTAGTTTTTTCATCTTTCATATTATTTTTATTGCCCCCATCATACTTCTCTCCCACGTTTCATTTGTTGTGGTTTCTTAAGCCATAGTGTGTTCAAAACTCTTTTGATGGATACCCAGGTTAATCACAGGGACCTCGTTAACTCCAGCAGAAGTTTGATTAGTATGCTAGTAGCTGAGGAAGTGATAACTCTTGGGGTGTGTCACTATTACAGTTCTTATCATTATATTCCTTGCTAAAGAGTTTATGGGTACTTAGTACTTAGTAAGATAATCATTAATTTGATTAATACTTAAGGAATTGCTTATATTAATCATTATTTATAAGTTGTATTGAAGACAACCCATTTCACAAATGCTCCATATGGAGGCTTTTATGGAAGTTAAAATTTGGAGGTGGCTCAAAAAATGACAAGTGGTTATTTCCATTTGTAGCTTTTCCCGAGTATGTGATTTTGGCTCCCAACATCCATACTTGGTTACTCATACCTATCTTTATCTCCAGGTGCAGAGGCTTCCACACATTCTTCAGACCCTTGCAGGCCCATGTATGAACCATACACACATTCAACAGAAAAATACACAAATACATATTTATAAAGTAATAAATCTGAAGAAATCATACCTTTTGACTAGCCTTCATTTACAGTGGTATTATATCATGGGAGATTATCACATGATATATGCTCCAGCAAGGGTCAGTAGGCTTTTTTTCTTTTCAGAATATTTTATAAAGTTACAACTGCCTTGAAGGTATCTCTTCTTGACTATATCGCTATATTTCACTATTTGTGTGGACCGCTTTCCAACATTATCATCACTTAGTGGAAAATTTGTGTTCATGCTATCTCACTCATGTATATCTAAGCACATAGGATAGGTTAGAGATCAAAAGCTTGACATATTTGTTAAAGATAATAACTATAACAAAATAAAGTTGAACAGTTTGAAAAAGAGAAAAACATTTACAAATAATAAATTATAAGATATGAACTTTGAAATATCTCTTATGTTATGTTACTTTTAAAATGCAGTTGACTGAATGTTTAAATATAACATAAATTACTCTAAAAAAACAAAAACAAGGAATTAAGCACTCTAACAAAATGTTCAAATATTTGATCAGACATTTTGCTAAGAACAGATAGAGGATTGGAAATAAATACAGAGAAAGCGTTTTATTGTTAATTTCCAGGAAAAATTTAACTGACAACTAAGAAAGATACCAACACACACTCATGCAATTTCTAACATTTTAAAAGACAAAAAGAAAATCAATCAAACAAACAAAAAACTGCTTAGGGCATTTGTTATGTTTGGATATTTAATATGTTGAAAATTCCCACATATTTTGACAAAGACAAAGTTTAACAAACACTTTGGGAATTATAAACCAAGGACACCCAAAGTGTAAATTTTATTCAAAATACAAAAAAAAAAAAAATCAACATCACTCTTCTACCGACTAAAGCTCAATTGAATGCCAGTCACTGGTAAATAAATAAGTCTGGCAAGCATAGTGAAGTTGTTCTGAACTGAGGTATGGGATGGCAAAGTGACAAGTATATCCCTGAATAGTAACCATGAATTTAAAAAGTTATATTAATCAGAGAGCCCAATCTTACATTGCAAAATAGTGTTCTGTATGATTTCATTTCACTTTACTCTTGACAAGGTAATATTAAAGAAACAAACTAAAGATTTTTCTATAGGCTTACATTTTTCTAAACCTACTTTAATAAGTATACTTAAATGCTTTAACCTCCCTTCTAGCTACCCATCAGAGGTGGTGGAAAAGAGAGGTTAATAGGGCAAAGAAGGGTGACCCTGTTTAGAAATAGTTCTTGGGGTTAATACAGTTTTCCTTGTTAG